>NC_058495.1:24303126-24663126 GCF_020382885.2 Scatophagus argus | reverse complement strand
GTTAGAAAAGAAAAGAGGGAGAAGAGCTGAGCCTTCACCGAGACCCTCATCATCATCTCAGATGTACCATGTAATCACACATTGTCTCATACAGTCATTCAGTTGAGTGTTGAGTCCCAGAGCTCCCAGTGACAATAATCTTAATTAACCTTGAGATTAGGGAGGTTGTGTTTAACAAGTAGCAGGAACAATATAATTAGGTTTAATTACAGCATCTCCTGCAGTGTTGTCGCCGTTGAACATCTCGCTTTGTTTCCTCCATCTATTCCTGTATTTCTTCATTCGTGTTACTTTCTCTGTATTTCTCTGTTCCTTCTTCAGTTCTTCATGTTATGATGTCAAGCCTGGAAGCCTTCATGATCTCACTAAAATAACATAAGCACCATTTTCAGGGTTAATTTATTTGGCCTTGGGAAAGAGCTGCTTTCATCTAATTTTATTCTCCTTCATTCCCACATCTTCCATGTTTTTCCATCGATTAAACCTCACAGGGACTTGATGTTTCCACACGGAGGCTTCGCTGCTCAATTATTTCTGACCCAGCTGAATGCAGGACCACAGAGGAAGAAGAGCCGATGATAGGAGGAATCTGCAGGAAATGTATCCTAATGAATCTGTGGAGCTCTCCCTTATTTTTTTATGTTTAATTAATCATTTAGATATCGACATTTAAATACACTCCCCGACGGCCTTCTATAGGAAGTGGTTGTGAATTCTGTCTAAAGCCTCAAATATGTTAGCTACACTGAAAGACACGTTAGAATTTGAACTTGTTTGTGTACTTCAGTGCTTATTTTCAAATAAATTCCATAAATGTTTGAGTTAAAAGAGGAAATGATGATCTAATTATTAACAACTTGCTTTAAAGATTTCAGTTTGGTTCATTTGCTTTGCAGTTAAATAGTTCATTTTATTAAAACCTGACATTTTTGCCTTGTGCTCACTGGAATATATCATACAAACACACCTTAACTTTGATAAAACTGCCACTTTTTGTGTTTGATTTTTCAAGAACGGGTGTATGTCGTTATGTTTTTGAACGGCCACGTCCACCCGCTGAAGACAGTCCAATAAACTGCAGCTTGTTCCCGTTCATCCCGAGATGTTTGGCCTGCAGTGTTACGGATCAACAGCAGCATATCATTATGTGCAGGAGGCAGCTGACGGACACGCAGTCGTCTCCGGAGGCTCGTCGAACTTATTGGTGTGCGTTTCTCATTGGTTTTTTTCTTTTCTCTTTTCATTTTGTCTCTTGCTGTCTCGCTCAGTCTCTCTGTAAATTCCCTTTTCATTCCCCGTGTCACATAATTTATTTTCTTCAATAAATCAATTGCCCCCCTAAGGATTGATGATGCTGAATGGGATTTCGAGGGTAATTATCAAGTCATGGGAAAAAGAAAGTCTACATTTAATGGAAACTGTCCACTTTACTTCATGAGGGTATGCACATTTATTCTGTACATTTATTCTATCATTTACACGGATATAAGCCACATAAATTACACAACCATGATGGAGATTTTTAAAATGACAGTTTCTATGATTTCCGTGAACGTGTGTTTTTCTTAGAAGCAGTGAAATGCTGGGGAACATTGGGTTGTCTATATTACAATTTAATTAAAGAGTTTAGTCTAGATCTGCTCTAACTGGAAAGAGATAACTTTTGTTGTGAATTGGTGCCATATAAATAAACTGAATTGAAACTAAATTGAATTGAAATTAAAAAACATTTAATGAGATTTCCTTTCTCATAAAAAATTTTGCAAAGCAGATATTTTTAAATATTTTAAAACTTACTCTGCTTATCTTCGCTGCTGCAGGGCCAGCAGCTTCTTTTCTATCTTTTCTTACCACCAGCTGCTGTTTCATGGAACTGCATGATGCCGTCAGCAGGAAGGTTTGCTCAGTTTTGCATGTTGTTGTGCACGTAGATCTGCGTGTTCATGAACTAAACCAAAACCTTATCGTGAAAACATCGTTAATCATAGACTACAGTGTGTGCACGGTTATCTTCTAAAAAACAGGAACAGGTACAGAGGCGCATGTTAGCATGCTGTCACATAATATCTGCATGTGATTATGGCTAGTCTGGGCCCTTTTGTGTGGAGTTTGCATGTTCTCCCTGTACCTGCGTGGGTTTTCTCTGGGTTCTCCAGCTTCCTCCCACAATCCCAAAAACACACACATTAGGTTAACTGGCTACTCTACATTGCCCCAGTGTGAGTGTGTGCGTGAGTGGTTGTCTGTCTTTGTGTGTTGGCCCTGTGATTGACTGGCGACCAGTCCAGGGTGAACCCCGCCTCTCGCCCGTAGTCAGCTGGGATAGGCTGTCAGATATAGAAAATGGATGGGTGGATGGATGATTATGGCTAACATGACCGCTTTTGAGAAAGGTGTCGGTCTGACGGGCTCTCTGGGGCCCCAGTGATTATCTTGACCAGGCCTGTCGGGCCCCTGGGGTCCAGTGGCTCTAAACCAGCTGCAGCTTGTTAGGACCAGAGACCTCTCACACACAACAAAGAAAACCTGTACCAGCCTGTGGTTCTGACTCAGGCACAGTCATTGGTCAACAAATTCCTGACTGCCCTCGTTGCATTATTGGAAAGCGTCTCCATTTCATTTTTCGGTTCGTTGCCTTTGTTTACTGAGTTAATGACTTGTTGTCAACTCTTTCAAATGAATAGTTTTTAGGCGTGGCTTCCTGCGCTTGTTACTTGGTGTCTGTAGTCTGATGACTGATCAAACGGCTCCTGAATCCTCATATGTCCTCAGGCGCCTTTGTTGCTCTTTCACTAAATCCCTCGTTCCTCTTTTCATGCTGTCTTGGAGTTTTTTTGTTTTTTATTTCCTCTCTGCTGTTGTCAGTTTCTTCAGGTTCCCGTTGCCTTCAGCCTGTGGGAAAAAACCCGACTGAGCTCCCAGTTCCTCCCGTGTCTGTCGCCGTCTCGAGATCAGTAGCGCTTTACGCCTTCGAGTCCAGTTTCTGGAGTCCAAACTGTCTTGATGAAAAACTGAACGAATTTAAACTTCCCCGCTGGAAAAGTTAAGTCAGTTAAGGCATCAAACACAATATCTTTTATTGATTTTGAGAAGTTTATAATGTTATCACAGCCTAACCTGTCTCTGCTATCAATACAACCCATCTAATACATCATGAAAATCTCCATCTTTCTATCTCTCTATCTGTTTTTTCACTTTTTAAATAGAAACCCCATCCCCCCCTAAACCCACCATCTGTCATCTACCCATTCATGCATTACCCTGACAGTCTCTGGAGTAACAGTGTATTTATCCTCACCTTTCTAACCATCTAATTATCCACACAGTCTGGGCCTGAAGCAACAGAGCTGTTTGTTAGTAAGGCAGACAGAGAATAAGACTGAATGGAAGGAGATGCTTCCTGCTACAAAATATGCAGAGACACGCAGAAGTCTGACTAAAGTATCTAAGGGGTCCAAAAAAACACACTCGAAACAAAACTACACATCAGTCGAACTTATTTGGAAGAGCAAACAAAGTGAATATGATTTAAGATTAACGCTAGGATGTGTTTGAAAGCTCTACAAGCCATTAATTGGGTCTTTAAATGGTCGTTAGTTTTCCTGTGAGATTATCGTTAGCATCAGGTGCAGTAGTTTGACTTTCAGTGGTTCAGACCATCTGATGCCAGCTTTTCTTTACATTCAAATGGAGGTTAAAAGACCTTCTTATCTTTTGTGTTGTTTAAAGAAAATCAACTCTGTCTACCAATTAAGGCTTGATGAGTATGTGAAATCAAAACTTTTGATTTGGTCATGGGTGGTGTTTCCAGCTCACATGAAAACGTACAGATACCATAATGTGACGTCGCTGCCAGCAGTTACCTTTTACCCTTTAAAGATGCAGTCGATGGCACCCGTGAACACAAGTCCGACCGCCTGACTTTTTCTAAAGGAAGTAGACGTTAGTATAAGACAAAATGCATTCTTGATCAGTGGGATGCATCAGTAAAAATAAAAAACAGCAAACATTTTGTAGGAGGATTAGAGCTTATGGTTCTGTACTAAATTAGTGATTATGATGCTACAGAAACACCCGCTAGTTCATCTGTCCCTCTGCTTTCAGGCCAACTCTCCAAATTTATCAGAACAAGCAACCAATCTGCTCTTTGCACATTTTTGACAACCTGTTAGCTAATCTGACAGCCTGCAAATTCCAGCACAGATGCACGGTGATCAATCATTGCCGGTCCAAATTAAAGGTGCTCTGTGAAGCATTTTAAAATCAATAGCGCAAGCAGTGAAAGTGTGTTGTTCTTGTTGTTTCTCTTCTTCAGGGACGGAGGACGGAAAGGAGGGGCGATGCTGATGAGAAATATGATCTCCAGTTCGGAAAAACACGCAAGGCATCTCGTTTTGAGGCTGAGCTGACCCATCAGAGGTGATTTTCTAAACTTAATTACTTAATTACTTAATTACTTCATTACAAGTACCAAATACTAATTAGACAATTATACACTTACAGTTGAAAATGATCCGCACATCACCATTAAAGGACTTTAAATCCTCCCATTTATCTTCTGTGGCACTGTCAGGCTCTGCGAATCCTCATGTGCTTATCTTCACATTTTCACCTGCAGTAATTTGGTAAAAGATTAAATTACTGGTTTGACATGAACATTTTTTTGAAGTGCGGAACTTCACTGAACCTGATAGCTCCATTCTCTGCTGGAGGATTAGCTCTGCCACTGGGACCTGCTGGTTAATTTGACAGATAAAAAGGTGGAGGTGTTAACATGCAAATGTAACAAAAAAGAAAGTCCCCCTGTGTGTGTATATGTGTGTGTGTGTGTGTGTGTGTGTGTCGGACTGGCATGTGAGTGACAGGCAGTCTCGCTGCACCTGAATTGATTGCTACATGTCCTAGCTTGTTAGCCCTGTGAGCTGAAACTAATTGGTCTGCATGCTAATGAGCTGCAGATGATTAAACCATGAGATTAATGACTTTAATATCAGGAATTTTTAGTGCATCTTTGTTAGCACACCAACAAAGAAAAGAAACAGTGAAAAAGATCTGAGCTAGCTGTTGTTGGCCAGTCCTGGTAACTTTTAAACCTTCAAACCATTTTCCACCGTTATTTAACATGTGGGACACGTGGGTTAAGTTTATGCCGGTAATCTCAGTGCATTAGTGTGATATCCTCCTCTTCCATGCTTATTCAAAATCCACCTGGACCTGCTGTTGAAACCGTCCTGAATCTGAACTGCATGCTTGCGTCAACCACACGATTGGTTACATATGTTTACAACTGTCTTTGCGGGGGAAGGTGTGGGACATTGTGGACAAACATCAGCTGGTAGAGACTCTCCTCTGTCGCCAGCGGAGAGCTCAACCTGTTCACACTCTTCCTGTTTGGTTTCACGAGGCAGTCCAGTGGTTCCTTGTAAATCCAGCCTTGTAGAGCATCTAATGAATCATCTCATGTGCACACAACGCGTCACAGTTAACGTGGTGATAATTTGCTGCAGTTTAAACGCTGCATCACTAAAGTATACTCACTTAAAGGGTTTTTTTGATAGGCTAAATTAAGTTTCACAAACACAGACACACACACACACACACACACCGGTCTGTCACATTCATCCAGACCAACAGGGGGAAGGGCTCCAAACACTCAGTGGTAATTCTCATGATATTACAGTCCAGTGTGACGTCTGGTGAATTAGCATAGCATGTAAACAGATCCATCAACGTGTCGTGGCCTTGAACGCCCCGGAGGCTCAAACACCCCGAGAACAGAGAGAGAGAGAGAGCGAGAGAGAGAGAGAGAGAGAGAGAAAGAGATTTAACCTGAGGTGTTCCTTTGCATTTTAATAAACATATTACACCATGAACACATGCTAATACTCAATGTCTCTGTGTGTGTGTGTGTGTGTTCTCAGTTTTCATTATTTAATATGTCCTTCAGGTGATGTTGCCCCTCATGTTTCCCTCTGAGATCCCAGTTCATCAACACAGCACTATAATGTTCTGAACAACACACACACACCATATTTCCCTCATGGCTACACTGTAAAGAAACAAACATCTGGCCTTTTATAAATGTTGTTATTGTTCACATACACACTCGGATTTTTAATATTCCCTCTTTGCACAAGAAAACTGTAAAGCTGACAACAAAAAAATACGACTTTGGCTTCACTTTTCTACTCACAAACACACACACACACACACACACACCTGCAGGCTAGAAAAACTGAAAAACACAGAAAACACACCATCTGGTCTCAGTGCTTGTGGTCACTTTTCACCCACCCACACACCACACACACACACACACACACACCGACAGACACAAACACACACAGCTGGAATATCCCCCACATGAGCAGTTTAATGTGAAGGCAATCAGACACAAAGTTTTTTCACAATGTTGGCGCTTTGTGGGTACACTGACTGTAATATCAGGAATGTCTAAAAAGGCTCAAATATCAGCACTAAACATCATCATCATCATCGGTCACAGTTGGACCAGATGAAAAAAAATAATATAATACACACTGTATGGACAAAAGTATCGGGACACCTGACCATCACACCAACAGGGACTTTAATGACGTCTCATTCTGAACTCACAGACAGCTTTGCAGCTCTAACAGCTTCCACTCTTCTGTGAAGGCTTTCCACAACATGTTGGAGTGTTTCTGTGGGAATTTGTGCCCATTCATGCAGTAGAGCGTTTGTTACGACGAGCCCAAACCCTGAGAAACAGCCCCATAGAGAGGGTTTGTATGTTTCTGTAATTATCCTGCAGTGTTTGCTGAGTATCCTCTCAAAGAGATGGTTTGAAATACGACTCTTAATGTCTGAGTGCAGAGTATAAAGTTAAGGCTGTCAGCTTATCATACAGTAAATGTAATAAAGGCAAACAGCTAGCCTGGCGCCATTCAAAAGTGTTCTCATCAGCACCTCTAAAGCTCAATAATTAACACGTTTTTATTCAGTTGTTGCAGAGCTTTCACAATGTTTAAGTCAGACACACAGAGGCAAACTACAACTTGACTGGTGCGTGGAGGCGTACAACTTTTGAGGCCATAATTGGTGATAAAAAAAACCAACAAACAAAAAAAAACCCCATACAAGATACGCTGTTGTACTACAGTGGTATTTGATTAAAGTGGTCCTTTCACTAAGTTCTGATTACTCTGATTGATAATCAAGCCTTGATGTGACAGCTTTGATAGCCACGACTGTTTAATACACAAGCATTTCAATAAGAATGTGCGCTGCAGCTCGAACAGAAGGAGTAAGCGAGCGTTTCTGTCCCCATTGAGCCTCGATGCTGCTTCTCATTCAGCTATTAGCAGTTAAAGTAGTTTGCCTGATTAGTCAAGTGTTTACCAGGCGGCCCTGATTCCTGGCAGAGCCACGGTATCCATCCAGATATCCATTTTAATTAACACTTCATCACAATTAGCTTTGTGATCAGCACCACAGTGGACTGGGGTGAACACGCACACACACAGACGCACACACACACACACACACACACACCTTTCAGTGACTGAAGAGCCCACAGAGGCAGTGTGTTAGAATATTTTCCATCGAGGTGCCCGCAGCAAAACATGAAAACATAATGGAGGTTAGCCGACCTTTTTGCACTCCACAAGAGCCGACGTGTAGCCCCTGTGCTGCACGGTGAGAGAGTGGAGAGAGAGTAATTTGGCACCCGGGTTGAACTTCTCAGTGCCTGCTCAGCAGCTCTGAAAATCATGAAACAAGCCGAGGACAGCAGAGGGTCTGGGGTCACGCTGGACAGAAACACTCCTCCAGTCTGTGTTCCCACTCACATTTTGACGACTTAAACCGCATTGCTGGGTTCACTAAGTGGTCGGGGTGTGCAAGGTAGCTGGAGCGTCTGAACATGTGGCACAGATGTGGCGTTTTCTTCTGCTGAGGAATACCTGCCACCAAAGAAGGAGTCAGATATAAACATGGCTGCTGGGAGGTTTCATATTGAGTCATTAAAGTGGAGCAAATTGGGACACAGGATTTCAGGACACAGGACATTTCTGGATGTGAGTGTTTCAGGAAATACCTTCAGAGCAGCAGCAAATGTTTTCTTCAAAGATCGCCAGGTAATTATCTTTCAGAAAATCTCAGTATGATGATTTTCCCTGGCAAAATGCACCTCAATAAAAAAACTGCAACAGTGCACAAACACACTGTGCCTCCATGTATGGATGGTGGTTAGTTTCTACATCAATGCAAACGTAGCACCACTGATGGAGCTCATCTGATGCTCTGCCTAAAATAAATTATTTAAAAAAGAAAAAAAAATAACTCGCATTATAAAGTCAAATTAATGTCACACTGCAGGCTCTGCAGACGCTGAGTGCAGTCTGGTTTGCACATTTCTCAGCCGGGTTTCACTTCTAATCATTCGTTTGGCTCGTGTTTACCAATGCATCAAACCACAATGAGTCATTACGGATTCATGAAGGCCTCGTATCGACCCAAACAAAATCTTAACCGCAAGATTTACACAACAAAACAGACCACTACAATTAGCCTCCATTCAAACTAAGGGTTCATCAGCACCATCCAATCAGGCTGCGATGAGACACTGATACAACAGCTGGAAAGACCGCGTGGAGAGGAAAGAAGCAGATTGAGCTGATGTGTTTCAATTTTCCTCCGAGCATCATTAATTAAGGACTTTCTCTAGCTGTTACAGTTTAAACACATTAAAGTGACAACATGAAATTCCTGTTTTCAAGTTAAGGCATTTGTATTTCACAAACCAGTGGAAAAAATGATAAATTATGTGTAAAATATTATGTATTATTTTATTGCTTTTACACTATTGTGGTGACACACAAAATAATATATTCTAATACTGTTTAATGCAACGCAAAAAGACTGAACTTGACTCCTGACTCTTCAGCCCCTCCTGTTTAACTGTATATCCTTTCAGATAAACAAACAAACAAACAAAAAACAGAAAAATATATTGTCCATGGCTTAATACTCTCTAAATATTCTCTTCTATCTTCTATCTGTCTTCTCTAAGCTGCAGGACGCTGCATGCAGACTGGCCTCCACATTAACTGTTACTCATGTAATGAAAGCAATCACAATCTTTTCATTCTGTTAAATTCTGACTGTAAAAATCAGTTGATACAACACCCAGAAAGTCGCTGCAGATTAAGAACAATAAAGTCGCAGCAATATGAACTGCTGCTGAAACATGACAGCATCATGATGTCCAGGTCGGTTACAGAGCTTGTGCAACAATGTGATTCAGGAGTTAATTTAGCATGAAATGCTCCTTTTCATGACACATATGACTCCCACAGCTTAACACTGATGTACAGTGACACAGAACTGTCTTAATTCAACCCACCCCCACTGGGTCAGTGTTAGAGGAGCAAAGGAGAGCAGCTCGACTCTCAACAGCTGCAGCTGCAGAGGGTTTCATAACAAGATGGATTCGATGTGGAGTATCACTTTAACAATTGTCCCCAGATGTGTTTACATGCAGTGATTCAGCCCTGCAGTAATTGAAATGCTAAGAGAAATCACTTTCTCTCTCTCTCTCTCTCTCTCTCTCACACACACACACACACACAGAAACATTGATGGAAGGGAGAGTGGTGGCAATACATCTTACACATACACATACAAGAACTCTATTACACTGTCTGCCTGCAATTAGAGTCAAGGTGATGGAGTGCACGCACACACATACGCACACACACACACACACACACACACACACACACACACACACACACACACACACACACAGTGATCAGTCTATTTGTCAGTAAGTCAGTTAACCTCATTTACTTTGCTGAGAAGAACTCTCCATAGTCCCTTTTCAATCAACAAGTATTGATCTGCTTGTGTGTGTGCATGATATTCCTGTAGTCATGTTTGTGTGTACTGTCTATGCATCTAAATGAGAGTGTGTGTGCGCAGGTACATCTCTGCGTGTGTATTGCACCATCAATGCAGAATTGGTCCAGAAGAGCTCAGTCTGTGTATACGACAGCAGAAACGACGCAGCAGCAGGTGGCTTGTAAAGGATCACAAATCATTTTTTCTTCTAAGAACAATCAATCAGTGAGCTGATCCAGTGTGGAAGGGGTCGCTCGTGCTGAAGAGCTCACACCGACTGTGAGGCTTCTTGGACTCATAGTTTCGGTTTTGCGGCACATCTGCTGCTTGGCTCAGTCTGGTCTCAGACAAGCTGCGATGAACCCACTTTACACCAGAGTCCACACCAGAGCTAAAGGAGGCGTGAGAGGGCGACAGTGGGCTTGTATTCACCGCATGGACACAAACATGATTACAACATCATGATTATCATGACTAAATAAAACAGGAACATCACTGGCTTCCCAACTGGGTGTGACGTCAGAAAGTCGTACTCATCAAGCACATGTGAAGTACATCCGAAACTCGAAGAAACCTTCCCCTTTGGACAGATGAATGTGTAAAGCCTTCCAGTGCCAAAGTCCAAGGCCATGTGAGCGGAGGGAGCTTTCAGTTCTTTGTTATTGGTATTCTTTGTTGATTAGTTTTTAATATTCAAAACCAAGTGTGACTGTGTTGACACTTTTCGTCTTCAGTCATTACAAGCATCCAACAAAACGGGTTATGGTGAGAAACGTCATGGCAACAAGCTGTTATTGATGTCGCTGCACTGTTTTGCCAACCATTACTTCTTTTTATTATTATTATTATTATTATTAATTTTGGAACATTTGTCTTGGTTCACACATTTGAATCAATCCACTCCTCTGAGTTTAAAACAAAAATCCTGATTCATTACTTAACCAACAAAAACATCTCTTCATTGCAATCCAATGAAGAGATGTTTTTGTTGGGGTTTTTTTGAAAGTGAAAGTACAGTTCATCTCCTCCAGCAGTAAATAAGAATGTATCTGTCATTGTTCTGTTTCCATACAGTTGATAGATCTTGATTTCTCCTCCATCTTCACTGCCTTCCCCAACAACATAAAGCATCTCTGTTGGGTTCTAAAGAAGATTTTTCATCGTTCTGTAATTGTTCAGTAGGTTATATTTAAGCTATTTCTTACTAACATTTGATGTGTCTCTCTCAGGCTTGACATCTGATGTTCTTTATATTAATGCAGCAAACTCTGGCAGATTCTTTCAATAAATCAGTTTTCTAACTGTGTGTTCAATTTGTTGTTGCCGTTGTTGTTTCTGTTGTTGTTGTTGTGGAGACCAGTTCCTGTATAAACACTGACCTTGGAGGGACAAGTAGTCCTCATGGGGACCAAAGCCTGGTCTTAATGAGACAAAACGTCATTAGAGGTAGTTGAATGTTTGTGTTGGACATGAACCGGTTACAGTAAAGGTTAGAGTTTGGTTTAGTCTGTCCACAATGAATGGCAGTCAGTGCAGGGTGTGTGTGTGTTCTTTGTTTATTGTCGTTACTGCGTTACTGCTGATGCTAATTGCTAGCACAGAGAATAATGAAGTAATTTGCTTGTGTGTGTGTGTGTGTGTGTGCGCATTCTCTATCGTTTCGCTGACATTAGCACTGATGCTAATTGCCAGTTTGCAGAATAATGAAGTACTTCTGGTCTGTGTGTGTGTGTGTGTGTGTGTGTCTACATCTCTGCATCAATTCTCGTGTGTGTATTTGTGTAACCATGTGTATCCACAGTTTTGTGTGTGTTTGTGTGTGAGTACCATCAGTCACTGTCCTGTCATTAACACTGGTGCTAATTGCTAGCAGATAGTGTAATGGAGTGGTCCCTCGGGACGGCGCAATAACCTCAGACTTCAATAGTCTAACACACACCCCTCACTCCAACACTCTGTGTGTGTGTGTGTGTGTGTGTGTGTTGATACGTATTCCTGCAGTTGTGAGGACAAAAATCTGTTTACACCATCAGACTGTAAGGACTCACCTTACTTATGGGGACAAAAGGCAAGATTAAATGTCAGGGTGTGTGTGTGTGTGTGTGATTTAAAAGAAAGAAGTCACTGTGAGATCCTCACAGAATAAACTTAAAACGTTCACTTTTAACTACTTTTAACTTTTAAACTATACTGGTTTGTAGCAGTTTGACATGTTTAATGTCTATTCCTGCCAAATCAGATTGACATATTGGAGTTTCAAAAGTTGCACAAATACTACAGTACCCATGAGCCTCTGCAGCTGTTGCTGAAGTCCAGCCTCCCTGATGGAGGGCTGAGCTCTTGCAGGGGTGGATTGCACGTGACTGTGGTTAAAATGTGGATCACAGTGAAACTGATTAATCAGTAACAACAAGCTAACGAGCACTCTGAACCTGACAAGGTTTGTTCACATAGAAAAACATGGCAGGGAAGACAAGATGCTTCTTGAGCAAACATGTCAGTCAAGTAAGAAATGAATGAAGAAGCCCGTCATGCTCTTCAGTTCACCGTCAGTCAACCAGCAGAGCTTCATGTCTCTGATAGTTTGGACGATGCTTAACTAGCTTAAACCATCAAAGCTAACTCCATGTGCTTTCAACCACATTAGCAGGTCTTCATCTGCAGACATAATAGGATTGCATCTCAGCGTTGGCTTATGAGTTAAGCGTGAAGTCCATTCTCCATCTTGGTAAAAGAATTTAGGGTTTGCTTATGACATTTGGAGCTTTCAATCATATTACACAAACCAATATTCACATTAAGTCCTAAAAGTTCTATGGATGAAGTCATTCTTTAAGTTTGAGGCCACTGACTTGATCTGAGTAAAAATTGACTTTAAACATTGTGGTTTATTCAGTCTGCAGCAGGCAGTACAATATCTTAGTATCAGCACAAAATATAAATATTGATTTGGTGTACTGGCTCATTTCCAAGTATTGCAATATCAGACTACAGTAGAAAAACTTATTGATGTTACCGGGAATGTAAAATGTGATTAATAAATGTTCCATGAAAGAGCACATTTGATCAAATAAGCATGGCAGTGGTAACAAAATTAAAGAAAAACAAGCTTGAGCTGCTGATGTTTCAGTCTTCTGCCTGCAGTGTCAACGTGTTGGAGATTTAGACTGAGAGCATCAAACCACACACGTCAATTATTGCTTTGGAAAGTGTTTGGGCTTAATGATTCCTCAGGGGGGAGTCCTGCAATTCTGATGAGACAGCCAAAGCAGATTAGCATATCATGCGGATGCTCTTGTTCTGGACTGCAATTTGTGGATCTCTTACAAGAAAACAAACCTGACATGTGTGTCATTGTGTGTGTGTCATCTGTCAGCATTTCAATAACGTGGACAGGCATCAACCTGCAGTGCCTGTACTGCACTGCAGCATATTTAAAAGTATTTACACTTAATATACATTTTATGATTTGTCAGAAATATGGTTAAGATTTGATTATATTAGGCATAAGAATTATTACGTTACTTTTAGGGTGAAAGTGGTTTGCGTTAAAGTCTTTACTTTTTTAAGGTTGACAGCTGAAAGCTGCTCCTGATTGGGTCGGATGGGTGTATGGGCGGGAACTCGATACTGTGGCTCCACCTCCCAATTACTACTGCACAGACTCTGGCTCCAAATGATGTCACCAGAACAAGATGGCAGCTCTCGTATCCAGGACATTTTGGCTTCACCTTTGTACAGCGGGAGGAAGCTGAGACGTCTTGTTAACAACTCAGCATAATTCAGACAGCAAAGAAGTTTCCTCCTAAAGGAAACTTCTTGGACTACACAGACTTTTGAGAGAAAAGCGTCGCATTGCGTAATGAGGGTCTTAAAAGTCACGATCCCCAACAGAAGGTGGACTGGTTTTGGACAGTTCACCCAAATCACTAAACACACTCAGACGGTGAAAACATCTGTCTGATGCTTCTGCCTCCACCACAATAAAAATGTTTGTAAGGAGTGTGTAATTCTTACAGCTGACGCCATCTTGTTTTCATTCTTTAACCAGCTTAGGATTGAGGACATTTTGATGGACATTTTGATTATAGTTCTGACAAGGACGGGAATTTTTCTTTGTAAGCCTGTGATTATTTAAATCAGCATTTCATGCCAAAAGACGGAGCCTCTAACCAGCAATCAACAGTTTTGTGCTCAGTGAATTGCTGGTCATTATGTCAAACATCAGTGTGATATTCACAGATGAAAGACCACAGAATGACTTCATCCGCCAATCAGACCACAGTATTGAACTGAGCAATTTATTAAACATTTCAAATGAAACTTTTTTTTCTGATCTGACCTGACAAGTGATACTGGCTAATTCCTGAACATACATGATAGATATGCTCAGTACAAATATGTCTGCATGAAAACACAGCCAGTAACTCACAGACCTGCGGTGTAATAAGGTAAAGAAGGCCAATCCCAGCACTCCTGTTAGTGTGGATGTGCTTATCTGTAAGAGCAAACAAATGTGTTGCTTCAATAAGAGACGATGTGTGCAAGTCTGAAGAAACATCAGCTCTGAATGAAAAGACTGAAAAACAGCCGAAGCACCAACTGTAATCGATCACAGAGACGCAAATAAATGAGCAGAAATGAAGAGTGTGTGTGTGTGTGTGTGTGCGTGCGAGTGTGTGTGTGTTTCCTTCAGAGACCTCTAGAAAGAAAATGAATTGTGAGTAATTGTGTTGAGCTCCTCTGCTCTGACTGCACTGTCAGCTAAGCATCAATCACCTGCTCACTCTCTCTCTCTCTCTCACACACACACACACACACACACACACACACACTAAATACAGAAACACAAGCCTGTGTGTGTGTGTTTCAGAGTGGAACATCAGTCTTTAATCACAGCCTCTTAGTGTCTTTGGTCCTGAACAATCTGAACCGTCTGAACAGATGATTTACCACTGAACACACATTTCATTCAAACACTTGTGAGAAGAGTCGGGTCTTGCTTGAAACGCCACGCCGGTTTCATGAAAATGTGAGCACCAGATGTTGCTTCGCAGAGTTATTGTTCTTCCACAGGCTCAGTTTCCTCTGCATTATCGCAGTAGGGGAGGACGGTGTTGACCCGCACTGGTTCTGGTCCTGGTTGGTAGCAGGACTGACGACGGCCGACCGGCGACGGTCGACCGGCGACGGCCTCACACCAGAGGTGTCTGTGCAAAGATCTGCTTGTGCTCAGCTCCCATTTTACTGAAGTATCAGAGCTGCTGAAACAAACAAATTTGTATTTCCTGCTATTCAAACTGAAACTTTCCATCAAACCACACCAGCAGGGGGCTTTTATTGTGACGCAGCTACAGGAAACACAATGTGTTTTTCACCCACCTGGCAGAAACATATTTGGTCAGCAGACCAGTCATAAATATAGCAGGATGGAGTGGAAAGAGCAGGAATAGCCCCAGTGAGCCGCCAGCTGCACCTCCAACACGCCACTGAAGTAAACAACACCTTTTACTCCGCCGTGCTGTGCAGTGAAAAACCATTCGCGCCGTGCCAGCGTGAGCAGCATAAAGTTGCTCGCGGCTCAGCTCGGCGGAAGTGTCACCCCGTTCATAAGTGGTTGCTTTCCAGCTCTGAGCGAAGCCTTCTTGATGCAAACCTCCTCCACTGAAATTCACGAATCACACGTCCTCACTGTAATTACGGCCGTGTGAACCGGGCCGCATCGATCTTGGGATGTGTTTGTTTGAGAAGTTCAAGTAGTTTGCTTTTAACAAGCTGAATTAATTAGAAAATTAGTAATTAGTAAAATAAAGTTGTTGTTGTTGTTTGTTTTTTTTTGGATTTGGTCCTCACAAACACAGAAGTACAAGAGCACCTCACACACACACACACACACAGTCAGGACAGGCTGCCCGTTGTTATTGTTTATGTGACTGCGTGAACTGTTGCTCCGTGAGGAATAATACCACCTGGACGGACAGACAGATGGACAGACAGACACACACCAGCGTCTGTTGTCACCCTCAGCTGTGGTGAGTCCCTCCGTGTGGTGGGATTCCTGTTTATGTTCATTTGTTCTGCATTTCGTGCACATTTTCTGAAGTAGTTTTGTTGTTGACCGCATTTCTTCTGACATGGAGGGTAAATAATGAGTTTAATCTCCAGCTGGTCCGCCAATGAACTGCAAATATAAATATAACTGGAGGAGCCTGAAGCAGAGCGGAGCTGACAAGGAGAAAAAACATGACTGTAATGTTCCCTTAGCTTTAAAAATTCAAATATGTCAGAATGTGCCTAAAGCCATCATACAAGCCCATCTGTAACCGTAAAGATTTGCTTAATTTACCATCTTACAATTTATCCACGCACACACTGACTTTGTTGATACGTCCTCCGCTATTGTGAAATAGGCTGTTTACATTTGACCCACTTTAGAAATAACACAAGCTGAGTTTATTATTTCACACCCCCACAGTTCTACTCGAAGTTTGACGTTTCACAAACCAGACATTTTCACAGCAGCTGCTTAAATGTCCCTAAACACATATGAACCAATGATGCTGTGAAGTCTAGAGATTTCATTTTACCATCTAACGACCTCACAGGATATTAAAAATGACACTCAAACGCCTTCAAACAAATGAGCTAACTTGACCAGAGAAGCTCCTGTGGGTTTGCATCCATTTGCATTTGGCCATTTGAAGGCAACAATTGACTGTTTCAAAAAGGAAGATGATTTTTAATGTGAAAGCAGATTAGATTGAAATTAGAGACCATTTGACTCTGTTTATTTTCATTCTGTGGGTTTTTCTGTGTCAGTGAAATAATGAGTCAAAGAGGCGTTTCATTCATTCAAATGTTTGCTTAATGTTTAAAGTTTGCTTAAACTTCAGCCACGAGTGGAGGTAAGCAGCATGTTTGTGCTGATGGTGGCGCCAGAAGAAAGGCCATCAATCAAAAGAGTTTACCCTCTGCACGGTGGCCATTTCAGGGCACATTTACACCCTCAGACTTTTCATCTGTGTGCCGATGAAAGGTGGCAAAAGGCAGGTAGGGCAGGATATAATATGATCTAACTGTAAATGTGGCCCAGCAATACAATTTGAAAGTGATGTCCTGTTACGTTACTGTGCAGCATCCATCCTGCTCTGCTGCTTGCGTTCTTCCAGCACACGGATGAACAGTGATGTAAATAATGGATACGTCTTGAAGGACGGGATGGATGTGCCCTCACTTTCAAATTGAGCCCCCCTCTTTTAGTAACTGAAGCTAACAATACGAATCAGCCAAAGTGAACTGAGCTTACTGCAAAACTACTGAATCGGCTTCATGAAAACAGATCGGTTTGTGGCAAATTCTGCAAAACTGGAAGCAAATTCGGCTTTTGGCCTCTGTTTAACTCTGATGTTGTTCAGACACACACACACACACACTGACCTAATTTCCTACAGTTTGTTGTACTTGCTCTAAGTTGTTTTCTATTAGTGGTTTTAATCTGAATTTATGTTCTTTGTTCTGTGAAGAATTACTTTGAGTTGCCTGCAGCGTTAAAATAATGGACCCATGAAAATAAATGAAAAGCTTATAATATAAAATCTCACGTCAGAGTTTTTTTTTGCCCAGCTTGGCTCACGCTGTATTTCCAGATCCATCATTTAGAAAGAATTGAAAAGACAAAGGAGGGAGGACGGCTGAGGTCTGATCATCTCATCGTCTGAATCTTATTACAAACAAAGCAGAGCAGGAAAAGAAAGCAACCACCAACAAAAGATGTTTATCTTCTGTGACCTAAAAACAAAGCTGGACAGTTTGCATCGGAGGCTGACGTTTTCTTGGACGAGAATTATAACATAACATAACAACACATCAGTTTTTATATATAAATATGCAGTTCTTATATGAATAAACACAGTTTTATTTATTTTGAACGTACTGCTAGTTGTTCTGTGGCTGTTCTCTCTCCTGTGTGCTCTGGCGGCTGGCGGCTGACCAGTGACCTGTGCAGGAAATGCATCATAGGAACGCGGCGGGAATTTTTATGTCCTCTGTGGTGGACCTGTGATGGGACAGCAGTGTTTCAGTAGGACGGCTTGGGAAATTCACCCCTGAATACCCATGATCGAGCATTTTCTTTCTTCCTGGTCAAATCCACCTTGTTTACGGTGTCGTAATTTAAACGCAACACGTTACTGTTACCTTCCGACTAACAGCAAAACTTCGTTCAAAGAAAACAGATTTTTTTTTAAATTATATTTTAAATAATCACAATAATTGGGGGGGGGGGGCATGTTGGGACAAACATGGGCAGCACAGTGGTGCAGTGATTAGCACTGTCGCCTCATAGCAAGAGAATTCCAGGTTCGAATCCCGGTCTGGACCCTTCCCTTCCCACAATCCCAAAAACATGCACATTAGGTTGATTGGCTGCTCTACATTGCCCCCTAGCTGTGAGTGTGAGAGTGTGTGGTTGTTTGTCTTTGTGTGTTGGCCCTGTGATTGACTGGCGACCAGTCCAGGGTGAACCCCGCCTCTCGCGCGTAGGCTCCAGCTCCCCCGCGACCCTGATGGATAAGCGGTATAGAAAATGGATGTATGGATGTTCAAACATAGCTCTCCATCTGATGCACACAACATCCAGCGGTCGTCATGACAACCTCTCTGGAAAACTTCAGAGGTAGCTGCTCTGAGAGAAGCACCATTCTAAGAAGTACCAGTTGGCTTTCCTCTTGTCCGTATCTCCATCTGAGAGAGCCGATCTTCAGCTCGACACTGTGTGTGTGTGTGTGTGTGTGTGTGTGTGTGTGTGTGTTATAAAAAGGCCAAGCGGTTGCCTTGGATGTGAATGTCAGTGGCAGCTTGTCTCCTCTCCTCTCCTCACCTTGTCACCACACCTTGTCTTTCATCCCCCCCTCCGTCTCTCTCTCTTAATCTTCTCTCTCACCGTCTCTCTTTGTCTGTGCCTCAAATCCTTCCTCATTCTGCAGCTTTTCTTTTCGTTGTTTCAGTGTGTCTGCCCTCTATTTCACCGCTGTCTATAAGGGCTTCCAGTCTGTCTCTCTCTCTCACACACACACACTCTCTCTCTCACACACACACACACACACACACTGTCTTCACTCATTTGCAGCGACATCAACTCATCATTTATGTTAACGTACTTTAAGGAACAACATTACTCGTCATCTTTTTTCTCTCGACAGCTGCAGCTCACAGGGACCAGCGGATCAATAGATGAGGTGATCGACTGATCCGTCCATCTCGTTTCATTCGGAGTCGACTGCTGCTCGTTTCCTCATCCTGAGAAATGGCAGCGAGGCCCGAGATGTCATTTGTTCTGCCTGTAACAGCCCCTGCTCAACGTAAAGGACAGAGAGAAGAGAATTAATCGGCTGAGCAGTCAGGGATGGAAATGACTGCATTTATCTACGTAGAGGGTCTGCCATAGACGAGACAGCGCGCAAAGAAAAGACACTATTACACCTCGGCTATTTGGGAGAAAAGGAGGCTACATAAAGCCAGGCGTTTTAAGTAAAACAAAGTTGGCATGGTGCTCAGATAAATTACAACAGAACACGCAAAGAAAACTACAAAGGAAAAGAGCTAATGGAGGCTGTTTAAACTGAAGAAATAATGTGGTAACTTTTCTGCAAAAAACCATATCAGACACACTTTTATGTGTATTATCATGCATGACTTTATACGTGCGCAGAAGGACCTTCTTCAGACCTCAGAACCAGGGTAATCATGAATCTGGTCACCAACCGGCTCTCACAAGGTGTAATCATGCGCATTTGGAGCAGGTTGAGTTTGTAATTACAAGCCAATCATGTGCAACATCAGCTCAGAATGCAAGATAATCTACCAATGTGATGCCCACAGAGCCGATCCAATAGACTGCAAACAGAGATACGAGCAGCAGCTACACAGTGTCTGCATTTTCTCTTTTCGAAAATATATTGATGCTTCTCATCTTGGTTGAGGTCATGGAGAGATGAAAGCACTTTTTTGGGGGGTAGGTTTTGATAAATGAATAAATGGAAGGTGCAGTTTTTCATGGGACGCTGGAGGTGAAGGTTTGTTCGTGGCTGTTGCAGAGTGTTACAGGTTTGAAGTGGGTAAGTCTTGATGCTTAATTCATAAACTTGATGGATGAGGATGAGTTGTGATCCTGCTCCATGTTAGCAGTTCGGTCGGGTTTGGCGAGGTTTTGAATTTCTCTGTCACGTCCTATTTTATGTTCCTCCACAAGTGTGCAACCCCATGAATTACTCTGAGGAGAGGCCGTCCAAAGGTGTGCATCGTTATCCCCCTTTGCACAAACTCATCCAGACAACAAAGACACAGACAGGGCGCATCCACGTTCCCCTCGCTTTCATCTTTTCCTCACGTCGCCTTTGGGCGGGACTAAGACAGTTAGAGAGATGATGAAAGAGGAACTGAACCAACTGTTTTAGAGAAACGACGCGTCCTCTCTTCCAAGCAGACACAGCTGTCATCATGAGCTGGAGCTGATATTTGCTAAAATGGTGTAATGAGGGTGCAGTTACTGTCTGAGTCTAACAGCCTGCATGTTTGCTCTTAAACTTCAGTTTCACTTCAACGCCAAATTAAAACTCATAAAATGCTCTTAACAAGCTGAGTGACAAACATTCCAATATGCTCGCACAAGCTTCAGCAGATCAGTTTAGCCAGTTTGTGAGTGGTGTTCAGACACCAAATGTGGTTCAGAATTTCTTCTGGCATAAAGTTTTTAATCAATTAATTATTGGCATCTGTCATTCATTGGTATTTTGTTTGTGCATAAATAATCAGGGTTATGATGAGAATGTTTCTGTGACAGGAAAGGGACAAATAAAAACAGTTTGTTACGCCTGAATACAAAACACAAATGCAAATAATTTCCTGAGCAAATACGGGGGCTCTCTGCACATCCCTACATGAGACTGACTTTGGGATGCACAGAGGAAAAGTGCGACTTGTTGCGCCACTGACACACACACACACATACACACACACACACACACAGATATTAAAGTGAAACTCCACCCAAAAGAGCATAAAACCCTCCCCTGAACTGGAGCGGATAGAAGTCACAGTATCAGACTTCAATAAAGAAAGTTCAATATGAACAGCAGCTCACGCGTAACAGACTGTAATGTGAGGACAGAACACAGACGTGGACGTCTCTGACCTCATCTCTGCAGCCAGGCAAACACTGAGCTCAGCACAGCAGATCTTCGGACTGACGACAGTGTGTCAATCCACACACACACACACACACACACTGATGTACAAAGTGCGTCTTCTCTTTGGTCTGTTGCAATCCCCAGCTGTCTATATGTTGTGAGGTTGCTGACTGATCAAAGAACTCGTTTTCACCGTTTGCTTCCTGAGCATACGGAGATACAGTGAGCTGTACAGACAGACAGACAGACTCTCAGCGGGCTCAGAGCATAACGCTTGCTGTAGTGGAGGTCGCAGTGAGTGTGGATCGCACATTTGAACGCTTCTCTGAGGCTGAACAGGCTTTTGGTGGGAAAGTATCGCATTAAAACATTAAAACAACGAGGCAGTATTGATCAGGGCATGTTGTGTCAGTGAGATGATGAAATATGCTCCAGCGCCAGTCTGAGTAATAAATTCACCACTTTGAAGGCTTATTACAAAACACTGCACAGGGGTATACAGTATATTATATACCGTATAACTCTATGAAGTTATCGCTGCATCGCATCACCCATGTTGCAAAGTAATCTGTCAGAAATGTACGCTTGCACTTGTTTGACTGACCATCGCAGCATCTCGACACGTTACTTCACATTAAGGTAAAAGTTGAGCCAATTTCAACTTCTTTGCAGGACTTTTTTTAGTCGGAGCCCATCAAGACACCCGTTCACATCAAAACAGTGTTTTCACTGAAATAAAGAAGCCGTGTTACTTTTTAGAAGAAGAAGAAGAAGAATCAGCTTTGACAGTATATATATTTTTACATACACACACTGAATTCATCTTCTGCATTTATCCCATCCTTAGTTGAACACACACATGCAACAACCAGCAAATTACATGCAGTGAAACACACACAGGAGCAGTGGGCAGCGTCAAGTGCCCGGGTAGCATATTGGGGGGTTAACTGCCTTGCTCAAGGGCACATCAGCCGGCTAATGGAGGGGGGCATCTTCCGCATTAATCACTCCAACACACCCAAATTTTTCCTGAATCAAACCAGTGACCCTCCGATCACTAGCTGCTTCTCCAACCTGTAGGCCACGGCTGCCCCCAGGATGTGTCAGAAGTGGGAGCTCATGTTAGTCTGAACTGGTTGATGTCTTAGTGAGAATTTGGTTTAAGTCGTCGCTTTGAAGCTGTTTAGATTAACCTGATGTGTGGCTGTCGGTCATCAGCTGCAGTACAAAACTTTAAAGGCTACAGTAACCTCCATATATGACAAACGATGCCTGGTACTGCACACACACACACACACACACACACACACACACACACACACACATACACACAGAGTTCTGAAGTCCTCAGCAGAAATGCTTCTCTCAGCATTTCTCTCAGAGTAATTAACTAAGATCTCTCATATCTCTCTCACCTCCTTACCTCCTCATGCGCTCTCTTCCTGTCTCCATCTTTTTCCCGCCAGACACATTTTGGTCTTACGGCTCCCATCTGATGTCAAGACACAAAGGAGAAATTACTGACTTTCTGCACAATCCTCAGAATTCACTGTGTGGGACTGAAAACATTAGAAGATGATTGCTATGAGACTGTCTGTCTCTCTCTCCCCCTCAGTGCACAAAGCAAAGCTCCATAAAGACATGGTTGGATGAGTTTGGTGTGGAAGAACTTGACTGGCCCACACAGAGCCCTGACCTCAACCCCATCCAACACCTTTGGGATGAACTGGAACGCAGATTGTGAGCCAGGCCTTTTGGTCCAACATCAGTGTGTGACCTCACAAATGCTCTACTGCATGAATGGGCACAAATTCCCACAGAAACACTCCAACATGTTGTGGAAAGCCTTCACAGAAGAGTGGAAGCTGTTAGAGCTGCAGCTGTCTATGAATTTAGAATGTGATGCCATTAAAGTCCCTGTTGTGTCCCAATACTTTAGTCTATATGGTGTAGATGGCGCAACAATAAGCTTCAAGCTGGCTTCCTTCATTTTTGACTCCCTTCAAAGGTCAGTACTTTCAAGAGGCTTGTTGTAGCTCCTGACGGAGTTGTGTTGTGTACATTATGCTGAATTTACCACGTGAGTCAGTGGTATGCAGGTGATTCAACCCCCTTCACAGAGTTTGACCTGATTTTTAAAAGCCACTGGCCTTTAATTGTCAGTCGCAGCTCAGCTTTTGTTTAAGAGTTGACACAGCTCGGGGACATGAGACGGTAGTCCCAGCAGACACACACACACATGCACTTGTTGTCGCTGCCATCCCAGTTCAGTCGACCTCACCTTGTTGAACCTACTTATCAATACTCCCCTCCCATCACATTTATCAATACCCCTTACTGCTTGATAACATCATCAGATTCACCAGTCGGTACCCGCCACTGGTGTATCAAATTATAGCTCTTTGTTATCAATACCCAGGACCGTGTGTATTCAATTAGGAAGAAGGGCGGATCGATAGGCAGCAGCTAATGCAGCCAGTCCTGAAGCCTTATCAATGCCAGCCGCCATCCTGACAAATGATAAGGGAGACAGATCAATAGGTTGTGCTGATGATAACGTCACCTTCCCCGGGTGTTACCCCTGGAACTGCAGCCGCATGCTGAGAGACTTTAATGGTGCTGTTTCTAATCCAACTGTTGTGGTGTTGTGTTTTATTTTTTAATCTGGATTAATTTAAAATCCAGACTAGTTTTCAGTAAAATTTCAGGTCTTGTTTTCTTGTTTTCACCAACTTTATTTATTTATTTATTTCACCATTTTACACCATCATTGATATGTACGGTTGCCATGGATACAGATGTTTTTTGTGGTTTCCTCCAGTTGTTTTGTCGAGCGAACCTTCAAATTTTTGCAAGTTAAAGGACTGTGCACAGGAGCTCTCTCTTCCATATGGATGGTCCTTCCTACACTCCTGTCTGAAGGTGAGCGAGATTTTAGCTTTTCATAACTTTATTAATCCATCCATCCATCCATTTTCTATACCGCTTATCCGTCAGGGTCGTGGGGGAGCTGGAGCCTATCCCAGCTGACTACAGGCGAGAGGCGGGGTACACCCTGGACTGGTCGCCAGTCAATCGAGGGGGGCCAACACACAAAGACAGACAACCACACACTCTTACACTCACACCTAGGGGCAATTTAAAGTAGCCAGTTAACCTAATGTGCATGTTTTTGGTATTGTGGGAGGAAGCCGGAGAACCCGGAGAAAACCCACGCAGGCACAGGGAGAACATGCAAACTCCACATAGAAGGGCCCAGACTGGGATTCGAACGTGGAACCCTCTTGCTATGAGGTGACAGTGCTAACCACTGCACGACCGTGCCGCCCACTTTATTAATCATTAATCAAATTAATCATTTGTCATATATTTCATTTTAAAATGTTACTTTTTGTTTTATTTGTTAATTCTTTGTTGTGTGGGAAAATGTTTGTCAAATAAAAAAATTTGGATTATCATCAATACCTCTGAAAAGCAAGACCTTCTTCAGACATGATTTGATTTAAAAAACAGGATAATAATTTTAGTGACTGAGGGGAAGAATCGTAAAAAACCATCTGGGATTCAGAATCGTGAAAGAGAGAAAGTTCAAGGGAAGACCTGGACAAATCAGAAAGAATAAGAATAAAAGATCTTTGATCATAACCAAATGATCGGATCATGTTGTGAATAAATTAGATTTACATTATGCTGGCCATTCAAATGAATACAAAAAACATGAATTTGTGCAACACTTAGTGTTACGTCCTTATAGAGACTGATGTCTCAGCACCTCCAGTCTCATTTTAAGTCAGTGGTTTCTCTTCTACTCTACAGCACACAGAGATGAAACCAACTCAGCCCTGCTAAGGGTTACTGTGGATCAAACAGCCATGAGAAAGCTCCACCCCTTACATCCAACGAAAACCAAGGAACACCGGTTGTTCTTGTTTTTAATTGAGATGAGGCACAGACACAGATGGTAAGTTCCACCATCACAATAAAATCACAACACTGACAGAAACCAACGACTCGATGGGATACTCTCAGTAGCAGATGGAAACCTAAAGACGACAGGAGAAAGAACTGGCCGCCTTTACTGAGAAGGAAAATGGCTTCACAATCAGACAAGGATCTCTCTTGTCCAGTCTGCCATGACATCTTTAAAGATCCTGTTGTCCTGTCCTGTAGCCACAGCTTCTGCAGAGACTGTCTGCAGACCTGGTGGAGAGAGAAACCTGTACAGGAGTGTCCAGTTTGTAAGAAAATACCTTTGATGAGTGATCCACCTCGTAACCTGGCATTAAAGAACCTGTGTGAGACCTTCTTACTGGAGAGAGATCAGAGAGCTTCAGCAAAGTCTGAGGTTCTCTGCAGTCTGCACTCTAAGAAATTCAAACTCTTCTGTCTGGACCACCAGCAACCAGTGTGTGTCATCTGCAGAGACTCTAAAACACACACCAAACACAGATTCAGACCAACTGACGAAGCTGCACAGGATTTTAAAAAGGAGCTCCAAAAAATCCTAAAGCCTTTACAGAAGAAACTGAAGGTCTTTGAACGTGTTAAAGGAAACTGTGATCAAACAGCAGAACACATTAAAGTCCAGGCCCAACACACAGAGAGGCAGATTAAGGAGCAGTTTAAGAAGCTTCACCAGTTTCTGCAAGAGGAAGAGGAGGCCAGGATCACTGCTCTGAGGGAGGAAGAGGAGCAGAAGAGTCAGATGATGAAGGAGAAGACTGAGGCTCTGAGCAGAGAGATAGCAGCTCTTTCAGACACAATCAGAACCACAGAGGACGAGCTGAGAGCTGAAGACGTCTCATTCCTACAGAACTACAAGGCAGCAGTGAAAAGAGTCCAGCAGCGCCCCCTGCTGGATGATCCAGAGCTGGTCTCAGGAGTTCTGATAGACGTGGCCAAACACCTGGGCAACCTGACCTTCAACATCTGGAACAAGATGAAGGAGATGGTCTCCTACACTCCTGTGATTCTGGATCCAAACACTGCTCATCCAGAACTCATCCTGTCTGAAGATCTGACCAGTGTGAGACCTGGAGAGAAACAGAAGCTCCCTGAAAACCCAGAGAGGTTTGGGTTTCATCGTGTTGTCCTGGGCTCTGAGGGTTTTAACTCAGGGACTCACTGCTGGGATGCTGAGGTTGTGGATGAACAGTATTGGGCTCTGGGTGTGGTACAGGAGTCTGTCCAGAGAAAGAAAAAAATACTGACTGGATTCTGGGAAAATTGTCTCCTTGAAGGAAAATACACAGCAGCCTCTCCACCACTTTCATCTAAAGTTCTCCCAGTGAAAAACCTTAAGAGGATCAGAGTTTGTCTGGACTTTGACAAAGGAAAACTGTCATTTTATGATCTCGATACAAACACACACATACACACCTTCAAACACACTTTCAGTGACAGGGTGTTTCCATACATTGGTACCCTTAAAAAACCTTCAATTAAGATATTACCAGTGACAGTCTCTGTAACAGTGGAACAGCCGACTGTGTCAAAAGGCTTCTGGTCTGCTTTCTGGTCTTAGTTCGTCATGTTATATATAGTTATTGTCAGGTTAAGAAAAGCCATCTTTTGGCATCTAAACTGGTTGGAAACAAAAATCTTTTATGAAATTTGAAATCGCTTGAACTTTTTGTCCTTTTATATCCAAAGGTGTTCGGCACAGGGCAAATGTCTGTAACTGAATGAACATCCTGGATATTTCCTGTTCTTCTGCATTCACAACATGATCACACAATACGTCACAAACGATGTGGAGTTGACAGCAGAGCAGCTTGCTGGGTGTTACTGTGTGTTTTGAATTCTTTTAAATAGATTTTTTTCAGTCTTTCAGTCTTTGTAAGTGAAAGTGAAATCATTCTCAGTGTTGGTGGATGCTGGAATTGCTTTTGCATTTTGTTTATGAATTTGTGATTTTGTAACAATAAAAACTTAAAGTACATTAAACTTTAGTGCTGCAGTAATTTGACAACTGTTTTGTTAATCAATTAATCTTTTTAAAGTGAAAATGTTAAACCCTCCCCAGTTTCAGCTTTTCATTTGTGAGAATTTGCTGCTGCCAAAATGGGGCTAATAGCAGCCAGTCAGGGCAACTGGGAAAGACAGGACCAGGAACACTAAAACCAGCAGAGTATAGACAGAGCCATGAAGAGGTGGACGGAGCCTGGCAGGACCCAAACGAGGCTGACAACTGCTGGTCAAAGTAACTGGACTAAACAGAACCAGGTAGGACCAAACAGGACTGAACAGAGCAGAGATGGACAGCATTCCAACAATATTCCAACAGTTTTGTCACGTTTACTTCCATAAATGTCCTGAATACTTCTTCCACGATATGCCAACACATTGTGGATGACTGCCTAAATGATACAACATATGTGTTGATTTTCTTCTTCAGCTAACTGTAAACCCCATCAAGTCTCACCCGTGTAGGAAAGAATAAATAATATTTAACAAATAAGTGAATATCACCACAGCCATGAATGAACAAAATCAGTGGCAGCCCTGATGCATTTCAACAAAAGTGGGCCGACTACAGATAATTAAATAAATCAGAAAACACACACTCATGTTAGTGGTGTGATTCAGGAACCACGTCAGACAGGTCACCAAAACTAATAATCTATGAAACAGGACAATGTGTCACTTTACCAGCTCCAAGAATTCATAAACCCTGTTAGGTGGTATCATTAGCTACACTAGAACTCCATCTTTAGCTAACTGTTGTTTCATTTAAATTATGTTTTTATCTTTTATGTTGATTGTCGTGAGGCCAGAGTTTGACAGGCTTCACCGAGACTTTTGATTTCTTCTTGAAGTCAAACCCACTGGGGGCGCTATAGGACATGGTGGTCTTATGTAAAGGATGTGCTGATGCAGAAAGAGCAGAAGAAGAAGAAGAAGAAGAAGAAGAAGAAGAAAAGTGTGGTGACTCACAGGGTGTGTCTCCACAGGTTGTTACTTTATGTTTCTACAGATACAGGACTCAACAAATATTCACCAGCAGACCAAACTCCACAGAGACAGACCACAGGTAGGAGAAAGTTCTGGGATTACTGCAGTACTGGAATACTGCTGATACCACATTATAAACGGGAGATATTATCAAGAGGAGCTACGAAACAAACTGAAAGCAAAACCTTCAACTGTCTTGACTGATCCTGTCGGGCCGATTCCTGTCTTCCTGCTGTGTTTCGAGCTTCACTCAGAGACAAATGTTTTCTCAGTCAGAAGAGGATCTTTCCTGTCCAATCTGTCATGACATCTTTAAAGATCCTGTTGTCCTGTCGTGCAGCCACAGCTTCTGCAGAGACTGTCTGCAGACCTGGTGGAGAGAGAAACCTGTACAGGAGTGTCCAGTTTGTAAGGAAATACCTTTGATGAGTGATCCACCTCGTAACCTGGCATTAAAGAACCTGTGTGAGACCTTCTTACTGAAGAGAGATCAGAGAGCTTCAGTAAAATCTGAGGTTCTCTGCAGTCTGCACTCTGAGAAACTCAAACTCTTCTGTCTGGACCACCAGCAACCAGTGTGTGTCATCTGCAGAGACTCTGAAACACACACCAACCACAGATTCAGACCAACTGATGAAGCTGCACAGGATTTTAAAAAGGAGCTTCAAGAAGCCCTGAAGCCTTTACAGGAGAAACTGAAGGTCTTTGAACGTGTTAAAGAAAACTGTGATCAAACAGCAGAACACATTAAAGTCCAGGCCCAACACACAGAGAGACAGATTAAGGAGCAGTTTAAGAAGCTTCACCAGTTTCTGCAAGAGGAAGAGGAGGCCAGGATCACTGCTCTGAGGGAGGAAGAGGAGCAGAAGAGTCAGATGATGAAGGAGAAGACTGAGGCTCTGAGCAGAGAGATAGCAGCTCTTTCAGACACAATCAGAACCACAGAGGACGAGCTGAGAGCTGAAGACGTCTCATTCCTACAGAACTACAAGGCAGCAGTGAAAAGAGTCCAGCAGCGCCCCCTGCTGGATGATCCACAGCTCGTCTCAGGAGCTCTGATAGACGTGGCCAAACATCTGGGCAACCTGACCTTCAACATCTGGAACAAGATGAAGGAGGTGGTCTCCTACACTCCTGTGATTCTGGATCCAAACACTGCTCATCCAGAACTCATCCTGTCTGAAGATCTGACCAGTGTGAGACATGGACTGAGACAGAAACTTCCTGAAAACCCTGAGAGGTTTGAGCTTCATCGTGTTGTCCTGGGCTCAGAGGGTTTTAACTCAGGGACTCACTGCTGGGATGCTGAGGTTATGGATGAACAGTATTGGGCTCTGGGAGTGATACAGGAATCTGTCCAGAGAAAGGAAAAAATACTGACTGGATTCTGGGAAATTTGTCTCTCTGATGGAAAATACACAGCAGGCTCTCCACCTCTTCCATCTAAAGTTCTCCCAGTGAAAAACCTTAAGAGGATCAGAGTTTGTCTGGACTTTGACAAAGGAAAACTGTCATTTTATGATCTCGATGCAAACACACACATACACACCTTCAAACACACTTTCAGTGACAGGGTGTTTCCATACATTGACACCCTTAAAAAACCTTCAAATAAGATATTACCAGTGACAGTCTCTGTAACAGTGGAACAGCCGACTGTGTCAAAAGGCTTCTGGTCTGATTTCCGGTCTTAGTTCGTCATGCTATATATAGTTATTGTCAGGTAAAAAGAACAGCCAACTTTTGGCTTCTAAATTGGTTGGAAACAAAAATCTTTTATGAAATTTGAAATAGCTTGAACTTTTTGTCCTTTTATATCCAAAGATGTTCAGCACAGGACAAATGTCTGTAACTGAATGAACATCCTGGATATTTCCTGTTCTTCTGCATTCACAACATGATCACACAATACGTCACAAACGATGTGGAGTTGACAGCAGAGCAGCTTGCTGGGTGTTACTGTGTGTTTTGAATTGTTTTAAATAGATTTTTTTTTCTTTCAGTCTTTGTAAGTGAAAGTGAAATCATTCTCAGTGTTGGTGGATGATGGAATTGCTTTTGCATTTTGTTTATGAATTTGTGATTTTGTAACAATAAAAACTTAAAGTACATTAAACTTTAGAGCTGCAGTAATTTGACAACTGTTTTGTTCATCAATTAATCTTTTTAAAGTGAAAATGTTAAACCCTCCCCAGTTTCCGCTTTTCATTTGTGAGAATTTGCTGCTGCCAAAATGGGGCTAATAGCAGCCAGTCAGGGCAACTGGGAAAGACAGGACCAGGAACACTAAAACCAGCAGAGTATAGACAGAGCCATGAAGAGGTGGACGGAGCCTGGCAGGACCCAAACGAGGCTGACAACTGCTGGTCAAAGTAACTGGACTAAACAGAACCAGGTAGGACCAAACAGGACTGAACAGAGCAGAGATGGACAGCATTCCAACAATACTCCAACAGTTTTGTCACGTTTACTTCCATAAATGTCCTGAATACTTCTTCCATGATATGCCAATACATTGTGGATGACTGCCTAAATGATACAACGTATGTGTCGATTTTCTTCTTCAGCTAACTGTAAAGCCCATCAAGTCCCACCTGTGTAGGAAAGAATAAATAATATTTAACAAATAAGTGAATATCACCATGAATGAACAAAATCAGTGGCAGCCCTGATGCATTTCAACAAAAGTGGGTCAACTACAGATAATTAAATAAATCAGAAAACACACACTCATGTTAGTGGTGTGATTCAGGAGCCACGTCAGACAGGTCACCAAAACTAATAATCTATGAAACAGGACAATGTGTCACTTTACCAGCTCCAAGAATTCATAAACCCTGTTAGCTGGTATCATTAGCTACACTGGAACTCCATCTTTAGCTAACTGTTGTTTCATTTAAATTATGTTTTTATCTTTTATGTTGATTGTTGTGAGGCCAGAGTTTGACAGGCTTCACCGAGACTTTTGATTTCTTCTTGAAGTCAAACCCACTGGGGGCGCCATAGGACATGGTGGTCTTATGTAAAGGATGTGCTGATGTAGAAAGAGAAGAAGAAGAAGAAGAAGAGGAAAAGTGTGGTGAAGCACAGAATGTGTCTCTACAGCAAATGATGTGTCTCTTTTTCAGTAAAAGTTCAAGTCTTGTTTTCACCATCTTTATTTATTTCACCATTTTACACCATCATTGATATGATATGTACGGTTGCCATGGATACAGATGTTTTTTGTGGTTTCCTCCGGTTGTTTTGTCGAGCAAAGAGAGAACTGACCTCCAACTTGTAAAAACCTTTCAAAACCTTCAGGTTTTTGCAAGTTAAAGGACTGTGCACAGGAGTTCCCTCTTCCCTATGGATGGTCCTTCCTACACTCCTGTCTGAAGGTGAGCGAGATTTTAGCATTTCATAACGTGTCCATTAAGCAAATTAATCATTTGTCATATATTTCATTTTAAAATGTTACTTTTTGTTTTATTTTGTCATTTTTTGTTGTGGGGAAAAACGTTTGTCAAAGAAAAGGTGGCCACGTGATTGATGAGTCAGCAAGAAACAAGATGGCAGCGGAGTGACACGCAGGGATTGTTTGCTCAGAGCCAAGATGGTGGATGGTCACATGGTGTTGCTTACGTGGTAAACCAAAAGGTCGAAGGGCGAAGATCCCCGAGCATCACGTGCTCCATGAGGAGGTTCGTGATCGCATGCTCGGGCCTCTGCCTCAATGCCCGGTGTAAGAGTGAGAGGGACAGAGATAGGGACAGAAGAAGAACAAAGAGCCCAACAAAGATCACCACCTCAGTTCTTTTGAGTCTCACACTATCACCACACAATAACGGAGTCAGTAAACCAAAGTTTATCTGATCAGGTTTTGGTCTTTAAACTGATGACACATGAGCTCACTGAACTGATGAGGGTGGACGATCTGGAGTCAAATAGATGCAGCACTTACAAGTGAAAAGTAATACATTAACAACCCTATTGTAACAATGCCTCTGCCCAGACATAAGCCTCTTACTTTGAGTTGCTCCGATCCTTTGGAGTTTGTAAAGTAATACTCCGCTTGAATGTCCACAGCGCTGTCCTCGGCGGGGTGCTGACGGTCTGTTACCTCGCTCCTCTGGCGATGCGGAGTATCGATGTGTTCCTCGGCGGCACTGGGAAAGGGGGAAAAAAAAGACTAACTTTGTTCTAGACTAACTTTAAAAGACTAACTTTTGCCACTAACGTGGCTCTTGTTAAGGTGAACTCAGCTGATTGTGCAATGATCCTTGTCCAAAAAGAAAGGAAAGGAAAAAGGAAAAAGAAAAGAAAAGAAAAACACAGCAGTCTATTTTTTGGCCCGCAAGTTGCAAACTGTAACCCAGAATTCTAAAGATGATGGTAGTCAAACGTTTGAATGTTGCTCCCTTTCGGTGACCTGGACACCTGGGAGAGCCTGGCGTAGCTCTCACTGTCACAGCGACGCACTTTGAAAAAGCGACGTATGAGGATCACGGTGCCTTTTAAGTGACATCACCTCGGACCCCCGTGGAGATGGCTGGACCACAGACAATGTCCGTGCTGGATCTGTGTTCGAATTCTGATTTTACCACTAGGTGTAAATCATAGGGCGGGGTCTCTAACGGTCAGGCACTCTGGTTCAGGCTTCTGGGGAGACATGTTGGCCTCTCTGTTCTCCTTAGCACATGGCTAGAGATCCCAACATGGCTGAGGGGAGGAATTGTAAAAACCATGAAAATCCATCTGAGATGCAGACTCGTGAAAGAAAGACAGTTCAAGGGAAGACCTGGACAAATCAGAAAGAAGAAGAAGAAGAATAAAAGATCTTTGATCATAACCAAATGATCAGATCATGTTGTGAATAAATTAGATTTACATTATGCTGGCCATTCAAATGAATACAACAAACATGAATTTGTGCAACACTTAGTGTTACATCCTCCTGTAAAGACTGATGTCTCGGCACCTCCAGTCTCATTTTAAGTTCAGCACGAAGTGAATAAGCCAGTGGTTTCTCTTCTACTCTACAGCACACAGAGATGAAACCAACTCACCCCTGCTAAGGGTTACTGTGGATCAAACAGCCATGAGAAAACTCCACCCCTTACATCCAACGAAAACCAAGGAACACCGGTTATTCTTGTTTTTAATTGAGATGAGGCACAGATGGTAAGTTCCACCATCACAATAAAATCACAACACTGACAGAAACCAACGACTCGATGGGATACTCTCAGTAGCAGATGGAAACCTAAAGATGACAGGAGAAAGAACTGGCAGCCTTTACTGAGAAGGAAAATGGCTTCACAATCAGACGAGGATCTCTCTTGTCCAGTCTGCCATGACATCTTTAAAGATCCTGTTGTCCTGTCCTGTAGCCACAGCTTCTGCAGAGACTGTCTGCAGACCTGGTGGAGAGAGAAACCTGTACAGGAGTGTCCAGTTTGTAAAGAAATACCTTTGATGAGTGATCCACCTCGTAACCTGGCATTAAAGAACCTGTGCGAGACCTTCTTACTGGAGAGAGATCAGAGAACTTCAGCAAAGTCTGAGGCTCTCTGCTATCTGCATTCTAAGAAACTCAAACTCTTCTGTCTGGACCACCAGCAACCAGTGTGTGTCGTCTGCAGAGACTCTAAAACACACACCAAACACAGATTCAGACCAACTGATGAAGCTGCACAGGATTTTAAAAAGGAGCTCCAAAAAATCCTGAAGCCTTCAAAGGAGAAACTGAAGGTCTTTGAACGTGTTAAAGAAAACTGTGATCAAACAGCAGAACACATTAAAGTCCAGGCCCAACACACAGAGAGGCAGATTAAGGAGCAGTTTAAGAAGCTTCACCAGTTTCTACAAGAGGAAGAGGAGGCCAGGATCACTGCTCTGAGAGAGGAAGAGGAGCAGAAGAGTCAGATGATGAAGGAGAAGACTGAGGCTCTGAGCAGAGAGATAGCAGCTCTTTCAGACACAATCAGAACCACAGAGGACGAGCTGAGAGCTGAAGACGTCTCATTCCTACAGAACTACAAGGCAGCAGTGAAAACAGTCCAGCAGCGCCCCCTGCTGGATGATCCACAGCTCGTCTCAGGAGCTCTGATAGACGTGGCCAAACACCTGGGCAACCTGACCTTCAACATCTGGAACAAGATGAAGGAGATGGTCTCCTACACTCCTGTGATTCTGGATCCAAACACTGCTCATCCAGAACTCATCCTGTCTGAAGATCTGACCAGTGTGAGACATGGAGAGAAACAGAAGCTTCCTGAAAACCCTGAGAGGTTTGGGTTTCATTGTGTTGTCCTGGGCTCTGAGGGTTTTAACTCAGGGACTCACTGCTGGGATGCTGAGGTTGTGGATGAACAGTATTGGGCTCTGGGAGTGATACAGGAGTCTGTCCAGAGAAAGGAAGAAATACTGACTGGATTCTGGGAAATCTGTCTCCTTGAAGGAAAATACACAGCAGGCTCTCCACCACTTCCATCTAAAGTTCTCCCAGTGAAAAACCTTAAGAGGATCAGAGTTTGTCTGGACTTTGACAAAGGAAAACTGTCATTTTATGATCTCGATGCAAACACACACATACACACCTTCAAACACACTTTCAGTGACAGGGTGTTTCCATACACTGACACCGATAAAAAACCTTCAATGACGATATTACCAGTGACAGTCTCTGTAACAGTGGAACAGCCGACTGTGTCAAAAGCCGTCTGGTCTGGTTTCCGGTCTTAGTTCGACATGCTATATATAGTTATTGTCAGGTTAAGAAAAGCCTTCTTTTGGCTTCTAAACTGGTTGGAAACAAAAATCTTTTATGAAATTTGAAATAGCTTGAACTTTTTGTCCTTTTATATCCAAAGATGTTCAGCACAGGACAAATGTCTGTAACTGAATGAACATCCTGGATATTTCCTGTTCTTCTGCATTCACAACATGATCACACAATACGTCACAAAGGATGTGGAGTTGACAGCAGAGCAGCTTGCTGGGTGTTACTGTGTGTTTTGAATTGTTTTAAATAGATTTTTTTTTCTTTCAGTCTTTGTAAGTGAAAGTGAAATCATTCTCAGTGTTGGTGGATGCTGGAATTGCTTTTGCATTTTGTTTATGAATTTGTGATTTTGTAACAATAAAAACTTAAAGTACATTAAACTTTAGAGCTGCAGCAATTTGACAGCTGTTTTGTTAATCAATTAATCTTTTCAAAGTAAAAATGTTAAACCCTCCCCAGTTTCCGCTTTTCATTTGTGAGAATTTGCTGCTGCCAAAATGGAGCTAATAGCAGCCAGTCAGGGCAACTGGGAAAGACAGGACCAGGAACGCTAAAACCAGCAGAGTATAGACAGAGCCATGAAGAGGTGGACGGAGCCTGGCAGGACCCAAACCAGGCTGACAACTGCTGGTCAAGGTAACTGGACTAAACAGAACCAGGTAGGACCAAACAGGACTGAACAGAGCAGAGATGGACAGCATTCCAACAATATTCCAACAGTTTTGTCACGTTTACTTCCATAAATGTCCTGAATACTTCTTCCACGATATGCCAACACATTGTGGATGACTGCCTAAATGATACAACGTATGTGTCGATTTTCTTCTTCACCTAATTCTAAATGACGTCAAGTCTCACCTTTGAGGGAGAGAATAAATAATATTTAGCAAATAAGTGAATATCACCACAGCCATGAATGAACAAAATCAGTGGCAGCCCTGATGCATTTCAACAAAAGTGGGCCGACTACAGATAATTAAATAAATCAGAAAACACACACTCATGTTAGTGGTGTGATTCAGGAACCACGTCAGACAGGTCACCAAAACTAATAATCTATGAAACAGGACAATGTGTCACTTTACCAGCTCCAAGAATTCATAAAACCTGTTAGCTGGTATCACTATGTTGTGCACTGGTAGGAGCAATTTGGTTATTGGCAAAAGAGTCAATGATTATGGGGTATAATCATTAAAGCAAAAATCAGTGTATGCTTTATACACATAAAAATCGGGGCACCACCCTGTCACCAGGGGCCAATAGCCAAATTAATTAATAGGAAAACAGTCTCTTAAAATTGTGAAGGATGATTCCGAGCACTGGCTGTCATGAATTCAGCTGTTATTACAAGTACATACACAATAACCACAGACAACGACAGGTTAAACTATAACAGGATTTATTAACCAGCAACAACCATCCATAGATAAGTGTCACTTGTAATAAACACTATCATAATCTAAGTTTTATCAACACACATTAACTATTAATTAAAGATAACACAGGTACAGCAGCAAGGGTATATCTATACATGGGTATACATATATACAGGAGTGTGTGTGTGTGTGTGTGTGTGTGTGTGGGTGTGTGTGAGAGAGACAGATGACAACAAACAAGGTGGAGGCTAACAAGCTAGCCAGGTAGCGGCTAACAAGATAGCGGCTAAAAACAAACAAGATGGCGGTTAGCAAGATAGCAGCTAATAACATAGCAGCTAATAACAACAAGCTACTGGCTGACTACAATTAAGATGGTGGATGGCCACATGAGTGGAGAACTACAACCAAAATGGCGAGCGGGGAAACTACAACCAAAATGGTGGAGGACTACATGAGGGGGCATCAGCACACGAGATGAACAACCACATGAGTGGATGATTCAGCAAACAAAACAGCTAGTCAACACGAAAGTGATGACTCGTAATGTTGCTTATGTGGTCACAGAAGAGAACAAATGGGCGAAGCCTTTGAGCGCCGCGTACCCCTTGGTTACGGTTCGTGATCGCATGCTCAGACTTTCGCCTCATCGTTCAGAAGGAAGAGTGTGAGGAAAGATAGAAATGAAAATACAAGAAACACAACCCAAATAAAGAATCCACTCCAATTCTTTGGAGTCTCGCGTATCACCACACAATAGCGGAGTCAGTAAACCGGAGCTTATCTGCTCAGCTATTGGTCCTTTAACCAGTGACACGCGGTCTCGCTGAAACGGCGGAAATGACCGACTGGAAACAAAATCAATAAATGCTGCACTTAAAGTTACAGGAAATCATGTGTAAACAATCCTACTTAACACTGTCTCTGACAGACATAAGCCTCTTACTTTGCGTTGCTCCGATCTTTCGGAGTTTGAAATAATGATCCGCTTAAACGTTCGCAGCGTCGTCCTCGGCGGGATGCTGGCGGTCCGTTATCTCAGATGATGCGGAGTGTTGATCTCTCGGCGGCAGCAGAGAAAATCACCGGTGAAGAAGTTAACAAACTTTGTTTCGTCCTTAACAAAGTCGGCGCGCTGCTCGTTAACGTGCGATCAGCTGATTGCCCAGCGATCCACGTCGGAAGAAGAAAAAAGGAAAAGTTACAGAAAATTACAGCAGTCTGTTTCTCGGCCTGCTAGTTGCAGAACTGTGACCCGGGATCTAAGATGATGATAATCAAACGTCTGATTGTTGCTCCCTTTTGGCGGTTTGGACACTCGGAGAGCCTGGAGAAGCTCTCACTGTCACAGCACGCACGGGAAAAAGCAGAATCTGATGGTTGCAGTGACCTTTTATTACCTGAGTGATGTCACCTTGGACCCCCGTGGAGATGGCTGGCACACAGCCAATGTCCGTGCCGTTTCTGAGTTTAAACTCAGGAATTTATGACTAGGTGCACGTCATGAGTGGGGTCTCTAACTGTTAGTCACTCTAATTCAGGCTTTATGGGTTACATGTAGGCCGCTCTATTGTTCTCCAGAGCGCATGGTCAGAGATCCCAACAATTAGCTACACTAGAACTCCATCTTTAGCTAACTGTTGTTTCATTTAAATTATGTGTTTATCTTTTATGTTGATTGTTGTGAGGCCAGAGTTTGACAGGCTTCACCGAGACTTTTGATTTCTTCTTGAAGTCAAACCCACTGGGGGCGCTATAGGACATGGTGGTCTTATGTAAAGGATGTGGTGATGTGAAAGGAGAAGAAGAAGAAGAAGAAGAAGAGGAAAAGTGTAGTGAAGCACAGAATGTGTCTCTACAGCAAATGATGTGTCTCAGTAAAAGTTCAAGTCTTGTTTTCACCATCTTTATTTATTTCACCATTTTACACCATCATTGATATGATATGTACGGTTGCCATGGATACAGATGTTTTTTGTGGTTTCCTCCAGTTGTTTTGTCGAGCAAAGAGAGAACTGACCTCCAACTTGTAAAAACCTTTCAAAAAAAAAACCTTCAGGTTTTTGCAAGTTAAAGGACTGTGCACAGGAGCTCTCTCTTCCCTATGGATGGTCCTTCCTACACTCCTGTCTGAAGGTGAGCGAGATTTTAGCATTTCATAACGTGTCCATTAATCAAATGAATCATTTGTCATATATTTCATTTTAAAATGTTACTTTTTGTTTTATTTTCCATGAGGAGGTTCATGATCGCGTGCTCGGGCCTCTGCCTCAATGCCCGGTGTAAGAGTGAGAGGGACAGAGATAGGGACAGAAGAAGAACAAAGAGTCCAACAAAGATCACCACCTCAGTTCTTTTGAGTCTCACACTATCACCACACAATAACGGAGTCAGTAAACCAAAGTTTATCTGATCAGGTTTTGGTCTTTAAACTGATGACGCATGAGCTCACTGAACTGACGAGGGTGGACGATCTGGAGTCAAATAGATGCAACAGTTACAAGTGAAAAGTGATACATTAACAACCCTATTGTAACAATGCCTCTGCCCAGACATAAGCCTCTTACATTGAGTTGCTCCGATCCTTTGGATCCTTTTACCACTAGGTGTAAATCATAGGGCGGGGTCTCTGACGGTCAGGCACTCTGGTTCAGGCTTCTGGGGAGACATGTTGGCCTCTCTGTTCTCCTTAGCACATGGCTAGAGATCCCAACATGGCTGAGGGGAGGAATTGTAAAAACCATGAAAATCCATCTGAGATACAGGCTCGTGAAAGAAAGACAGTTCAAGGGAAGACCTGGACAAATCAGAAAGAAGAAGAAGAAGAATAAAAGATCTTTGATCATAACCGAATGATCAGATCATGTTGTGAATAAATTAGATTTACATTATGCTGGCCATTCAATCCATCCATCCATCTTCTTCCGCTTTATCCGGGACCGGGTCGCGGGGGCAGCAGCTTGAGCAGGGATACCCAGACTTCCCTCTCCCCAGACACTTCCTCCAGCTCTTCCGGGTGGACCCCAAGGCGTTCCCAGGCCAGCTGAGTGACATAGTCCCTCCAGCGTGTCCTGGGTCTTCCTCGGGGCCTCCTCCCGGTGGGGCATGCCCGGAACACCTCCCCGGGAAGGCGTCCAGGGGGCATTCGGAACAAATGCCCGAGCCACCTCAACTGGCTCCTTTCGATGTGGAGGAGCAGCGGCTCTACTCCGAGCTCCTCCCGGGTGACAGAGCTCCTCACCCTATCCCTAAGAGAGCGCCCCGCCACCCTGCGGAGAAAGCTCATTTCAGCCGCTTGTATCCGAGATCTTGTTCTTTCGGTCATGACCCAAAGTTCATGACCATAGGTGAGGGTAGGAACGTAGATTGACTGGTAAATTGAGAGAGAACATTATGCTGGCCATTCAAATGAATACAAAAAAGATGAATTTGTGCAACACTTAGTGTTACGTCCTTATATAGACTGATTTCTTGGCACCTCCAGTCTTATTTTAAGTTCAGCACGAAGTGAATAATCCAGTGGTTTCTCTTCTACTCTACAGCACACAGAGATGAAACCAACTCACCCCTGCTAAGGGTTACTGTGGATCAAACAGCCATGAGAAAGCTCCACCCCTTACATCCAACGAAAACCAAGGAACACCGGTTGTTCTTGTTTTTAATTGAGATGAGGCACAGATGGTAAGTTCCACCATCACAATAAAATCACAACACTGACAGAAACCAACGACTCGATGGGATACTCTCAGTAGCAGATGGAAACCTAAAGATGACAGGAGAAAGAACTGGCAGCCTTTACTGAGAAGGAAAATGGCTTCACAATCAGACGAGGATCTCTCTTGTCCAGTCTGCCATGACATCTTTAAAGATCCTGTTGTCCTGTCCTGTAGCCACAGCTTCTGCAGAGACTGTCTGCAGACCTGGTGGAGAGAGAAACCTGTACAGGAGTGTCCAGTTTGTAAGGAAATACCTTTGATGAGTGATCCACCTCGTAACCTGGCATTAAAGAACCTGTGTGAGGCCTTCTTACTGGAGAGAGATCAGAGAGCTTCAGCAAAGCCTGAGGCTCTCTGCAATCTGCATTCTAAGAAACTCAAACTCTTCTGTCTGGACCACCAGCAACCAGTGTGTGTCATCTGCAGAGACTCTAAAACACACACCAAACACAGATTCAGACCAACCGATGAAGCTGCACAAGATTTTAAAGAGGAGCTCCAAAAAATCCTGAAGCCTTCAAAGGAGAAACTGAAGGTCTTTGAACGTGTTAAAGGAAACTGTGATCAAACAGCAGAACACATTAAAGTCCAGGCCCAACACACAGAGAGGCAGATTAAGGAGCAGTTTAAGAAGCTTCACCAGTTTCTACAAGAGGAAGAGGAGGCCAGGATCACTGCTCTGAGGAAGGAAGAGGAGCAGAAGAGTCAGATGATGAAGGAGAAGATTGAGGCTCTGAGCAGAGAGATAGCAGCTCTTTCAGACACAATCAGAACCACAGAGGACGAGCTGAGAGCTGAAGACGTCTCATTCCTACAGAACTACAAGGCAGCAGTGAAAAGAGTCCAGCAGCGCCCCCTGCTGGATGATCCAAAGCTGGTGTCAGGAGCTCTGATAGATGTGGCCAAACACCTGGGCAACCTGACCTTCAACATCTGGAACAAGATGAAGGAGGTGGTCTCCTACACTCCTGTGATTCTGGATCCAAACACTGCTCATCCAGAACTCATCCTGTCTGAAGATCTGACCAGTGTGAGACGTGGAGAGAAACAGAAGCTTCCTCAAAACCCTGAGAGGTTTGAGCTTCATCGCATTGTCCTGGGCTCTGAGGGTTTTAACAAAGGGACTCACTGCTGGGATGCTGGGGTTACGGATGAACAGTACTGGGCTCTGGGTGTGGTACAGGAGTCTGTCCAGAGAAAGGAAGAAATACTGACTGGATCCTGGGAAATTTGTCTCTCTGAAGGAAAATACACAGCAGAGTCTCCACCACTTCCATCTAAAGTTCTCCCAGTGAAAAACCTTAAGAGGATCAGAGTTTGTCTGGACTTTGACAAAGGAAAACTGTCATTTTATGATCTTGATGCAAACACACACATACACACCTTCAGACACACTTTCAGTGACAGGGTGTTTCCATACACTGACACCGATAAAAAACCTTCAATGAAGATATTACCAGTGACAGTCTCTGTAACAGTGGAACAGCCGACTGTGTCAAAGGGCGTCTGGTCTGGTTTCTGGTCTTAGCTTGACATGCTATATATAGTTATTGTCAGGTTAAGAAAAGCCTTCTTTTGGCTTCTAAACTGGTTGGAAACAAAAATCTTTTATGAAATTTGAAATAGCTTGAACATTTTGTCCTTTTATATCCAAAGATGTTCAACACAGGACAAATGTCTGTAACTGAATGAACATCCTGGATATTTCCTGTTCTCCTGCATTCACAACATGATCACACAATACGTCACAAACGATGTGGAGTTGACAGCAGAGCAGCTTGCTGGGTGTTACTGTGTGTTTTGAATTGTTTTAAATAGATTTTTTTTTCTTTCAGTCTTTGTAAGTGAAAGTGAAATCATTCTCAGTTTTGGTGGATGCTGGAATTGCTTTTGCATTTTGTTTATGAATTTGTGATTTTGTAACAAAAAAAAACTTAAAGTACATTAAACTTTAGAGCTGCAGTAATTTGACAACTGTTTTGTTAATCAATTAATCTTTTCAAAGTAAAAATGTTAAACCCTCCCCAGTTTCCGCTTTTCATTTGTGAGAATTTGCTGCTGCCAAAATGGAGCTAATAGCAGCCAGTCAGGGCAACTGGGAAAGACAGGACCAGGAACGCTAAAACCAGCAGAGTATAGACAGAGCCATGAAGAGGTGGACGGAGCCTGGCAGGACCCAAACGAGGCTGATAATTGCTGGTGAAGGTAACTGGGCTAAACAGAACCAGGTAGGACCAAACAGGACTGAACAGAGCAGAGATGGACAGCATTCCAACAATATTCCAACAGTTTTGGCACATTTACTTCCATAAATGTCCTGAATACTTCTTCCACGATATGCCAACACATTGTGGATGACTGCCTAAATGATACAACATATGTGCCAATTTTCTTCTTCACCTAACTGTAAAGCCCATCAAGTCTCACCTGTGTGGGAAAGAATAAATAATATTTAACAAATAAGTGAATATCACCACAGCCATGAATGAACAAAATCAGTGACAGCCCTGACGCATTTCAACAAAAGTGGGCCGACTACAGATAATTAAATAAATCAGAAAACACACACTCATGTTAGTGGTGTGATTCAGGAAACACGTCAGACAGGTCACCAAAACTAATAATCTATGAAACAGGACAATGTGTCACTTTACCAGCTCCAAGAATTCATAAACCCTGTTAGGTGGTATCATTAGCTACACTAGAACTCCATCTTTAGCTAACTGTTGTTTCATTTAAATTATGTTTTTATCTTTTATGTTGATTGTTGTGAGGCCAGAGTTTGACAGGCTTCACCGAGACTTTTGGTTTCTTCTTGAAGTCAAACCCACTGGGGGCGCTATAGGACATGGTGGTCTTATGTAAAGGATGTGCTGATGTAGAAAGAGAAGAAGAAGAAGAAGAAGAAGAAGAAGAGGAAAAGTGTAGTGAAGCACAGAATGTGTCTCTACAGCAAATGATGTGTCTCTTTTTCAGTAAAAGTTCAAGTCTTGTTTTCACCATCTTTATTTATTTCACCATTTTACACCATCATTGATATGATATGTACGGTTGCCATGGATACAGATGTTTTTTGTGGTTTCCTCCGGTTGTTTTGTCGAGCAAAGAGAGAACTGACCTCCAACTTGTAAAAACCTTTCAAAACCTTCAGGTTTTTGCAAGTTAAAGGACTGTGCACAGGAGTTCCTTCTTCCCTATGGATGGTCCTTCCTACACTCCTGTCTGAAGGTGAGCGAGATTTTAGCATTTCATAACGTGCCCATTAAGCAAATGAATCATTTGTCACATATTTCATTTTAAAATGTTACTTTTTGTTTTATTTTGTAAGTTTTTGTTGTGGGGAAAAACGTTTGTCAAAGAAAAGGTGGCCACGTGATTGATGAGTCAGCAAGAAACAAGATGGCAGCAGAGTGACACGCAGGGATTGTTTGCTCAGAGCCAAGATGGTGGATGGTCACATGGTGTTGCTTACGTGGTAAACCAAAAGGTCGAAGGGCGAAGATCCCCGAGCATCACGTGCTCCATGAGGAGGTTCATGATCGCATGCTCGGGCCTCTGCCTCAATGCCCGGTGTAAGAGTGAGAGGGACAGAGATAGGGACAGAAGAAGAACAAAGAGCCCAACAAAGATCACCACCTCAGTTCTTTTGAGTCTCACACTATCACCACACAATAACGGAGTCAGTAAACCAAAGTTTATCTGATCAGGTTTTGGTCTTTAAACTGATGACACATGAGCTCACTGAACTGATGAGGGTGGATGATCTGGAGTCAAATAAATGCAACGGTTACAAGTGAAAAGTAATACATTAACAACCCTATTGTAACAATGCCTCTGCCCAGACATAAGCCTCTTACTTTGAGTTGCTCCGATCCTTTGGAGTTTGTAAAGTAATACTCCGCTTGAATGTCCACAGCGCTGTACTCGGCGGGGTGCTGATGGTCCGTTACCTCGCTCCTCTGGCGATGCGGAGTATCGATGTGTTCCTCGGTGGCACTGGTGCCTTTTATTACCTGAGTGACATCACCTCGGACCCCCGTGGAGATGGCTGGACCATAGACAATGTCTGTGCTGGATCTGTGTTCGAATTCTGATTTTACCACTAGGTGTAAATCATAGGGCGGGGTCTCTAACGGTCAGGCACTCTGGTTCAGGCTTCTGGGGAGACATGTTGGCCTCTCTGTTCTCCTTAGCACATGGCTAGAGATCCCAACATGGCTGAGGGGAGGAATTGTAAAAACCATGAAAATCCATCTGAGATGCAGACTCGTGAAGGAAAGACAGTTCAAGGGAAGACCTGGACAAATCAGAAAGAAGAAGAAGAAGAATAAAAGATCTTTGATCATAACCGAATTATCAGATCATGTTGTGAATAAATTAGATTTACGTTATGCTGGCCATTCAAATGAATACAGAAAACATGAATTTGTGCAACACTTAATGTTACGTCCTTATATAGACTGATGTCTCGGCACCTCCAGTCTCATTTTAAGTTCAGCACGAAGTGAATAATCCAGTGGTTTCTCTTCTACTCTACAGCACACAGAGATGAAACCAACTCACCCCTGCTAAGGGTTACTGTGGATCAAACAGCCATGAGAAAGCTCCACCCCTTACATCCAACGAAAACCAAGGAACACCGGTTATTCTTGTTTTTAATTGAGATGAGGCACAGATGGTAAGTTCCACCATCACAATAAAATCACAACACTGACAGAAACCAACGACTGGATGGGATACTCTCAGTAGCAGATGGAAACCTAAAGACGACAGGAGAAAGAACTGGCAGCCTTTACTGAGAAGGAAAATGGCTTCACAATCAGACGAGGATCTCTCTTGTCCAGTCTGCCATGACATCTTTAAAGATCCTGTTGTCCTGTCCTGTAGCCACAGCTTCTGCAGAGACTGTCTGCAGACCTGGTGGAGAGAGAAACCTGTAAAGGAGTGTCCAGTTTGTAAGGAAATACCTTTGATGAGTGATCCACCTCGTAACCTGGCATTAAAGAACCTGTGCGAGACCTTCTTACTGAAGAGAGATCAGAGAACTTCAGCAAAGTCCGAGGCTCTCTGCTATCTGCACTCTAAGAAACTCAAACTCTTCTGTCTGGACCACCAGCAACCAGTGTGTGTCGTCTGCAGAGACTCTAAAACACACACCAACCACAGATTCAGACCAACTGACGAAGCTGCACAGGATTTTAAAAAGGAGCTCCAAAAAATCCTGAAGCCTTCAAAGGAGAAACTGAAGGTCTTTGAACGTGTTAAAGGAAACTGTGATCAAACAGCAGAACACATTAAAATCCAGGCCCAACACACAGAGAGGCAGATTAAGGAGCAGTTTAAGAAGCTTCACCAGTTTCTACAAGAGGAAGAGGAGGCCAGGATCACTGCTCTGAGGGAGGAAGAGGAGCAGAAGAGTCAGATGATGAAGGAGAAGATTGAGGCTCTGAGCAGAGAGATAGCAGCTCTTTCAGACACAATCAGAACCACAGAGGACGAGCTGAGAGCTGAAGACGTCTCATTCCTACAGAACTACAAGGCAGCAGTGAAAAGAGTCCAGCAGCGCCCCCTGCTGGATGATCCGAAGCTGGTGTCAGGAGCTCTGATAGACGTGGCCAAACACCTGGGCAACCTGACCTTCAACATCTGGAACAAGATGAAGGAGATGGTCTCCTACACTCCTGTGATTCTGGATCCAAACACTGCTCATCCAGAACTCATCCTGTCTGAAGATCTGACCAGTGTGAGACATGGACTGAGACAGAAACTTCCTGAAAACCCTGAGAGGTTTGAGCTTCATCATGTTGTCCTGGGCTCTGAGGGTTTTAACTCAGGGACTCACTGCTGGGATGCTGAGGTTATGGATGAACAGTATTGGGCTCTGGGAGTGGTACAGGAGTCTGTCCAGAGAAAGGAAGAAATACTGACTGGATTCTGGGAAATCTGTCTCCTTGAAGGAAAATACACAGCAGAGTCTCCACCTCTTCCATCTAAAGTTCTCCCAGTGAAAAACCTTAAGAGGATCAGAGTTTGTCTGGACTTTGACAAAGGAAAACTGTCATTTTATGATCTCGATGCAAACACACACATACACACCTTCAAACACACTTTCATTGACACGGTGTTTCCATACATTGACACCCTTAAAAAACCTTCAAATAAGATATTACCAGTGACAGTCTCTGTAACAGTGGAACAGCCGACTGTGTCAAAAGGCTTCTGGTCTGATTTCCGGTCTTAGTTCGACATGCTATATATAGTTATTGTCAGGTTAAGAAAAGCCATCTTTTGGCATCTAAACTGGTTGGAAACAAAAATCTTTTATGAAATTTGAAATAGCTTGAACTTTTTGTCCTTTTATATCCAAAGGTCTTCGGCACAGGACAAATGTCTGTAACTGAATGAACATCCTGGATATTTCCTGTTCTTCTGCATTCACAACATGATCACACAATACGTCACAAACGATGTGGAGTTGACAGCAGAGCAGCTTGCTGGGTGTTACTGCATGTTTTGAATTGTTTTAAATAGATTTTTTTTTTCTTTCAATCTTTGTAAGTGAAAGTGAAATCATTCTCAGTGTTGGTGATGCTGGAATTGCTTTTGCATTTTGTTTATGAATTTGTGATTTTGTAACAAAAAAAACTTAAAGTACATTAAACTTTAGAGCTGCAGTAATTTGACAACTGTTTTGTTAATCAATTAATCTTTTCAAAGTAAAAATGTTAAACCCTCCCCAGTTTCCGCTTTTCATTTGTGAGAATTTGCTGCTGCCAAAATGGGGCTAATAGCAGCCAGTCAGGGCAACTGGGAAAGACAGGACCAGGAACACTAAAACCAGCAGACTATAGACAGAGCCATGAAGAGGTGGACGGAGCCTGGCAGGACCCAAACGAGGCTGACAACTGCTGGTCAAGGTAACTGGACTAGACAGAACCAGGTAGGACCAAACAGGACTGAACAGAGCAGAGATGGACAGCATTCCAACAATATTCCAACAGTTTTGTCACGTTTACTTCCATAAATGTCCTGAATACTTCTTCCACGATATGCCAATACATTGTGGATGACTGCCTAAATGATACAACGTATGTGTCGATTTTCTTCTTCAGCTAATTGTAAACGACATCAAGTCCCACCTGTGTAGGAAAGAATAAATAATATTTAACAAATAAGTGAATATCACCACAGCCATGAATGAACAAAATCAGTGGCAGCCCTGATGCATTTCAACAAAAGTGGGCCGACTACAGATAATTAAATAAATCAGAAAACACACACTCATGTTAGTGGTGTGATTCAGGAACCACATCAGACAGGTCACCAAAACTAATAATCTATGAAACAGGACAATGTGTCACTTTACCAGCTCCAAGAATTCATAAACCCTGTTAGCTGGTATCATTAGCTACACTAGAACTCCATCTTTAGCTAACTGTTGTTTCATTTAAATTATGTTTTTATCTTTTATGTTGATTGTTGTGAGGCCAGAGTTTGACAGGCATCACCGAGACTTTTGATTTCTTCTTGAACTCAAACCCACTGGGGGCGCTATAGGACATGGTGGTCTTATGTAAAGGATGTGCTGATGTAGAAAGAGAAGAAGAAGAAGAAGAAGAAGAGGAAAAGTGTAGTGAAGCACAGAATGTGTCTCTACAGCAAATGATGTGTCTCTTTTTCAGTAAAAGTTCAAGTCTTGTTTTCACCATCTTTATTTATTTCACCATTTTACACCATCATTGATATGATATGTACGGTTGCCATGGATACAGATGTTTTTTGTGGTTTCCTCCGGTTGTTTTGTCGAGCAAAGAGAGAACTGACCTCCAACTTGTAAAAACCTTTCAAAACCTTCAGGTTTTTGCGAGTTAAAGGACTGTGCACAGGAGTTCCTTCTTCCCTATGGATGGTCCTTCCTACACTCCTGTCTACAGGAAACTGAAGGTGAGCGAGATTTTAGCATTTCATAACGTGTCCATTAAGCAAATGAATCATTTGTCACATATTTCATTTTAAAATGTTACTTTTTGTTTTATTTTGTAATTTTTTGTTGTGGGGAAAAACGTTTGTCAAAGAATTTTTTTTGTATTATCATCAATTACTCTCAAAAGCAGGACCTTCTTCAGACATAATTTCATTTAAAAGAAAAAACAGGATAATAACTTTATTGGCTGTTGTGCACTAGGGGCAATTTGGCTATTGGCAAGAAGGTCAGTGATTGTGGGGAATAATCATTGAAACAAAATCAGTGTATTCTTTTGGTCACCAGGGACCAATAGCCAAATTAATAAGTAGGAAATAACATTCTCTTAAAATTATGAAGGATGAATCCAAGCACTGACTGTCATGAATCCAGCTGTTATCACAAGTACATTCACAATAACCACAGACAACGACGTATTAAATTATGACAGGATTTATTAACACAGCAATAACCATCCAGAGATAAGTATCACTTTGCAATAAATCCTATTATAATCCAAGTTTTATCTACATACATTAACTACTAACTACAAGGGATAACACACGGACAGCAGCAAGGGTATATCTATACATGTATATACATATGGGTATGCATATATATATATATATATAGGAGTGTGTGTGTATGTGTGGGTGCGCGCGTGCATGGAAAGAGTGAGAGAGAAAGAAATGGCGATGGAGTCACGTGAGTGACGTGTCAGTGAGAGCCAAGATGGCAGCGGGGCGATGCGTGGGGTGTGCCCCTTGAAGCCAAGATGGTGGGTAGCCACGTGAGTGATGAGTCAGCAAGAAACAAGATGGCAGCAGAGTGACACGCAGGGATTGTTTGCTCAGAGCCAAGATGGTGGATGGTCACATGGTGTTGCTTACGTGGAAAACCAAAAGGTCGAAGGGCGAAGATCCCCGAGCATCACGTGCTCCATGAGGAGGTTCATGATCGCGTGCTCGGGCCTCTGCCTCAATGCCCGGTGTAAGAGTGAGAGGGACAGAGATAGGGACAGAAGAAGAACAAAGAGCCCAACAAAGATCACCACCTCAGTTCTTTTGAGTCTCACACTATCACCACACAATAACGGAGTCAGTAAACCAAAGTTTATCTGATCAGGTTTTGGTCTTTAAACTGATGACGCGTGAGCTCACTGAACTAATGAGGGTGGACGATCTGGAGTCAAATAAATGCAACAGTTACAAGTGAAAAGTAATACATTAACAACCCTATTGTAACAATGCCTCTGCCCAGACATAAGCCTCTTACTTTGAGTTGCTCCGATCCTTTGGAGTTTGTAAAGTAATACTCCGCTTGAATGTCCACAGCGCTGTCCTCGGCGGGGTGCTGACGGTCTGTTACCTCGCTCCTCTGGCTTGAGTGGAAAGGTGCTGAGACGAACAACCGACGTTATCTTAAGGTGTATATAATGATGTACTTCCTTACTTCCTTACATCAGCGTTTCCCAACCTTTTATGAGCCGCAGCACATCTCTAATTTTACAAAGATTGCACGGCGTGCTGTCAGGCAAAAATGTTAGGATTAGTTGGGCGCTCCGCCCACAACCTCACAGCGTCCACCCAGAGCACCGATTGGGTGAAGCCAGAGGCCCCGCACCCCCGCACAACCGACAACTGCCACGGCACACTGGTTGGGAATCGCTGCCTTAAAATGACAATATCTTAAAAATATTTTAATTATACATTTTTTTTATTGAAGTTTAGATGAACTTTGACCTACTCTAGTTCATAGGTCAGTATTCTGCTCGCGACAAAACCAGTGGTCATGGAGAGTAAGGTAGCGAGCGCAACAAAGATGAGCGCCGAATGCAGTTTCTTACCCCCGCAAAATGGCAGAAAAAAGAAAGAAAACGTATCACTTTCACAACACATGGGAGGAGGAGATCTTTTTTGCGACTGTGAAAGAAACCTGCGTGTGTCTCACTTGCGGGGCGACAGCAAAGCGGCACAATGTGGAGAGACGCTTCACTACGTGTCACAAAAGCTACCATGCTAACTACCCATCGGGAAGCGCATTACCGGCAGAAAAAGATTTGGTCATTAGTTCAAAATGTGACAAGACTTATTTAAAAATATGCAAGCTGATTTTTCTTTAACATTACATAATTGATAACTTTTTGAAACATGGTGTAACACAGTTCATGGTTTGTTAAAAGGGTTTGTCAGTGGCCAGTGAAAATGGGACATTTTTCCTATGGAATGTAGTGATGTAAGCGATCATCTGAAAATTTAACAATTACTGAGATTAATAAAATTCTGAATACTGTTTCTCACCTTGTTGTCATTGTTGATAATTATTGTGAGAAATCATTAACGTGATCAGTGTCTTCACATAGATGAGTATCATTATTCATTATTAATAATGTATAATTAAATGCAAACTGGGCAAATTTGTTATTTCAGAAGAGCGTACCAAACTGGTAGCCCTTCGTATGACTCAGTACCCATGAAGTAGCTCTCAATTTCAAAAAGGTTGGTGATATATAGACTGATGTCTCAGCACCTCCAGTCTCATTTTAAGTCCAACACGAAGTGAATAAGCCAGTGGTTTCTCTTCTACTCTACAGCACACAGAGATGAAACCAACTCAGCCCTGCTAAGGGTTACTGTGGATCAAACAGCCATGAGAAAGCGCCACCCCCCCAAGGAACACCGGTTATTCTTGTTTTTAATCAAGATGATAAGTTCCACCATCACGATAAAATCACAACACTGACAGAAACCAACGACTCGATGGGATACTCTCAGTAGCAGATGGAAACCTAAAGACGACAGGAGAAAGCACTGGTCGCCTTTACTGAGAAGGAAAATGGCTTCACAATTAGAGCAGGATCTCTCCTGTCCAGTCTGCCATGACATCTTTAAAGATCCTGTTGTCCTGTCCTGTAGCCACAGCTTCTGCAGAGACTGTCTGCAGACCTGGTGGAGAGAGAAACCTGTAAAGGAGTGTCCAGTTTGTAAAAGGAAATCATCAAGGAGTGATCCACCTCGTAACCTGGCATTAAAGAACCTGTGTGAGACCTTCTTACTGGAGAGAGATCAGAGAGCTTCAGTAAGGTCTGAGGTTCTCTGCAAACTGCACTCTAAGAAACTCAAACTCTTCTGTCTGGACCACCAGCAACCAGTGTGTGTCGTCTGCAGAGACTCTAAAACACACACCAACCACAGATTCAGACCAACTGATGAAGCTGCACAGGATTTTAAAAAGGAGCTCCAAAAAACCCTGAAGCCTTTACAGAAGAAACTGAAGGTCTTTGAACGTGTTAAAGGAAACTGTGATCAAACAGCAGAACACATTAAAGTCCAGGCCCAACACACAGAGAGGCAGATTAAGGAGCAGTTTAAGAAGCTTCACCAGTTTCTACAAGAGGAAGAGGAGGCCAGGATCACTGCTCTGAGGAAGGAAGAGGAGCAGAAGAGTCAGATGATGAAGGAGAAGACTGAGGCTCTGAGCAGAGAGATAGCAGCTCTTTCAGACACAATCAGAACCACAGAGGACGAACTGAGAGCTGAAGACCTCTCATTCCTACAGAACTACAAGGCAGCAGTGAAAAGAGTCCAGCAGCACCCCCTGCTGGATGATCCAGAGCTGGTGTCAGGAGCTCTGATAGATGTGGCCAAACACCTGGGCAACCTGACCTTCAACATCTGGAACAAGATGAGGGAGATGGTCTCCTACACTCCTGTGATTCTGGATCCAAACACTGCTCATCCAGAACTCATCCTGTCTGAAGATCTGACCAGTGTGAGACCTGGACTGAGGCAGAAGCTTCCTGAAAACCCAGAGAGGTTTGATTCCTTCATCTCTGTCCTGGGCTCAGAGGGCTTTGACTCAGGGACCCACAGCTGGGATGTTGAGGTTGGACACAGTCCAGCCTGGGTTCTGGGTGTAGCAGCAGAATCCATCCACAGAAAGCGAAACACAGCCTTACAGTCTGGATTATGGAGAATACGGTTGTATAAGGATAAATACACAGCGTGTGCACTGCCAGAGCCGGACACTGCGCTCTCAGTGAAGAAACTCCAGAGAGTCCGAGTTCTTCTGGACTGGAAAGGAGGAAAACTGTCGTTCTCCAATCCTGATACTAACACACACATACACACCTTCACACACACTTTTACCGGCAAGTTGTTTCCTTACTTTAACACTTACAAAGAATTCCCACTGAAGATATTAGCAAGGTAGAACAGCAGAAAGCACAGCATACAGGAGCATGTGGTGGCCTTTTTACTTATTGAGATCTATCGATATTTTTTATCACTCTGTGTGCTTAAATCCACAGATTTATTAGAAAATCCATTTGTTAAATAAATCTTGCTTTATGTATGATCAGTTCTAATTCAAATCAAATGTTCTCTGTATTTTATATTGCATTTTAAAATTTTTATAACTTTCAAACTCATAGCAAAACAAGCACTGGGAAAACAACACAAACACGGATTTCAGTTTACACTGATCTAATCTAAGAAATGTGGAAGCTGATCCTGAGTAACTGGTTACCAAACCCACGATGGCGTGCGGAAACCCTCATGCTGAACTCTTTGTCAGAGCATTTTTCTGAGGTGTGTGGATTGTACATCGGTAGAAAAGTCAGTCCATCCAAGACTTGGATGTCATGAGCATAATAATCTCAATGACTGCCTGAAGCAGCTTTGAAGCATCATTTCAGGGTACCGTGTAGGACATATGGTGCTTTAACTTTAAAGACAAAGGTCCAAGTTCTAGTGCATATAAATCTGTACTGTATGTGTTGTATATGAATGATTGCATGGCGCATGTATGGGTGATTCCTGCGTGGGAAATGTGGGCCGGTAACAGTGAAAATGAATGAGAAAATTACTGCCTGTTTTTGGTGTATAATAAAATGGTGTGCAACATGAACAAAATTAGGCTGTCTGTGTGAACATGGAGCCTTTCACTGCTTATGCCTGTAAAAGTGAAGAACAATGATCAAACCAAAGGTAGATGCATCGTGGAGCTTTGTTCTCTTCTCCTTGGCTGCTCGTCCCTGTCAGGTTGCATTACGGGCAGCAGGTTGGCTGTTAAAGGTGACGATGGCCTGCGGAGAGCTTCAGGTTGTGTCTGTCGGCAGCTCCGGTTATTTTATACTGTTGTTATAATCACTATCGACATCAGCAGCAGCTTCTTCCTTCCTCCTGTGTGCCTGAGTGTGTGAATGGGACACTTCCCACCAATCATGTTCTCCCCCGGGGGGCATCGCAGAACAGATTTCACTGTCAGAGTTGATTCTCAGCACCAGGTAAAGAAATATGTGCAGTGCACAAATGTATTGGATGACTGGTTCATCTAGGTTCATTTCTAATTCTGGCTTCTGGTGCCTTTAGGAAACATAAATGTTGAACTTCTTAATACAGATGTCGAGAACTGATGCTTCAGTACCAAGTCAAAGCCAAAATTACGAAAATGTAACCACACTCATGTGACGGGGGGATGCAGTTCTTCTGGACCTCACAGCATACATAATGTTCAAGCCTGCTGTTAAAGTCCAAAGGAAGAAGTTAATGAAGAGGAAGAAGAAGGAGAAGAAGAAGAGCGCCTACTCAAACAGAACGACGACAACATATGGATGATGGTGACAAGTGCAGCTGCAGTGACAGATCTGCCTCGATTTGTCAAAAAGAAAAAAATTACCACGAGTATTCAGTACGTCTGTGTTAGACCAGGATCATCTTCAAACTCAGCCTTCATCTCGATCTCAACAACACGCTCGTAAAGTTTTGTGACTGCATCTTGCCGACTGTGACGCTGGTGCAAGAAATGTGGCAGTTGATCCTGAGTAACCAGTTACCAAACCCACGACGGCGACTGTGATGCTGGTGCATTGACAAAATCAGACACATAAAAGAACTGGCCAAGTGCTCAAAACTGCTTCTGTGGTAGCTCCTGTTACAGCAGGTGTCCACGACCACATGTTGCCATGACAACACACACACACACACACACCACAGAGTCATGTGACTTTCGTCATGTGACCTTCACTGTCATACTCCCGTAACCCACAGTCACTGTCTGTGTAAGTTTAAGCATCAGTACTACTTGGGTAAGTTTAGGGAGAAATAATCACATTCTGGGTCAAAATAAGGGACGTATCTCAAGGCAGGTGTTTGTTTGTTGTTGTTTGTTTGACCCATCCAGCACCCAACCTCCTCCATGTGTGGACTTTCTCACACTTTATTTCACATCGCCAATAACAATAACAATAACACATAAAATGACTTTAAGACACTGGCGTGTTTTTCATACGTCACCAGGCTGAGTGACACATTGAAGAAATTTCCTTAAAAAGTTCAGCGTTGAAACGGCATATTTTGAGCCATTCATATCGTCAGTGGGAGAGCCACAGACAGACAATTCATAAACTATTGGGAGATTCACCAACACATTTTTAGTTTTAGTCTTCTCAGGGTATTTGTTGACAGGTAGAAAGACAGTGAAAAACACCGCAGTGTCTGTGTGGTGGTTGGGGCGTAGCCTCCACATATCCAAAATGTGTGCCTGGCAAACAGCGTGACATTAAGAATTTATTTTTCTTTGGACAAAAACCAAATCTGAAAATGAAACAATAAGCAATCGTGGCCATAGTTAAATGTAAATGTGATCTGATCCTTCATCAGCCAACTGAATGAGCGAATGCACCACAACACAGCAACAACTGTCAGATATGCACACAGATGCAGCCTGCAGCTGAGTTTTTCCAGCAAATGGGCTGAAACAAGCAACACCAGCGAGTTGTAGTTTAAACATCATTATAAAAAATGAATGAGTGAAGAAGAGGAAATAGTGAAATCAATGTTCTGTAGCCAAGAGCTCAACTGCAGAAGGATTAAGCACAAAAGTGAGGCCATGTGTTAAATATGGAACAGCATCAGTGTCTCCTGAAGCTCCTGAAAAATGATCATGCATCTCTGACTACAGATATCAGGCAGCAGTAGTCACGAGATACACACCAAAGTGCACACTCTGATATTCTGACTACTTTAAAATGAGCAGAATTTCTTTTATTCAGCACTTTTCACATCACAAGTTACAAAGTGTTTTGCAGGAAAAACATGAGAAAGGAGAAAACATTACAAAGTCTACGCACCACAGAATATGGTGCCACATAATCTGGATAAATAAATAAATAAACAAAAACACAGGAAACATGTCAGCAGAGGGATCATAGACCAAACTAATTTTCACATTTTATGCTGATGGTTTCTGTCATTTGAGGTAGTTTCACGTCCTAAATGCAGGTTCGGGAACAGTGGAGCCAAAGAAAGGGAATGTTACCATATGATCATGTGCTGCATTATGGCATGAGGATGACTGGATTGATGTGTAGTCAGATGTTCTACAGCACTGATGTGTATGTCACCGGTGTCACATGTGAGGTTACCTGCAGTGATGCCATGGCATGTCTGTGTGTCACCCCACACTGTCTGTCTGCTCGCAGCATTGTGAACCTTTCTTTTTATCTGTAGCAGTGGCTAGTGTGTGTGTGTGTGTGTGTGTGTGTGTGTGTGTGTGTGTGTGTGTGTGTGTGAGAGAGAGAGAGAGAGAGAGAGAGAGAGAGAGAGAGAGAGAGAGAAATGAGGTAGAAATACCCTGACAGCAATGACACGCTCTGTAATGGGTAACAGCCAGAACAACACAGTGGTGAAGTAGAAACAGTAAACCTTTCTTTCAGTTTGCTCTCTGGATGCTGCATTTAAAACCCACCTTTTTGAGCTAAGAGGGGTGTAGGTCTCATATACATAACTAACAAACCTACACTATATAAACAAAAGTATTGGGACAACATCATCATTACACCAACAAGGACATTAATGCCATCTCATTGTAAACTCACAGACAGCTTTGCAGCTCTAACAGCTTCCACTCTTCTGTGAAGGCTTTCCACAACATGTTGGAGTGTTTCTGTGGGAATTTGTGCCCATTCATGCAGTAGAGCATTTGTGAGGTCACACACTGATGTTGGACCAAAAGGCCTGGCTCACAATCTCCGTTCCAGTTCATCCCAAAGGTGGTCCCAAAGTTCTTCCACACCAAACTCATCCAACCATGTCTTTATGGAGCTTTGCTTTGTGCACTGGGGCACAGTCATGCTGGAATAGAAAAAGGCCTTCAACAAACTGTTGCCACAAAGTTGGAAGCATAGCATTGTCCAAAATGTCTTGGTGTGCTGAAGCATTAAGATTTCCCTTCACTGGAAGTCAGGGGCCGAGCCCAAACCCTGAGAAACACCCACATACCACACCTGAATTCAATAATAAGAAGGTATGTCCCAATACTCTTGTCTATATAGTGTATCTGTAGATTCTGTACTACCTTGTCAAGGCTATGAGTTTTATTTATTTTATTTTGCTTTTTGAGTCATTGTGTTTTCTGTCCAAGAACTGGCTATGGCAGATGGTTCTAAATTAAACTACAATATCCATGAGCTTATACGTGTAAGTTAAAATAAGTCAACTTGACTTCAGGTTTCACACACTGGCCTCCTGGGTGAAAGTGTTCCTCCATAACTTTCTTGCTCTTTAAACAAGTTCACCTGACCTTTTTTCTCTCTCTCTGACATTTTGCCATGGGGAGATGACAGAGACTTTCATTTATTTATTTACCTTTTGTTTTTACTGAAGTCACGAAGGCTGTTGTGGAACCTAACATCCCAGCGAGGGTCATTATCTTCACACACTTGAAACAGTTCTCTTTAGTTAAGGAAACTAAGTTCAAAGATCAAGGTTGAGTTGCATCGTGCAAACCCATTCACTCCTAACCCAGCTATTCCCAACAACAGATAAGGTCAAAAGAGCAGCAATCCTTTACATTTTATTCCAACCCCCTTCTCACCATAACCCGACTCCACTTTCATTCTTCAAAAGATAAAAACCACCACTTTGTCTTCAACATGCATGTGGTTCAGCAGGTCCTAATCTCTACAATCCGCTGTGTCGGTCCCACGTCAGCCTATCTGACTTTTCCTACTGTTCTGCCTCCACCTGATTAAAACATGTTGCTAAGTCAATTGAATTTAAAACCAAAGCCAGACAGAAGAATGAAAGAACAACTCCAAGTTCAACCTGAACCTTGTTAGTTTGTACAGCCCATCTTTAATGCATGGCGTCTATTACAGAGAGAGCAGACCACTGACACGCTGCACCACTTTTGGATGCTGTTAGATCAGTAAATAGAAAAGCATCAATGTGTGTGTGAGAGACTGTTTGTTTCTCCGTGAGTGTCAAGGTTTGATCAGACTGACAGCAAAGTGAATTTTAGGGGCAGACTCAGATTCACCCCTGGCTGAGAAAGCTAAGGTTTGTGACGTAAATTCACAGAGTTAAGAAGAGGAGGTGGAAACTAACAGAAACAACAGAAGTTCTCAGTAAGTTCTGAGATCAGTCAGTGCTGTTGCACATCGTCGGCGTGTACGTTCAACCAACGCACGACGGATGGGATGTTCACACAAACAGCCTGATTCCAGACCTCTGAATCACTGCCGACGCCTCTGATCAGTTTAGTCATTCAAATAAGCCTGGGGTTTCTTCTGAGGAACAGCAGAGCAGTCAAACCTTAGGCAGTACTTAGTCATATTCCCACGTCGCTACCAAACTACAGCGAATAAAAACTCCTACACAAAAATCGCCGCAAAATGGCTCCCAGCATTTTGTTAAATCGTTAAATCATGAGGTGCTAAATTATGCAGTCAAAATCTTGACCTCCCAGTATTTTAAAAGTATTTTTCCGTTTTCATCTTCTTTATTATTTTCTTGGCGGGAATAGTTGTCAGTAAGCTCTGTGATTAAAAATGAAAGATATACATCCAGATTAATATGGCATGTTTGGAAAATTGTTGGCATTAATGTGAAGCATCTGGGTCTCACTCTCACATTACGGTCTCATATTCATTATTACATTCCACCGCCTGAATATAACATCCTCTCAAACATAAAAACATGAATTGATCCACCTTAGAAACTGAAAAAAGAAAAGCAAAATAGCACCTCCCCCGCCCACCTCCACCAGCTTCTCCTCGCTGCTCTCGCCGCCCCACACGATGTGATGTTCACCTCGGAGAGCTTGGTTTAAGTGTTCATTTATGTCATGGGAGGTGGAAGAGACATTTGATGCGCGGCCTGCTTGTCTGAATTAAGAATCCAATGCAGTCAACAAATGCACGCTGACCTGCTTATGAGGACCCCGTGTGGCGGACAGTCCGCAGTCATCGGCAGCCATTAAGGACGGATGTGATGTGTTCTGCGAGGCTTTGAAGGTCTTGTAACAATGCAGAGAGTCGTGCAAAGTTGCTGGTATTGTGCGTGCAGGTGTGCATGTATTGTCTGCTGTGGCACATTCCTCGCTTTCTGTTCAATGATTTGTGTGTGTGTGTGTGTCTGTGTTCTTCCTGTAAAACATTCAAGATTCACCCTGAATGCTGGAAAAGTTTGCAATTGAAGAGAGAAGATCAATAACACTTTCAACTCAGCCCAGTAAGTATGGTACCAGAGAGAGGAAACTATTAGCTTAGCTTAGCTTAGCTTAGCTTAAAACTGAAAGCAGGGGAACATAATTAGAAGAATCAACATTTTATTGGCAGTATATATATTTTTTACATACACACACACTGAATTCGTCTTCATGCAGTGAAACACACACAGGAGCAGTGGGTAGCATCAAACGCCCAGGGAGCATATTGGGGGGTTAAGTGCCTTGCTCAAGGGCACATCAGCCAGCTAATGAAGGGGGGGAGCATTTTATCGCATTAATCACTCCACCACACCCAAATTTTTCCTGCCCGTCCGGTGGGGGAATCGAACAGGTGACCCTCCGATCACAAGCCGCTTCTCCAACCTCTAGGCCACGGCCCTGCTTTGTCCAAAATACACCCACCAGTACCTCTAAAGATCCCACATTATATTCCATGTGTTTACATTTCATGACCAGTTATTCTCAACAAAAAAATGCATATCAGCTCCAGGTGTCAGTTATGGGTCTCCTTGATTACCGGTGATCAGCATTGGCTCTGAAATGTGAAGGTCTGCCTTTGTATTTGGTTGAAAAGTGAAAAGTGAATTCAAAGCCTCTAAATAAAACGAGCACAACTGAAAAAGCTTTACTGACAAATGTTCACAATACATGCAGAAGCTGAATGGTTTTAGGCTCACATGAAGCAAACAAAGGAAGCTGAGTTGTTGTTCGCTCATAGAAACAGTTTTTTTTTCAGTCAGGGTCACTTTGTCCCGCAGCATCAGTCAGTGGCGACTCAAAGGCGCCGTTACAGACAAGAAATAACACTGACGGCGGCTAGAGTGAACTTTATGAACACACTGAACAGTAAGTATCACCGCTGATTGTGCAGCAGACATACACAAACCCGAGCGAGCACTGAACAACCTACAAGTGAGTATACAAAAACAGGAGAGAAAATTATACATAAGATGTAATGCATCAGAACAACGATGAGCTGATGCTGCCTGGTAATGTCGGTCTTTGATCACTGGGGCTCGAGCACACAAACAGCACAGTACAACTTCAAACAGAGGACCACAAAGAGGACTCGGTTTGGTGTTGGTACTCCTTAATGTGCATTACATGTATTTATGAAAGTCATTTTGAAGTTCCTTTTATTCTTGTGCACCAGTGATGTAAAGTGACTTAGCTGCAGCATTTATTGGTGTCTCCGCAGAAGCAAACAAAAAACATTAAGCGCAGAAACGTAAATATTTCAGGGCTTTGGTGCTGTAAAATTATCAGCATTTACAATTGTGAATGTGTCACCCAATAAATTATTAATATTCCTTTCAGTTAAGAAACTCCAATTTGTTCTGACCAGGCGAGAGTGCCTGCTCAGCCTCCATGGACATCCTCAGAGAGACGAATGTCCTCGTGATGTCTCCTCCATGTTTTAAGCTGTGCCCTTATGATGCTTGCATGGCAGTTAAAGGTCCAGTGTGTAGGATTTAGGGGCGTCTTGCAGGTCACAACCATCTGGACGCCCCTCATTTCACCGTCCCAAACAGTCACGAGAGGCCCTCGCAGTGTTTGGTTTGTCTGTGCTGGGTCACACACTGCAACATGGCGGACTCTGTGGAAGACATGTTGGGGATGTACATATAAGAGGCTCATTTTAAGCTGACAAAAGAACAACCGTTTTGACTTCCAGCTGATGGTACGCTAATGAAAAGCAAATTTTTGTTGTTATGTTCCATTTCTGTCCCCAAAACCCCGCAAATCCTGAACACTGGAACTTTAAATCATCCACCTGCTCTCCTTCTGCCTGTTTATCTGCACACATCGGTGTAATTAATGCATCACATGTCAAGGACTCGCGACGCATTTGGCTGTCAAAGAGCGGCTGACCGTGATTACACGTCAGACACGGCACACGAGAACTGACACACGCAACACGAGAACAAACACACGCACACCCCGCACAACCGAGCTGAACAAACACGTGCTTTCATTCACTCTCACGGCCTTCAAAACACACAAGTGTCGACAGTACGCACTCACACAGAGACTGATGTACAAGCCCGTAATCTTCATGACAACTAACGTTTCCCATAATTACACAGCATGTGTCCACGGCACATCTGAGACAATTACTTCAGCTGTCAGCTCTGCTCACCAGAGTGTGAATCTTCATCTGTCACACTTTTTTAAATACCAAAGCTATTCTCTTTATGACTCAGTCATGAAAAATGTATTCAGTTACACCCACGTAAATACACACAAAGTTGAGGCAGAACATGTTTGTTCATGTACACTCAGAAGAACAACATTTTAATGCAGGCTGAGAATGCAAACTTTTGTCCCTGGACATGCAACATAAACCATGAAATGTGTGTGTGTATATAAATTACTTCAGCTGTCAGTGTGCAAATGCTAATCTCATTTCATTTTAATCACCTACATCTCTCTCTCCTTCCTCTTCCTCTTCTTCTTCTTTTGTAAATCTGCACTAAAAGACTGATTTTAAAGCTGAGTGCAAAGCTCAGCGTTCGTCTCTGTGGATGACAGCTGCACAGAACAAACGAGTGAAACTGCTCCCTGGGCTCAAACATCGCAGCCTTAATGTTGATTTGTCGCTTTTAACAAACAAAGAGAGCAACAAATACATTAAGGACACAAACATATAAGGGAAATGGAACTGTGCATCCCACTTAAAGGAAACAGTCTGAGTTTTACTTGCCAGATTTACTGTGTGTCCCTCAGCACTGGAGCACAATAACGTGACTGCACATAGAAAGCGATGGTAAAAAGCATAATTAACCTCAAAATGATTCTTCATTCACAAGACAAATTCATGTCTTTTACATTGTTAAGACTCAACAGGGAAATGAATGCTGAGCTACGCTCCTCATTTTTAACAGCCTTGCTCATGGCAGCCGCACTACACACAGCAATACTCAACACTTTTTGTTCTGTTTGTGGTTTTCAAGGTTCTCTGGCCATAAATGATCATATTAAATTATTTTTCTTTCTTATTTCTTTACTCATTTTCAATGAACTTGGGAAACGCGGTTCCCCCTGGCTTCCCTGCAGGCTCTGCTGTTGCCCTGTGGGGGGCGCTGCTGATGGTCCACCTGCGACGCAAGAAGGACATTTAATCAGCGTCCAGTGTTGTTGTCCATGTTTACCCACAGGATGCACGTGTTGCACCAGGAGAAAAGCAGCACGGCATTCACGCGAGCAGTGACTCACACATGTCAGTTTACTGAGTAAGATGCTGCTGGACGGGCGGGAACTGCTCTCCAGAAGTAACGTGTTGTCCACTGCTCTGTTTTATAACCCACTTCCGGTCAGCTGAACGGGTGAGGTTTAAACAGGTCTGACCCGCTGAACTTGTACACGGCGCTGATGGATCCCGGAGCCTCTGCTGCTGCGGTGTGCAGAATTCAACCAGAAACCAGCCAGCGAGCAGAATCACGCGCACATATGCTCGCAATTACAACCATGACAACGTCACCAAGTCAACAGCTCAGCGTCACAACGCTGCCGTCCGGTGGGGGAGGACACGCAACATGTCGGCACCTCAGACTCTCTCAGCCTTCAGGGCCGCAGCAGCGACGGTGCGTTTTGGCATTGAAAATAAAATTCGACTTTGAAAACAAAACCTGAACTGAAACCAATGTGAGGCAAAAAACATTTGTGTTTGCGAAGTTATTTTTGGATTTAAAAAAAAAACATCAAACATTAAAACGTCTTTTATTTTATTTTGAATTTTCTTTTATTATTTTCATGTGTTTTTCACTGACAGTCTTTTGGTCATTTCTTCATGTCTGTCTGTCCGGTTTTTAGTATTTCTTCACTGGATTTCAGTGTGGACGTCTCGTCGTGTTGGTGTGGACAGGAGGAGTTCGAGTGGAGGAGCAAAGAAAGCGCCATTTGCATATCTGCATTTTATTTTTCACTTCAGGTTTCGTTTTCAATGCCAAACTTTGCTTTCAGTGCCAAAATTCACTGTCATTGTATAAATACATATAATGTATATAAACTGCATTATTTTTCATTTGAGGTCACTCGTTGTAGGAAAACTGTGCGCACGCGAGTTGGTTATGCAGGAAGTGAGTCTGTAAACTGCTGTGGATGTTTGCCACGGACACCTTGGCTAATAATCTCACATTTTTGTCCAGATATGTTATTCAGTCGTGGAGGTTTGTTTCCAGCCTGTCTGCTCGTCTGGCTGCTCGTGTTTCTCGATCCATCAGACTTCAGACTGATGAGCTTTGGTTTGGATTTTTCAGTCTAATTTGAAGCCAGTTGTCATCCAGATGTGCAACAGGAGCGCTCGCATGCGCAGCACGTACCTGGTTGGCATTACTACAGAGAAGGCCTCCTGTCAAGCAAACATGACAGGCGATGACAGTCACTGCCGGGGCTGATGAATAGTTTATTACCAACCTGCTGTCAAACAGCGAACATCCATCTGCAGGCACAGTCACAGCCAACTTAAGGTCATTCAAACAAGCCGGGTGTTTTTATGCACCTGAATATTTCAGAGTGGATGTTGGCTCTTTCATCATTTAGACTGAATCTTCTTTTTCCACCTCGTGTCTCTGATGGACGTTAACGTAGCTTCACGTGTGTCTGAAAGGTTTGGGGGTTTGATAGTAGGGACGCTGGACGTGGGCTCCGGGTTCCCCCTGTCCACTCCACCCATGTTTAACGCATCACAATAAATTATTGTATTGTATTTAATGATTTCTTCTAATCTAATGGGGACAATTAGGTAAGCATAAAATTAACATGAAAAACAGCCAAAAAATCCTTCTTCCTTTCCAGTTTTAGGGCAGTAAGTGAGACTTCATGGTGAATTGTATGTTTTCCCATAGTCATGCAGAAGACAGTCTGGATGTTCCTGTCTTTTACTTTTGGTGCTCGGCTTCCATCTTGTGGAGGATAAAGCTACAACTGCCTCAACTTCGGTTGTCACCTGTTCTGGAAACAAGGTGGGCACCTTTTTTCACAATGTGATTGTGTGTAAAAACAAGGAACATGTTTTATTAAAATGTTTACTTGTTTGACAAAGAAAGAAATAAAAATCATTTCATGAACTAAGGACAAAACAAGTGAGAGAACATTTTGGGATTGTCATCGGTTCGGTGGTTTAATAAAGTTTTCAATTTCAAAATCCATTTGGTTCAAGGGCTGGATGTGCTGAAAGACACGCTCTTGTCCTCATGTCCCCTTGTCCAAGGATGTGACAGCCTGAAATAGCAAACGATGGCATTAAGCTGGGCCCCATACAGACGGATTTCATAAGTAAGATCGTGTTACTGAAGAGTTACGTTCGCTTTTGGCAGCAACTCTGCAACGTTATGTCAAACGTTAACGTCGCGGAGTCGCGAAGCTGCTCCACAGATGGAGATTTTCTTCTCAGTTCCACAAAATCACCCAGACGTCGAATTTAGATGGATTCGAGGATAAAAATGTTGTTGGTCTACAAACGTGTTTTGACCTTTGCAAAATGTTACTAAACAATGCGAAAAAAACGGTTGTGCAAGTCCAGGTTGTGTAAGGTTCGCGCCAAGTTAGCACAGAATAGCCAGCCGGCTATGTAGTTCCGGTTGATATACGAGGGCTACCTTCAAAATAAGAGCTGATATTGTGAGTGAAAATGTTTTACACAAGACGTGATATGTCAGAGCAACGAGAAGCATAATGTACAAACTGTGTATTATTAAAGATTATATGCTCAATTTTCTCAGTCAATTTATCTCAAGAGTCGTGGTGAGCACAAGTCCTGTAACTTTCCTTTAGTTAGTCTCCTGGTTCAATGCAGACACATTTTATACGGTGACAGGTAGAATTTATACTTTTGTAGGACAAACTTTATTTGTTCTACAAAAGGGAAATTGCAGCGTTGCAGCAGTGGGGTACAAGAACAGCGCTGGTATAAGAGGACCAGAAATATTTAAGATAACAAGAATAAAAAATATAAGAAATATAAATATAAGATATACATAAAATAAAAATAAACATAAACCTAAAAAAGCATCTACCGGTAGACGTTGCATTAAAAATATGCTTTAATAGGATAATGTTTTCACGCTATAGTGTGTTAATATATTGTTATACCAATTCACCACCTAGCTGTAGTGGTGATAATAAAACATGAGCAAGCACAATTTAGTAGCTATAGATGTAATCTGGTGTGCCCTCCCTGAGACCTTTGTGGTCCTTGAGATGCTCGGGGGCTGTGATGTTATAGATATTAGGTGAATGTTTTATGGTGTTGTAGTGAATTTCCGTGTTCATTACAGTGCGTGCATTGGTGTTGTATTTTTCATGTGATGAGAATGAGCCTACGCTTAAGTGACTTTATTCTGACAGTTGTGGAGAGGGAGGTCCCAAGTAACTAACTTGTGTGTGTGTACAATATAACGCACTTCACGCTGGTTGTTTTTATTTTGAAAGTTCTGACCGGAAAGATTCCGTGTGTGGGTCGACGCTGGTCCAGGCAGCTCCCTTCAGCTCGGAGAACTGCAGACAAGATGGCGGCGTTACGAGTCGTGGTGCTATCGGGGAGTTGTAGGGGTCTCCTCAGCACGCCGAAAACTATCAAGACCCCGATGGTAGGTCGATAGATGAGCACTGTATTTGTCACCCAGGTCATAGTGTGTTTATAACAAAAATTTAACAGGAAAACGTTCCTGCAGGATGCCCTGGTATCGAGCTAATGTTAGCCCGGTTGCTGTAAGGGGGGTGAGACAAGGTCACTCGTGTTCCCACATATTTTCAGGGTTTTGCCAACGCCTGTAGTCTCCGCTCATCTGTTATTTTGTCATCAATGACATGTAGAGGCAAACGTGACGTTCATAACTGCTAAAATACACGACACGTATCTCTAAACGTAGTACCGATCGCAATGTGTAGCAAGCTAACCGGTTAGCTAACCCATGATTCTGTGTCAACCACCCGGCGAATGGACAGCTTGACTAAAAAGAAACTTTTGCCTCAGTTAACGTAACGCGGATCTGCACACCGCAGCGTGTGTTCGTTGTGTTTGTAATTGTTTCAGTTCTGTCACGAGTCTCATTGCCTTCTGTGTGACACAAAAACAGATATAGTAGCTGAGCTAGTCAGTTTGCTAACGAGTTAGCATTTCAAGGACTGTAAGGACTTCCGGTGAAGGTAGCAGTCTTTAACCGTTTACTGCGGTCCCCTTGATCTGTTAGCTAGCTGACATTTGTGAGAGTTCTGAGACTGTCTTGAACTGTCCCCGGCATGTCTTTGCTGACTCCCAGTGAGGTAGAGAAACACATTAAGTCAAATGTCCGTCACATCAGTCGTGACCTGGCTGAGTTAAACTGGTCAGCATGAAGCTATGAACTTACCCAGAGCAAGTGGTATTCCTCTCTTGTTTTAACTAACACTTAACTAACAGTAGTTTCACTATTGATTAATCTGCTGATTTCCTTCTAATTAATCAGGATATGCGTCTTAATCTGTTGGCTACTAGATACTTACATACTGACATATGGGACGTTTAAATGATATATAACTTGTTTGCTGGTAGATGTCACTTCCCACCATTTAAGTTCCATGTTTTTAACTAGGAGCCCTTACTAAGTACAGCATACTTTCAAGTTGGTGATTGAGATTCATGTGTATTTGTGTGTGCATAATGAAGGATGCAGGGATGCTGTCATGTGACACCGGCTGCCTGGTTATAAAAGCAGTTGCAGGGGCTGTTTCATAAGGACGACCGGCGTGCATACTACTAGCAAAGGCAAATGATGAACTTTATGTTGCAAGCAAACAAATTGTTTATTAAAGAAATTAATCAACCGATGCTGATGGAATAAAACCCTGCTTGCTGACAGCATTTATACTCCTGAGTCAAAATTTGAGAAGATTTTATGAAATCTTTGAAGATTTGTACATGTTGACCCAGATTTTAGAACAGAAAGAGGATTCCTCAGTTGAAGGATATCAATCTATGAAATTAGTCCAGCAGATCGCTCATTTGTTTGTTGATCTATGTTGTTGCGCTGGAATTATTTTAACAGGTACTGTGTTGTTTTTCCTCCGCAGGCCAAGATGTCCTTCGCCAGCCTTCCGCGGAACAAAAAGGTTGCCCTGACAACACTAGGTGTGGTCACCGCCGGTGGGGCAGGACTCGCTCTGATGCTGCAGCAAGCTGTCAAGGCCTCTGACCTGGAGCTGCACCCACCAAACTACCCCTGGAGCCATGGTGGATTTCTGTCCTCTCTGGACCACGCTAGGTGTGATGATACACACACACACACACGCATACACATTCACCCTAAGTTATCGAAACAGTCAATGAGAAGAAATTGACTTAAAATGATAAAAACTAGTACTAGTTCTAAAAATTCTGCCACCACTAGGGACACTTTATTCTGATCTGCCAATCTACATGTGGCAGTAACATACCGATACAAGCTACAATGTACCATCAAAGCAGGGCAGAAGAAGAGTGCTGGCAGGCAAACATGGAACAGTGGAAACACTGCTGGATTTCAAAAGAATAAAGCCTCTGCTTTGCAAATATTTAATGAGTTATGAGGCAGTTTGTTTTTTGTTTTTGATCATAATTTATCTTTCTATACTGTTTTGTTTAAAATTGATTTAAAGTCTGCTGTGTTTTGGCAGCTTTACCCTTACATTTTGTAGAAGATGACCACCTTTTTACCCTAAATCTGTTGCTTCCCATGCAGCGTTCGTCGTGGATACCAGGTGTATAAGCAGGTGTGCTCAGCCTGCCACAGTATGGAGTACCTGGCCTTCCGAAATCTGGTGGGAGTGTCACACACAGAGGCTGAGGTCAAAGTCCTTGCTGAGGAGGTGAGGTTGTGTGTGTCTGTGTGAGCATAAAATGGGGATCTAAATAAATGAAAAATAATAAAGTAAAAGAGTTGAGTCAAGGAGTCTGAGGCAGAACAGTTTGAAATTGATCACATTTCTAAGTATTCTACAGTAAACACGGTCATTGTTTTGGGTTACTTTTTCACGTTCTTTAAAGTTGTCTTGTGTGTCTTGCTCAGATTGAGGTTGTGGATGGTCCTGATGAGAATGGTGAGATGTTCACCCGGCCAGGCAAGCTGTCGGACTACTTCCCGAAGCCATACCCCAATGCTGAAGCAGCCCGGGCAGCCAACAACGGAGCCCTGCCTCCAGACCTCAGCTACATTGTCAATGCCAGGTACCTTCAGACTAACACAAAACCTGCACAGTTATAATCTCAAAGCCCCCATATAAGCTTAAACTTGCAAATCTTTGGTATTCACTTGTTGTATTCCCTTAGACATGGAGGAGAGGACTACGTGTTCAGCCTGTTGACGGGATACTGCGAACCCCCAGCAGGAGTGACGGTGAGAGAGGGACTCTACTACAACCCATACTTCCCCGGCCAGGCCATCGGCATGGCCCCGCCCATCTACAACGAAATTCTGGAGTATGATGACGGTGAGTAGAGATGCTGTGCATATGTGTGCTTAATTTGGCTTGGTTGATTGGTCCCAATAGCAAACAGTGAGCAGCGTGAAGGAACCGCTTCATATGTTTTGAATAATTCAAATTATCAGTTTGTCAAAATACATTAGAAAGAGAAACAAAACAGCAGTGAACAAATGATCAAATTTCCTGCTTGCCAAACAAATTTCCCGCTTGCCTTCTTGCCATTCAAAATGATTCTTGATGCAATGCACTGTTTTCATTCTCTTGCTCCTTTAGCCTTGTGTGCATGCTGTAGATCATCTGGATGCTGCAATGCCCTCTCAGTTGGTTTTTGCTTAATGTTTTTAACTGACTTCTGTTGTCATTAACCTGTCTGTGTGATGGTTTGGAGACTATAAAGTAATGACTTGGTCAGTTGAGCTGTCTGTGCAGCTCCTTGTCAGATGTCAGCCTTCTGAAAATAGGGTGAAAGAGTTGTTGTATGTTCAAGTTGTTTACTTCTTACTCAGTTGAGATGGCCACATGATTTTTTTAAACCTGTTTAAGTGAGGCCTTGATGCATTTTAGTGCAATGCCTCAGCTTGAATAGTGTGCTTCAAGGTAGAAATACTTTATTTAATATACTATGTAAAAGAAAGAAACAGAACTTCCACCCTGGTAGTTTAAGCTGTTCAGCTGCTGTGTTGAGGAGAAGGCCTTGCAGTGTGGTGGAGTAAACATCCTTGTGCTGATGGTTGTTGTGTGTCTGTTGCCATAGGAACACCTGCCACCATGAGCCAGGTTGCTAAAGACGTGTGTACTTTCTTGAGGTGGGCTGCCGAGCCAGAGCACGACCAACGCAAACGCATGGGACTCAAGGTACAACACACACACACACACACACACACACACACCAGACTGCATTTGGGCTGTGTATCATCTCTCCAATTATACCTCAATTTAAGTGCAAATACCAAAACAACACTTTTTTAATACCTGATACTGAAAATGAGAACTGGTTTAATGTCACATTCCTGGATAGGAACAAGTTGAAACAGGGTGTAACATGAAGCTTGTCACTAGATTAATCTTCCAATTCTCATTATTTTTCAGTTGATTTTGGGCTCGGCCATCATCATCCCTATGCTCTACTACCTGAAGAGGCACAGGTGGTCCGTGCTGAAGAGCAGGAAGATCGCCTATAGGCCACCCAAGTAAACGGAAACAAACACACCCCTACCTGGGCTTAAAAATCTACCAGAGAGCTGCGTTCAATGACCCCACAACGCTCGCAAGCACCATGATCATATGGACACAGAACAACTGGCAGACACACATGCCTTTCTGAGAGGGGGTAGAGAAATAAAGGCGTATTACATGCACACCTTTATGTTTATTGATACAGAAAAATGCCTTTATCCTAGTGGTTGGCATGATAGAAATACGTTTGTGAGATTTTTTCTATATCTGGAATCTTATATGTGTCAGAGAGTTGTGGTGTCCTTGAATGCATCCTCAAAATTTTTGTTCATCTGCATCGAGTCATTGCTGGTAGCAGTTCACGTCGTGACATCTCGTATCAGACTCTGTCACAACTGACTGATGAGCTGATTGATCGTCCATCTTTGTAAGATACTCAATAACCACACAAGTGCTGAGAAATGGTTGCCCTCAGAGTTTGTAACATCCTGGGTGTGTGTAAATCCATCCTTCACTGTCCTCTCCACATGCAGCCTCTGAACCTCGTTTAACTGTACAAAATAAATTATCGTAAACTTTTCTGTGTGGTGGTTTGTTTTGTTTTCAGGTAGAGTTGCTGCACACGCACACACACACTCTCACACTGACCTTTCTAATGCTGTGTGTGTTTATCTGATCGTTTCTTTCAGGATTGTAGAATCTGCATCTACACTTTGTTATGTAAATATTTAATAAACTGGTGAACGAACAAATGTTCTTATGAGGTTATGGTTTGTTGACCTCCATAGAGGAACTTCAGTGATCCTCTGAACGTGTGGGAAATTACTCTTATTTCTCTGTTTTCCAGTTTCTGCCAGCATGAAGACTGTGACTGTTTCAAAGGTCAAGAACTTTAATGCTCAATAATTCAGTTTATTTGATGAACAAAGTTTTCAGAAGAAAAACAACAGACTTGTGCTGTTAAAGTTAGATGCTAAAGTGACAGGAATAGTTAATCCACATGCAATTGGGGATTTAAAAGAGTGTGTGAGATATACTCTGGCACCCAAACTGTGGAGGGATCTGATGAGGAGTGTGCTTTGTATTTGATATCAGAGTACCCTGTTCTCTATACGAAACGCGTGTTCTCCCTTCTGCTGGACAGACTCAGCTTCACCATCCCAGCTGTGAGTCCCTGAGTCAAAGCCCTCAGAGCCTGGATTGTCAGCAATCTTTTGTCTTTATCCATATCTAGCACTGATCAGAATGAGTTTTAGATGAGGACTGTTTGGATCCAGAATCACAGGAGTGTAGGAGACCACCTCCTTCATCTTGTTCCAGATGTTTGGCCACGTCAATCAGAGCTCCTGAGATGAGTTCTGGATCATCCAGCAGGGGGCGCTGCTGGACTCTTTTCACTGCTGCCTTGTCTCTCAGCTCGTCCTCTGTGGTTTGTGTCTGAAAGAGCTGCTATCTCTCTGCTCAGAGCCTCAATCTTCTTTTATACCATCACATACCTTGCCAATTACTGTGTGAAGTGAGTGTGAATAATGATTATTTGGAAAATTATAGAAATGATCAGCCGCAGCTGCACAAATTTTGACATCGGAAAGTCCTTCAGGTCCTCCTGAGAGATCCTGAGGTGTGATCAGGGCATCAGATGGAATACCTGCAGCATATTCAGGGTTTTCCCTTGGTTGGATGTGCCAGGAAGACCCGCAAAGTGAGGCATCCTGATCAGATTCCCAAACCTTCTCAGCTGGCTGAAAGTGAAGGAACTGTGGTTCTTCTCTGAGCTCTTTTCAAATGTCTGAGGTCCCCAACCCCAAGTCCAGAAAACCATTGTGGTCTTTCCTACAAACGATCTCCCTGAGTACCCAAAACTCATGTCCATCATCACTGGAGCATCAATACTTTGAAATGATGTTAGTCTTTCTTTCTCTTTATATGAGTTTTACTTTTACTACTAAGTAAGTGTGCCAATAGGGATGCAGTGGCTCAGCATCTGATGTATGTCAAGAAAACTGCTCTGCTTAATGGACAGTCAGAGTGCTGTAGCTCTGCCATTTTCAGAAAGTTAACTAAACCACTGACTAGTTTTATTATAAGGCTGGAAAGTTTTGTACTAAACTTAAATTACTGTCATGCTACTTAGTATGAAATAACATATATGCCAGCCTTAACACAATGACTGGGAACCGGGAGAATCAGCTGCCTGCCAATACCACTGAAACGGTCATAACATGGTGTCTTCTGTTTAAATAGAATGATAAAAATTACCGTTTGTAGTTTGTGGAGTAAATTATTTCTTGGCAAACAACACAACAAACAGATGTAGGAACTGCACCCTCTCAAAGTACTGGACGGATGGATTATAGCATTTATTCACCGCCAGCAGTCGCTGAGACAAGCTACAAGCTTTATGAGGCTAATGAGGCTTATGAAGAGACATGCTAACGTCAGTATGCTAACATGCTCACAAACACAATGTCTTATCATTGTTTTGGATAAACTGTTTTCTGTTTTGAGCTTTATAAATGTGTTTGGTGTGTTTTTCAGCTTTGGACAAAGCCAAGCTAGCCGAGTCCCACTGTTAGTCTTACAACTAAGATGAACTAAGCTAATTTAATTTTAATGTGCAGACATGAGAGCAACAATCTTCTTATTTCGTTCTTGAGTAAGTCTGTTTCCCTAAATGTTGAAATATCCCATCAGTGATACTGAGTTTAAAATTCCTTCCTCTCTGCCTGTAGTCATCACATCCTCACATCAGTCCGGCCTTTCACTGAGGTGTTAAATAAACAAGTGTGCTGTTGGTTTAAAGCTGCTTCAGGCCTTCATTAGGAGCTAATCTGGTTCTTAAAAGGTTTTCCTCCCTGCTGCTTCAACCTGCATTCAGTCACTACAAGACTCATCTGCATCACAACACACACAGATTAGGCTAATAGCATTAGTGGATCTCACCGGATCATTACAACTGCCATCATTACCATTATTATTATTATTAGATTAAACTCCGTCACAGACTTGGAGCAGAGAGAAGGACGTATTTTTAGTGTGAAAACTAAACTGATTTTCTACTTTGGTAATTCAGAAGAAAAGGGCACAATTATGCTTTGTGTTTGTGTGACACTGGTGACAGTTTTTAAAAAGGCTACTCAACCTAATCTCGCACTAACAGTGTATTGCATGAGGGAAAACCTGACACTGACACACACATGCTCACACACAAGCTGCAAAGTTTACAAACACTCTCTTTTTGCAGAGTCGTGGAGTTTGACTGTGAAACTAAGTAAACTGAAAATTTAAATATCCTGTCCCTCAGTAACACTCACACAGCAGAGATTAGCTGCTGTATGGAACCTCAGGGAACCTCATTCACATGGAAAACCACTTCTTAATTCTAATTGGTGGCCAGTGTAAATCCTCCACTCCCATTTAAGCCGGCAGTTTGGATTCCTGTTGCTTCACATGTGCCTCATCCGTTCACCGTCTCGGTTGATTTTAGCCCACACGTCCGCAGCACGCAAACTTTAGTAAGTTTATAGTGAAAGAGAAAGTCACTTATGGAATAATTTGTTTTCTTGTTGTCAGGAGTTTTGTTAACGTGCCGTCGAGGTGTTCCTGCTCTCAGGGCTGTTTATTCATCGATCAATCAGATCAATCATTATGGCGTCCACTCTGGCTGCTGTGACAGAAGAAAGCAGGCCAGCGTTTTCCATCCAGCGGATTCTGGGTTTGGAGCTGGGAAGACCTGAAACCTGCCTCAAACTCCACCGACCCTGGGCAGGTGAGGAGCAAACAAACTCTTTGTCTGTTTCTGATGAAGCACAAACTGTCAGCCTGATATAAATTGTGTGCTTTCTACTAAAGGGCTAAAAAAATATATATACAGCAGTGGAATTATAGAACTGACTCATATTTCCTTGTTGTCTTGTATTTACAATGTTTAAATGCCATTTAGTTGATTGTTTTCTGTCTCATCTAAATGATTGTGCTGCAGTAGATGAGAAAATAAAATGGGAATTTAATGCATTTTAAATTAATAAACATCAACACCATTTAGTTTGATATAAATGTGTGTGACAGAGCACCACATAACTCACACAGTACTGTAACTGTCACAACAGCATGTAAAAAAAGGCTCATACAAAATCTTTTCAAAGCGAAAGTTGCTTTCATATAAGAAACTTTTGTATGTATAAATATTTGACTGAGCTTAACATTTCCTCAGTTTCTCTAATTTTTTTTATTTATTTGTTTGTAATTTTTTAGGTGCCTGAAAATGTTTCAATCAGGATTTTGATTTGGAACAATTTATTGCTTTCTTTAAAAATTCAATTCAATTCAATTCAATTGCACTAAAAAACAAATCATCAGTTATTTTGCAGGTTCTTGAAATAAATATTTAAATATTTGTTTATTTGTTATGGGGAATTAAAGGAACCCTCTAAATAAACTCTTGTTGATTCAGTTTCTCTGTCTTCTGATCGATTGATCACATTCCTGTTGAGCAAAATCAAATTTAACTGAAATGTAAACTAAGCAAAAATTAAAATATCAACATGTCATAAACTTAACTGAAGAATGAAGCGCATAATAGACAATTATAAAGTAAAAATCCAACCAGTTTTCTAATAATCCCAGCAATACACCATATTCACATTTTGACTATATGTATGAAATCTATGATCTAGGATATAACATCCAAATTTTATAGCTGATTTATACCTAACATATTCTTTCATCTTCTTTCTTTATGTCTTTCACATGTTAATTCTGAAATGTGTACAATGTGTTATTTTCTCGTCTTTTCTGTCTTTCCTGTGAATCCAGAGATGGAAGCAGAGAAGAACACAGGAAACAGTATGTGCTCTAAACAACAACACTGTTATCAACAACATCATCATCATCCTCAGCAGCTGCAGTCTCCCGTGCCGTCATCAAACTGGTACATCGGACGCAGACCACGAACGGCCTTCACCAGCAGCCAGGTGACCAATCAATCAGTGTGTCCATCCAGACAAATCAATCCTAAGAGTTCAGGTACTGAGTTCAGTATTTAACACTGAAGACAAAAACAGGTTTGTCTGTTAATCTCTCCCTGTCTTTATGTGTGTGTGTGTGTGTGTGTGTGTGTGCAGGTGAATGTGCTGGAGACGGTGTTTCAGGTGAACTGTTATCCAGGTATTCAGCTGAGGGAGCAGCTGGCTGGGAAACTCGACCTGGACGAAGACCGAATTCAGGTTCAGAGAGCACACGCTGAGAACTTTACTCAAAACTGATTCTGAAATTAAGATTAGTCATTACAAACTCTGTTTAAACCCAAAGAACATAATGTTAAAATCCAGTGGAAATCAAAATCAGCCAGATATGTCAGGCTGATTTTAGGGGGAAATGTTTCCATCCATAAAAGTACGTTAACAAACCATACCAACAGGATATTACTTCTACCATCCAGTGCAACAAAATGGGTGTCCAAAGGACGCTGTGGTCAACTTTCAGTCTGTTGAACTTCGTTAACATTAACTTAAGTCTAATGTATTTGTTATCAACAAGCTCTTTTATGCTACCATCTAGTGCTTTGATTAAAATACTGTCCACCAGTCCAGTCCGGCAGAAGCCGATAACGTGACCAAAAAAAGAGCATTCAATAGCAAAACGGCATGGGAGGCATGGGAGGGTTGCATTGTGGGTACCAGCTTTTGGCACCAGGTTTTGCAAATCAGAGTCAGAATTCGAAAGAAGAATGCATGGGATTAAAAAAAAGACAATTAGATAGATAGATAGATAGATAGATACTTTATTGATCCCGAGGGAAATTCAAGAATCTTATTTCCTCTCTTTTCCTCTCTTTCTCTCTCAGATCTGGTTTCAGAACCGGCGGGCCAAGCTGAGGCGTTCCCTCAGAGAAACTCGTCTGCAGCTGGTTCAGACAGCTGTGGCTGACCTTGGGGTCAGACACAAGGTCGTCGATCAACTGAAGACCAGGCAGGAAGTACAAGGCGACCTGGAGCTCGCCCAGCGGGTCGCCTTGCGTCTCCAACTTGAAGTGGATGAAGAGAAGCAGTGAGGCTAATGAGGTCATCCTGTTCCTGATGCGAGGATTGGCTGTTGACGTGTACACTTATTCACCAGTTTCTACCAGCTTGTGTCTTTCTTGTTCTTTCCAACTGCTTGTTTATGGCTTTTTTCAAATCTGTGATGATAAGGATTTTTAGCAAACAGGATTTAATGTTTACATGAGGTGACACAAAAACCGGTTTATCTGTCCATAAAAGCAAGCAGATATGCCCTCAGACTTTTTGGCATTAGATATGTTCTGGACTGGTTTGTTTAATGCTCAGTAATATAAAGTGTCTTAATATGTGAATATGTTTCTCCTCTATGTATGTATGTGTGGAAGTATGGGAATCTGTTCAGGTTTGTGTCCATACTTTTTGATGAAAAAAAACCTCCATTATGTTGAAAAAAAAATAACAAAACAAAGACTATATAAATGTAGCATTGACTTAAACAAAATAAATAAATATTTAAATGTGAAATTTAAAAATCACATGTATTTTCACTGAAACGTTAAAAAACATCTCGCCTGGCTGATACCTGTGTGTATATATTTTTTATATTTTTTGTATTTTGTACGTCCATTTTGATTGTTCGTGACGTCTTGTTTCTTCTTCTTTTTCTTCTTCTATTGTTTATGTTGTATATTCACGCACTTTTCCTGTTAAAGAAAAAAAAAAGACAAAATTACGCGGCCTGCGGTGATTGGTTGTGCCGTGCCCCGCGTGTGTCCCGGAAGTGAAAGCGCAGGACTGATGTGTGTCTGGAGTGTAGGAATCTGTCGGCAGCGGTTGTGTTTAGCTGTGGTTTTCTGGTGTAGAAAATGGACACGTTAAATAAGCTGAAACAGTTTGACGCTTATCCCAAGACTCTGGAAGATTTCCGGGTGAAGACGTGGGGAGGAGCGACCGGTGAGAGGCTTTAATTTACCAGAGAGCAGCAGCCATTCAGACACTCAGGGTGTTAGCCGCTCCGGCTAACAACAAGGCTAACTGAATCGTTTCTTCTTTAAATTGTAAAAAATATAAGTTACACCCGGTTACAGTCTTAACATTAGGCTCATAGCGCTGGGAGAAACGTACAGCAACAAAACAGACACGTTTAACACTTAATAATAGAGCAACATAACGACAAGGCTAGTGAAAAAATGCAACATTATACATGACAGAAGATATATTTTCACAGAAACTTGGGATATCAAGTCATTCTTACCCCATAGTTAATGTAAAGGACAAAACCAGTGATTCTGCACGTTTTATCCCATTGGCAGCATAACATGAACACTTGACTGGTGGCAGTTTTACAAACCACGCTGCTGTGCTTTAGTATTGGATGTTGGTGGTGCATTTAAGGTTTGGAGGCTTGGAAAAAGGAAATTCACATGCAACAGCAGGGCAGAGGCAGGCTGAGGTAGGAAAACAGATAAACTGTGGGAATAAACTACCAGCTGCAAACAATTTGAATGGAATTAAGTAAAGATTAACTAAGAGATTAGAGAGGCGACACTCGAAAAGCTATCAACATTATACACATTACAATATCTAAACTGAATTTTCTAGATGTACTCAATTTGAGTCATCAACCTTGTTGATCAAGTAAGCAGGTCGTTTCCACTCACAAAGGAGCACCTTTTTATGAGGAACGTGCAGGTTATTGAACAACCAAACTGCTGGATGTTACAGGATTTAATGGACTTACTGTTATTCACCACAACAAACTGAATGGAAACTGTTGCCTTGCTGTGTTGGTTTTCAGTTTTCAGTTTAACTTCTAGGAAGGCTGTCACTTAATGCTCTAATGATATAAACATAAAACTAGTCAACAACAGTTCTGGTGTGCTCTTTATCTTCAGACTAATTTAGTTGTCATTTGCTGCTTTTCTTTTTTAGATCACTGAAAAGTGTTACATCTTTAAGGTTAGAACTGTTGGGTAACACGAAAAGACAAACCAAAAAGTAAAGCAAAAACAGTGAAATAATGTTCTTCATTGTTAAGAATGTAATGAGAAGCTGCCGCCTTTTGTTTTAATCAATGATTTTGTTTTTGTCTTTCATTCTTTTACTGTTGATCATCATCGCACTTTGCTCAGGGGACACTGAGCTTCACACTGACAGGAGTACTTTTCTATCAGACAGCAGTTAGTCCTGAATCAATTAGATATTTCATGGAGTTTTGTATTGTTTGCTAACAGGACCAGCAGTAGCTTACGTTACCAGAATGTTAAACAATCATCTTTACAGCTTGATCTTCTCGAGAGCCAAAATGCAACAGAGGAGATCAAACGTATGTAAGTTGCAGAGGGATCACAGCGTCTTTCGAAAGACGAAAAACATCATTTAAATCTTGTTTTGATAAAATATGACGTTTTAGAAGAAGATCAGGGAGATTTTTTTTTATTCCTTTTAAATTCTCGCTGTCACAGTTTGAACTTCCTGTGTGTGTCTGCAGTGACCCTCGTCAGCGGTGTCATCATGTTAATCCTGTTCGTCTCCGAGCTGCAGTACTATCTCACTAAAGAGGTGAGTTCATCCGCGTCCCCTCATTATTTGATATCCTCCTCGAGTGGTCCAAACGTTCCAGGTGAAATTGAATTCAAAGCGCAACTGGGAGGAAAAATGACGTGTGTGCTGCCATTTTACTTTGGTCGGTGTGGCGTGTCCAGGCAGGCCGGCGAGTCTGCACATTCACACAGCCTCGTTTAGTGATAAGACGGGTTTCTTTCAGGGTATTTGCAGGCCTTGAAAAGTCTTTAAAAAGCTTTCAAATCAATTCCCTAAAAAGTCCATGGAAGAAGTGAAAAAAGTCTTAAAATTACAATTTTTTTCTTGCCCACTGTAGGCATTAACAGTGTGGGTTTTTTGCCCTGTGTGATTTCAAGCTGTCAGGAGACCTCACACATCTGTAAACTAAAAATAAGATTGTATTGAAGTAGGTTGAAGTGTTTTCAGTTGAGTCAGATGTCAAAAAGGAATCATGGTTGTAAAATGAAAAATAGCTGACAGGTCATTAAGTTCATGTCGGCTTGTTCTTAAACTTTTCTTTTCAGGCGGTGAAAGTTGAAGATTATTAAAACATGCCAAACTGAGATAATGATGAAAGTAAAAGTTCCCTGCAGTCAATTCTAAAAAGCTTGCAACCTTTGGGTAACATTTCCTGTCAGACTGGTCTGATGAGTGTGGTCACACAAACGTACTGAAAATGCTCAGTGTCACACAAGTGTGAAAACAGCCAACACTGTGGTCATAACAGTTTTAACATTCACTTTACTGACACGTTTTCACTCACTTTAAGCATGTGACAGTGACTGTTGAGAGTCCTGCTTCCCCAACACACCACAAAGCTGTCAGTTGATGCCTCTGTTTGACAGAATCATATATTGTGCAGATAACAGCCGTATTGCCCTGTATATAGGAAATCCCATCAGAGGAGGTTTTTGACTACAAACTGCTTTTTGACTAATTTTCTCTTGCTTTGGGGCAGTAAAATGGGTTATTTACGGTTAAATGCGCCAGGCGTGACGTGTTTTGACAGAATGTCTGAGTGAAAGTTCGTCCTCGCTGTTTGTCCCCTGCAGGTTCACCCTGAGCTGTACGTCGACACGTCGCGAGGAGACAAACTGAAGATCAACATCGACGTCATTTTCCCTCACATGCCTTGCGCTTGTAAGTCCCACCGCTGTTAGGTCGCTGCTTCAGCCTGATGAGACTAACATGCTAATGACGACACAGCTATGGTCAACCCCTCACCCTCCCCACTCTTTCTTTCTTTCTTTTTTTCATTTATGTTGCTCAGATCTTAGTATAGATGCAATGGATGTGGCCGGCGAGCAGCAGTTGGACGTTGAACACAATCTGTTCAAACAGCGGCTGGACAAAGACTTCAAACCCGTCACCATCGAGGCAGAGAAACACGGTAAACGCTGACTTTACTCTGATATTTGACGCTGAGCCACAGCTGTTGGCAGATGTTCAAACCAAAAGTCGTGCTCTGTTTTTTTTTTTTTTTGTTTTTGTTTTTTTTGCCCGAGTCTCCGCATTTACGTGTTTTGTGTGTAGAACTCGGCGTGGCTGACGACGGTGAGGTGTTCGACCCCAGTACACTGGACCCAAACAGATGTGAGAGCTGCTATGGAGCCGAGACCGACGACCTCAAGTAAGACACAAACACACACACACACACACGTGTCACTCTGTCTTTAAGATTTCTGTGTCATTGTGTGTTAACTCGCCTTGCCATCTGCTCGCTGTGTGTGTGTGCACATGCAGATGCTGTAACACCTGTGATGACGTGCGGGAGGCGTACCGGCGGCGAGGCTGGGCATTCAAGAGTGCTGACACCATCGAGCAGTGCAAGAGGGAGGGCTTCACGCAGAAGATGCAGGAGCAGAAGAACGAAGGCTGCCAGGTTTACGGCTTCCTGGAGGTCAACAAGGTAACTAGTGACTAGTTTAACACGTGACATCCTGAATTTGCAGAGTGGGTGTAATATAGTAAATCGACTCTTGCTCTTTTGATAAGAGGCGCGCAGGAAGAAGATAAGAACAGTCGCATGCCATGTTTGAACTTTTCCTCGTGTGTTTTTCAAGCGAAGCAACAATTACCTTTACAGTGCATACGGATTATGGGGGAAATGCTTAATAACATACAACACTTTGCTTTTAAAACACACCAAGCTCATGATTCTGTGACTTCATTCTTGAAATTTCTTTACATGTGCGGGACAGTGGTCTAAACACCATACTGAAAGGATTATTCCCTATGAAACGTGTCCTCTTGTTTGTGTCTCAGGTGGCAGGAAATTTCCACTTTGCTCCTGGGAAAAGTTTCCAGCAGTCTCATGTCCACGGTAAGACCTGCTGTTTGTCCTCCCTGCTCACGCACACACAGGAACATTCAGAGGTTTTTGGACACCCAGTTGTACGTCTTTGAGTGAGACTCAAATCACAACTTGATATCCAAAATTAAGACTAGAGACACAAAGCTGCTCTGCCGACTCACTTACAGCAGTACGTGCAGGCGGCTGTGTGGAAACGCTCTGTCTGTTTGTGGTTCACAAACGAGTCTCCCGTCGTCGGGTGCTTTCCAGTCAGCTTCACATCTGAGTTATGTTTCTCTCTTCTTGCTTGTGTGTCACTTACCCCCAAAGGGCTGAAGCAAACGGGTGTTCAGAAACGTTTGACTTGTTAAGCATGTTTATCTCCGTTCATTCATCGTCCATCGTTCACATCATTTAACAAAACATTCGTAAACCAAAACTGTCCGGCTCTCCGACTGCATGCTGAGGACTCGGTGTTGTCTTGTCGTTCGGCTGTCTGACTCACGCAGGTGAGGGTCAGGCAGCAGCTCGTAGATGATTTACTTCATCCTGTCGAATGTTGTGTTGTTACATTTTCAAACGTTCTGTCAACTTGTTGGACATTTTGTTATTGACTCACCAGGTGAGCCGTGTAAAAGATGTCTCACAGCAAATGTCAGCGTTGATTAAGTTTGAGTTACAGTTTAGTCACACGTTATCAAAATCACAAAGAAATGAATATGCACCACTAATGCTGGAATGAGTTTGGGGTTTTTTCACTGAAAATGTTATTTGGTTTTGAAAAGGTTTCATGTGTTGTGCTGTAAAAAGCCCCTTAGCTCATAATCTGAGCTCAAATTGTGTTGGCTCACCTTTTTTGGAGGCTGAAGCTGCATTTCATTTCATTTAGTGTAGAAATAAATGACAAATAGATAATAATTGTGACCTTAATCACAGGGAAAATGACTGGATGTCACATGCAGCAGGTTTTCAAGGTTTCTACAGCTGGTGTTCAGGTGTTCCCTGCTTCATCCAAGTTCACAGTTTCTGTCCAGATGATTTCATATCAAGAGTGAAAAATCATTTTGGACATGGCAGGACTGAATGACTACACTGAAACCAAACTGGTGAAATTCTTTTGCACATCACCTGATACGTCAGCAGACACTAACTAGTAACAAATTATTCTTAACTCTAGAAAGCTCCATTTTCTCACATTTTGTCCCTGCTTCTTCTCTGCATTTGTCGACTTTTTCTCCCCTCATTTGTTCATTCCTTTGACTGCTGTTGCCGATTTTTGCTCTGCCATCATCATTTTGCATCACTTTTGGTCTTTGTTGTTGTCTTGACTGGGCTGCTCTGTTTTGCCTGCCGACTATAAAGTTTTGCCCATCTGCACATAAAACCAGAGCAGGAAATTAACAGCAGTCAGCCATCATAAAGTTCAAACAAATCTCCTCCAACAGTCACCTCAGGAGGAAAAAGAGCCACAGTAGGCTGCTTCTAATCTGAACAAAACATAAGTTGGCTTCTGAAACGGAGAGCTTGGCTGGTAATCTTCAGCTGTGACGAAGGTCTTGTAGGTTGATGACAAGCGTGCGAGTGGCTGAAGTCTGAGCTGCACTTAATGGCTGTCACTGTTAGTTTCCTCGCCTGAACACGGCGGCGTCCTCTGATCTCCGGCTCTGTGTTGAGAGATAAGTTCACCCCACTGAATGTGTTTCATTTATTTTCTTCAGTGTCGTATTTAAATGCTTAGCAGCAGAAACAAGAGACAAGAATCACTTGTGCTGAGGACTGTCAGCGTGGCTGCAGCTGAAATAAATCAGCCTCATCCTGATTCTGCTCCCTTTAGTCTGGACCGGCTGTGAAACGGTTCAGCGCTGCCTCCTGTGTTTGGGGCTGCACGATGACCCTGACAGAATTCATACACAATATTTGCTAAAGCATATTTTGTTTGGCACACACACACCAAAAAAGAAAGAGTGAGATTCTGCTGTCATGTCAAATCTCTTGTAAATCAATTTGGATATTTGAGCTTTTAATACCAAATACCAAATCTTGTGCCATCATATGTTGATGTCTTAATAAGATCAGATTAAAAAGAAAAACCTTTTGTCGGTGTTGTGCAGCCCCTTGTGCCACCTCCCCCTCCCCTCCCCCCGTCCATTAACATAACGTGGTTTGTTGTCTGCCTGCATCGTTATAGTGACTCTTCTCTCTTCTTTCTGCAGTACACGCTGTGGAAAGTAAGTGCATCTTTATTTGCAGTTTTGTTTTAAATTGTGTAAATACCTACAAACTTTACTGAGGAGTGGCCTCGTACGAGTACAGTAGCCTGTGGGAAAATACTGCGAGTTACTCATTTCAAATATGCAGTGATATTCATCACACAGGATCAAGCACACAAATCTGGAGGCACAAATTTTGCTCAGTTGTGATTTATTTTATATTATTTATTATTTATTTTATAAACAGTGAACCCAAATATGACCGAAGACTCTGAGGCTGAAGAAATCTGACTGTTTCCGCTTAGTATGTTGATACTGAAGACGGACTTTTCTCATCCACTGTGTGACTGTGCTCCTTCTGTAGACGTCTGCTGAACGTGTGATGGTGCCGTTCAGAGTGTTAAGCTGACGAATTCACACCACTGAGCAGACTGAACTGAACCTCTGAAGGTTGATCAAAGTCTGACTGAAAAATCTGCTTTGTTTTTGTGTGTTTGGAGGAGCTGCTGTGTTCAATGTGACGTCCCACCTGAAATCTTAGAATTCTAGTTATTTGGTCAGTTTTAAGCATTTTCACAAATATTTAATTTTGTGGGTCAAGGCTGGTTACGTTTGTGCATTAAACTAAGTGACAGATGCCTCAAACCAGACGCCTCGTGAATGAAACAGTCACGTTCAGTGGAGGTCAAAGGTCAGAGGCAAAGCAACCCGAGAGCAGACGTGACCTGCAGATTTTAACTTTTTATTTCCTGCCTTTCATCTGTTCACTAACCAGACTGAACTGCTGAATCAGTGCGCAGTAACCAATCACAAATTTCTTTACTGATTGTGTATTTGAGGCATTTGGAATCAACAAGTTAAGTGACGTGTTGTGTTTTGTTTGCAGTACATGACCTGCAGAGTTTTGGCTTGGACAACGTAAGTAAATGGACTGATAATGTTTCTTTGTTTTTAGTAACTTTATATTTGCAAAAGTGTATCCTAACAGATTTGTAGTCTTTGTGACTATTTTGTTTGATAGCTTTTCCTTTTGTTTATCCCAAGACTTGAGTTAACTGAATGGTAATACAATAGCAGGTCACATTACATGTCCCTTTTTAATGCTGGGAAAAGACTTGCCTTGATGTTTTACAAGGACAAAAAGCTGGAAAATGAGACATTTTTAACAGACCTGCTTGTTGCTGAAGTCTGTCAACGTCTTCTTCTTTCTCCAGATAAACATGACCCATTTGATAAAACATCTGTCGTTTGGTAAAGATTACCCAGGCATCGTTAATCCTCTGGACAACACAAACGTCACAGCGCCACAAGGTCAGTGCTTTTATGCTTTTCAATATGATTCTGGTAGGAATAATACAACAAGCAGCAGTGCAACATTAAGTATTTAAAGTGGAGGCTTCATCGTGACCTACATGGATAATTTGGAACCAAATTACGGTAAATTACATTCTCTCGTGTCTATGATTCGGAAAACCTTTTCGTTGGATATTAAACAGCCAATAATATGACTATTTGTTTCATGAGACCCTGTAAAGTGCAGTTACTGTGTACTGTCACAGAAGTGCACTGACTTACACCCAAATGTCAAGTGGTTTGAGACTGAATGTGGACTAGACTTCTCAGTCTGACAACAACTTCAACAGTCAGAGAGAGGAGCCACAGTGTAGGAGACCAGGGAAGTGCTGTACAATTAAACTGAGCAGAGAAAAAGTGGGAATTCTCCTCCACTTTTGTGTCTGTTGCGCTGACCAGGATGTTGGCAGCATCGGAAAGCGTCACAAATCCACGCCGAAAAGCATTTGATGTATCAGAACTTTTATTGACAAAACTAGACTGCTGGTTGAGAGTGCGACAGCATGGAGCAGGCGGAGAGCTGCTGCTGTAGTTAATGGAAGAGTCCGAGAGCTGTACAGTTGTGTTGTGGAGGTGGTTGTTCCTCGTCTTCCTCAGCAGCGGATGCCCATGCCGATGGCCATGAAGGTGCCAAACGTCCCCCCGCTCTGCATCATGGTCTTCCCTACTCCTCCCATCAGCTCCCTGCCACGCATGCCGATCCTACAGACAGAAGAGATAGTTGTTTGTCTAGTTTGTGTTTAAAGTGAGCAGTCGGTATCTTGTTCTTGTTGAGCAACGTGACCTTCAGTCTTTGGTTTGAAGTTTATGATACCAGAAAAGTAGACTTACAAACTGTTGAATATGCAAATGAAGGTCAGGAGCGTGTCAGGCAACTCTGAGCTGATGAGGCTTTTAAATAACAGTGTACACCTTTGCAAGGTTCAGTGTTTAATCTGCATGTTGTTTGAATCGATGGAGACGATCCAAAACTTTCATTTTTAATATTAATATAGCCTGATAATCAAAAATTAAATTTGGTTTCATTCATATAACAAAATTTTTCTGCCTAACTTGTTCACATTGTCCTGATTGGCTCCGTTGTTTTTCAAACAGCCGTCAAAGTGCACAACAGCAGACTTGTGTGAGTTGTTTAAAGAAAATAAAAAAACATGAGATGTACACAATGAAGATGGGACCAGGCTGATATTACTCAGCATAGTGAAGACTCTTTTCACTGTTGAGGTAACTAGAGATTATTCAGAGACATTATCCTAATACTTCTGAATTGTATGCAGCAGAACGTCCACTACTGACCACATTTATGGTAAATCGTAGGACACAAAACCATCAACTACACCTGGTGCCCTAACACACTGAGCCTCAGAGCAGGTGGCTGTTCAAATTATTATTATTTTTTAATACATAAAACTGGACAAGAAAGCAAAAGGTGGATGTACACTCAGTTCAGTGTTACCTGAGACAGGAGAAAGTGCCGAACATGGCGCCAGCCGCCATTCCTACTGCAAACCCCATCATGAAGCCCATCTTGACCCGGTCAAAACAGCTGGGCTGGGTCTGGCCCTGGCCATATGGACCTACAGCCACTGGCATCTGGAGAGGAGAGACGGACAGAAGACGGGTTAGACATTAAACAGATCATCAAGCACCCGAGCGTAATAAACGATAATATGTAGTATGATTTTAGGACACTCTGTGATGCCTCGAAAAAAAAGCTGTAGAAATTTCAGCTTCCTAACAGACATTTGACCTTTGCATCTAAACAGCAATTTACTGTTATGTAACAAGTTCATACTGTCTGTTTGCTTGTTACACGGCTGGCAATCCAACTAGCTGCTCACGTAGACTTAACTAAGAATATCTGACAGTTAGGCTGCTGGTTAACGTTAACGATGAAGTTGTGTCGCTGAGCCTGTAACGTAAAGTCAGTGTTACTGAATTAGCTCGTATGCTAGGCTAACACTTGTGTTTGCCAGCGGCTTGTTTTACTGCAGCCTTCACACAACAACCACTCAGTGCCGAAACAATAACGTTAATTAAGTGAAATTCACTCTTTATTCCAGCAAATCGTTTGTTGTGCTAGCTTAGCGTGCTGGTGGGCTAACGTCACCTGTGGCCTTGACAGATAAACATGAGGCGTTTCCACCGGTAAATCATCGTCTCAGATTAACGCATTCATTGAAATTAGTAATTAAATTATTGATTAAATTGGCCTTACCTTGAACTATGTGTTTGAAACGAGGTCGTTTTTCTGGTTCCTATGCGGAAGATTATCGTATATTTGAGCGCAGCGGCGTTTAAATGTCTCTCTAGCAGACTTCCATAACCGGATACAGGAAGAGGAAAAAGACAGAGGAAGCAATTAAAGAAGAGAAGTAACGTGGAAGACGTGCTGAACAGCGCCGCTCAGTGGTTCATTCACTTTACTGCATGGCCTACCTTCAGCCAACCTTTCTAACCAACGTGTCCTATTGAGAAACGGCTTTAATCACAAAGCAACTGATCCTATGATGTGTTGTTCTATTGGAGTAGATTAAACTGGATCTGAACAGCCTCACCTCACACCTCAGTAACGACACCTCACATCTCATTTTCACACTCCTTAACTCGCCGCTGTTCATATTTGTGTTCTTTAATTAATATCCAACTTTTTTGGACTTTGGTCTGGTAATTGTTTGTTCTTTGATGTTCAATAATATCCATTGCTTCAAATTGGTTTTGTTATTTCATTGTGTGCTACCATTTGCTCGCAGTAAATCACAGATTTTTAGCAACTATGAGGAAGTCAAGTAACTTCTGTGTGTCTGTATTGATATTTTAGTTCAACAAGGATTTTCTTTGTGTCCCCACAGCGTCAATGATGTACCAGTATTTTGTGAAAATCGTTCCCACCATCTACGTGAAAACCGATGGAGAGGTGAGTCCAAACTTGGACTAAGTTTATGTTTCACTCCAGACCTTATCAAACTGACTGCATTGTATACCCCATCTTTTCTGATCCTTAAGTTTCACATGTAATCCTTCACATCAGCCTAAAACCGTTTTGTTGTTGTTGTGTTTTGTTTTGTTTTGTTTTGTTTTTCAGGTGGTAAAAACAAACCAGTTCTCAGTCACCAGGCATGAGAAAGTGGCCAACGGGCTAATAGGAGACCAGGGGCTGCCGGGCGTGTTTGTTTTGTATGAGCTGTCGCCCATGATGGTTAAATTCACAGAGAAACACAGGTAGGAGACAGCGGAGGACTTGGCATGATAAAAGCTGTCAGTTAGAGCACGGCTGAAGCTTAACTGGCCTCTCATTCAAACTGTTGACCTCTCTCCTTTCAGATCGTTCACACACTTCTTGACAGGCGTTTGCGCCATCATTGGAGGAGTATTTACAGGTCAGTCCCTCGATCTGAGCAGGAAGCTGCTTTGTGTGAACGTGAATAGAGCTTAAAGTGGATGAACTCTGACTCTCTCCTTCTCTCGCTTCTGCTTCCTGTCTGCTCGACTCCTGCAGTGGCCGGTCTGATCGACTCGCTCATCTACCACTCGGCTCGGGTCATCCAGAAGAAGATAGAGCTGGGCAAGGCGTCCTAACAGCGCCCCCCGCTGGCCTCCAACGGTGCAACACAGACCAAGACACGGACACGGAGAACGACAGACAGACAGACAGAGGGAGGCAGAGGTTTGGAAACAGAAGCAGAGCAGCTTGTTTTCCTTCCGTCTGTCTGTCTTCTGTCACAGTGGATGAGAGAGATTCAGAGGGAGACAGAGAGGTTTTAAATCGGCCAAGTTTTTAATTCCTCTGTCTCTCCTTTTGCTGCACAGGAGAGGATTTTGCTCTCCGCTGTTAAGTTTGATGCCAACGGGGACAGAGTCAGAGTCCGAGTCCGCAATTGACTGATGAGACTTTTTGGGATTGAGCTCGAGCAGAGAATGAGACTCAGCATCTAGAAGCTTCTTCACGTAGAAAGAGTCACGTTTACATCCTGCTGCAGCGGCGGCAGACACTCAGCTCGCCGCACTGAATGTCCGTTAGACGATCTGCGGTCGAGCCTTTGTTCCAGAGGGGGAATGGAGGCTTTTTAAAGGAATACGTCACCCAAAATCTTTAGTCTTCGTATCAGCTTCTCGCCCCACGGAAAAAATGTTCGCTCTCGCATTTCTGTAAGCCGAATCACCGAAAGCCTGGCAGGACACAAATGTTTTCTCGTGATTAAAAGAAGGTTGCTTCATGATCAAAATTTACTGAATCATAAAACAACTTAACCCTGGATAAGTTTGGTGATATTTTATACTTAATGTCAGCAAATCCCATGAAAAAAAAATCCTCTGTGCCATCGAGCTCCTTTGTTGTCCCAGAACTGTTAAAAACACATCAGTGAGTCACGCTGTTGCACTGAGTGACATGTCCCGTCATTACTGTGAACACACACACACACACTCTCACTGTAGTTTATTCTGACTCAATCCCACATGCACCGTCCCACTGCTGGAAAAACTCAACCGAGTGCCAAATGCGTAGTAATCCGCAGCTCAAAATAGTCCCCCAGCGAATGCACCATTTCATCTTGTTCGAGTAACATTTGCTAAAAACTGCAGTGACAAAATCCTGAGGTTTTCCAGCAGGACTCAGTGGGCCACAGATGTGATCCAGCTTTTTTGTTTTTTTTCATGGGATGTGTGTGTGTGAGAGAGTGTGTGAGAGACAGTAAGATTGTCACCTGCCTTGTCCTTTAAGTTCAGTCCGCTTGCACTCTTTATGTCTGATTTTTTTAGTTTAATTTAGTGTTCAAGTGTTAAAATACAGCAACCTGAACTGAAATCCCGACCAGATGAAGACTCGAGTGCGAAGTAGAGCTGCTAACATTTATTTTCATTATCAATTAATCAGCCCGTTATTTTCACAATTAGTCGTTTGACCTGCAAAATGTCAGAAAATTGTGAAAAACCCTCCTCGGGATTTCCCACAGCTCAAAATGTTGTCTTCAGTTTCAACAGTAAAATCACGTAAACAGTTCATTGCTTGTCAAATTGAGAACCTAACTTTCGTGGGGGGAAAATGCAGCTTTAGTCCAAAGCTGAGCAGAACCTGTAATGTAACGTATCCTGCTAAACAAGCAGCTCGACATTTTTTGATCTCGTGTTTCTGCTGAGAACGTGAAGAACATCAGAGAAACGTTCTCCACCGGTCGGAGCTCTGATGGAGGATTCCTCTGGTGCTTCAGGTCTCAAGTTGTAAGTAGACGACATGAAGCACCTTTTGGGTGATGTGTTCCTTTAAAGACGTGTTGTACAAAAACATCCTTAAAAATCCTTAAAAGTTTTTAAGATTTTTAAAACCAAGGCTCTTTAAAGGTCCAGTGTGGGGCTTAGTGACACCTGGTGGCGAGGCTGCAGATTGCAAGTGAAAGTGAAGGAAGAGAAAACAACGATGATTACACATTAATGAAAACATAATTTTGAATATGATATTTCATTTCTGCCTCCTGCCTTCTCCACACTGGACCTCTAACAAAACTACACCTGCAGACTTTTGTCCTCACCTGATTTCAAGCCACTGTCTGTAGGATTTTGAAAGTTAAAAAAAGCAAGAAGAAGGCGACGATCTCGATGAAGGCTGGTGCAGTCGGTCCTGATAATCAGGTTGGATTTTGTCCGCTTCACGATCCAGCTGGTCAGCATAAATCCTACACACAGTGGCTTTAAAAGCAATGGGATTTGACACTGACTGAGAGGCAAACTGACTTGACATAATCAGAAGTTGAGAGCCATTCAGATGTTTAAGAAGCCAAATTCCCTCAGTGTTTTAGTGGCGGCTGAGACAAAACCGACGAGCCGCAGCCAGATTTTCTCGTATCTCGGCTCAGTTTCTTTGCCCCCCCCAGCTCTGACTTCAGTTCACTGGACTGGAAAATTAACCTCGAATGGAGAAAAAGAGAAAAAGTCACTTTAGCCCCCCCGTGATTTCTGCTTTTCTTTCTTCTTTCTGCTGATGTTGTCAGGAAAATGTGTTGAAATCGAGGAGACGTCTGACAAAACGACCCTTTGACTGACTTCTCCCTCATTGTGATCATGCGGCGATTTGGAAATCTGATTATTATTATCATTATTATTAGTATTTTTTACCTCCATTTTTTTTGTTATGTATTCAGGCGTGTAAATACTGTACAGACACGTCCACCGCTGCCTCAGAGAAAGGAAGGAAACGACTAAACACGTGACGAATCCCGCCGGACTGAGTGTTGCACAGCACCGCGTCAGTGTTGAAAACACAGTCAGGTTAACTAGATGACTTTGTTTTGGTTTTTTAAAGGAAAAGGGCTGCTTCTCCTCTGCCTGTCGCTTTCTTTACTTCTGCGGGACAATAGAGCACAGTCTGCCCTTTTACACTGCTGTTAAAACATATATATATTTTTTTTAATTTGGTTGGTGTTGGTGTTGGGGATGTTGAGGGATGATTACACGGCCCGTTGCCTCAGAGGCTGATCTCCTCCTGTGGGCCTGCGAGTCTCTCAGAAGTCTTATTCTCATCCAGAAACTGTCCGGTAATGACAGGGCCGACAGGGAGGCAGCAGGAAGCTGCAGGCCACAAGAAGACAGCGCGTAAATGTCGGGTTGATTCTCACTTTATTCCTGACTCACATGTTGAGTCACCACATGAGAGCCAGATGTTCTGCCGGGTTTGATCTTCGCCTCTCTGCGTCTATTCTTAGCCGACCGTCCCGAGCGGCCTGAGGTGGTTGATGTTTGGCACGTGTTGTCTCATTAACAGTAAATCCACCGTAGCTTTTATCACAGCTGACCATTTTACACCATTTTTTTGCCCCCCTTCATCATGTGGTAGTTTTTCATTGCTGTTTTCAAGAAAGGTTTTGGAAGTCCAAAAACTGTTCAGAGCTTCCAGATCCCGTCGATAGTGTCAGTGCAGGATGCATTAATCTCTTCTGCTCGGTCATTCGGTCTGTGAACCGTCAGAGGAGGTCTAGAACTGCCCCACGGACCCAGACTGACCCTTCACGGGTCTCGTTCTGTCCGGCCAACTGCCCAGAATCTAAAGGTCCTCGGTGTCAAAAACAACCAAAGTCTCCCCGTGTGAGAAGCCGCAAGAGAGACTGTTTGACCTTTTTGTTTGCTTCTCTTTGAATCGACAGGAAACATTGAATAAGTGGTGCTTCCTGAGCAGCTGGAAAGTCGCTGGTGTTTCCACAAGTCACCTGTTCAGGTGGTTCAGGTGGTTCTCCTGTTTCTGTCTGTCTGTCTGTGATGCAGTGTCGTCACCTCCTCCCCACTGAAGGATTTGGTCCCAGTAATGATGCACATTCACTCAAACACGTCACAGTTTGTTTCTTGACCTGCGAACTCTGAAGGCGCTCGAGGACGGTTTGCAGCCTTGGATCGAACCTCCTTTTTTTAATGGATTTAATGACAGTCGGTCGTTTGTCTGACGTCGTGAAGAAGTTCATCCTGGAGGTGAAGACGTGTGTGTGTGTGTGTGTGTGTGTGTGTGTGTGTGTGTGTGTGTGTGTGAAGCTCGTGCGACTGCTGCAGCTCACGTTGAACACGTCAGAGTATTGATCACAAGCTATCAGAAGTGTCCCGTAGTTCTTCTCTCTCTGTGTTGAAGCAGCCTCAGAAATCTGGATGATGCAGTCAGTCGATGGTGGATTGTTGCACCTTTTAACATCTAAATCAGGGGCAGGGGTTGTGTGTGTGTGTGTGTGTGTGTGTGGGTGACTGTGAGAGAGAAATGTATTTATATTTTGATTGTCCTCAAACAGTTTTTAAAATGACAGAAAATAAATGTTGAATACACCAGCTCCACACTTTGTGCCGCCTCTTTATTTTAGTTTTAACGTTAAGACGTAATCTGAAAAGTTCAAACTAAATCACGTTTACAGCAGGATCATTAAAGAAATTCTTCAGCAGGTTAGCATCAGAGACCCCCAGAGGTCAAAGTCTGAGTCATGATAACATCAGAGACCAATGCGACTTAGTTTTATGAGAAACTGTTGAGGTCTTGAAACCAGAGTCCCAAAAAGATGCCTGTCGAATAAATGACATCGTCTCAACGCGATAAAACACAAGAGGGGAAGTGAAACATCCCGACTGTAGTGGTGCAGTCGTGCTGCTTCCTGCTGCTTCATCCACACGCCCTCTCATCTCCGCCGCAGGACAGCGAGGCCTTTCACAACGCAGAAACAAAGCGAAGAGTTTCCCCTGTTTACGTGAGGGACCCCCCAGAGGTCAAGGTGTGGCCCCTGGCTGACCTCTGACCCCCCTGAAGACAAACTGAGGCGTGTTTGTCTGACTGAAGCAGAACTTACTTCTTTACCCTTCATTCAAACTGCAAATCCCGAGACTAATAACGTGAATTTCTGCTGTCAGCCACTAGATGGCGACCACACACTTCAACTCAGTGGCCTCTCTCTCTCTCTCTCTCTCTCTCTCTCTCTCTCTCTCTCTCTCTCACTCACACACACACACACACACACACACACACACAAACACACAGAGCAGAGCATCTGAATGAAATTACAGGCAGCTTGAGTAACTTCCTGTGCGTGTGTGTGTGTGTGTGTCAGAGCCACGCAAGGCTGAGCAGTCCAGCATTACAGTCCACAGAGAATATTTTGATACTGGAAATATAATTATCTGTCTATGCCATAGTGCTGTGTGTGTGTGTCATATCCACCACGTGAACATTTTCGGTCCTCTCATGGCGGGTTCACGGGGGGGGCAGGTTTCTGATCCCATGTGGGGTCGTTACGTTATGTTTTTACCTGAGTGAAATGCACAGCATGTTGTTATTGTTAGGCTCCCGGATGAATCAAAACGCCGCTTTGTATGTGAAACGCTGAAAGCGACAAGTGACGTCGACTGCCACAGTAAATAAAGTAAATGCACAATATTTCAATGTGAAATCTAATGTAGTTAAAGTACAAGGCGGTATTTCAAATACAAATACCCGAGCGCAGTGTTTGAGTAAAGGTTTTCCCGCACCAGACGATCCCGTTCCAGTGAAAAACGACGGAACATTCAGCCAAGGGCCAAAAGAACAAATCAAGGACGAACCACAAGTTTTGGTGCGGATCCAGCAGCTTGTTAATATTGTGGACATTTTTACTGCTTTCTTCTGAGCTATTGCACTCAGCCGAACGTAAATCTTCCAGCGTTTTGCGTTATTAAAAAGGGCTAAGTGGAAAGATTTTTGTAGCCTGGACAGAGTAATTGTTTTCTCTCAGTAGACAATAGAGCACAACAGCATCTTATTTCTACTTTCAGGTGTGTTTAGAGTGTAAAGTGCAGCCTCGGATTGACGCTGAGATAAAGAGAATTTCTGTCAAAGTGCACAAGTGCTTTCGGCCCACATGACCATATTAGCCTGCTGTCATTCATTCGGGTGGCGTCGTGTGAAGGTTCAGTGCCTTGCCTAAGAGCACTTACAGCTGCTGACGCTGTGGATGTAAAACCAGCCTGATAGTTGAAGGACTACTTTTAGGTTTAGGTTGTAATTTCCAGATTGAAAGAGTGTAGGGTTCGTGGGTTTTTGGGTGAGGATTTGAGGTTTGGGTCTCTGTGTATCTCTATGGTTTTTGGTTTAAAATGTGTTTGAAATGTGTTCTGGATTTAGGATTAAGATTTAATTTGAGGTTTTGAGTTCTAGCTTAGTATGTCTTTCTCAGGAGAGGAGCTTGACTTGAACGAGCTGAAAAGGAACAAAGGAAGCGAAAATGGTGGCTGACGAGGGATTGAGACACAGGTGGGCAGGTGGGCGGGGGTGGTCCCAGGTAACTGCAGGTCAGACGAGAAGTGAAGTGAGACCAGGCGTGTGGTTGGATGGACATTTGGTGGAGAGCAAGACGGCAGCAGGTCTGAAGGTTGAAGTAGAGAACCGGGTGGAAGACGGTCTCGCTTTGCCACAGGGGTGCCGACGCGACACCTGACTTTCAGCATCCAATACCGAAATGACACTTTTCTTCATTCTTCTTATTTCAACTTATAAGACGTGTTTCAGTGTCTCAAATGTCTCGAAACACAAACAGCTGTACAGATGTGATGAACAATGTGATTAAAGGTGTAGGAAAGACCTGACAGCAGAATGCAGACGCAAGCCACCACATTATTAACCAAACGAAGCGCTTCTTCGCCCAAAGACAAACACAGGACAGACTCTGTCTCAAATTTCACAAGTGGACATTAACGGATCTTAGACCACATTATTATCATGTAGTAGATACCCCCACCCACACACACACACACACACACACACACACACACACCCTTATAAGGTTGTGTATTTGTTCATACACATAACAGACTGCAGCCTTAACCAAACATCATCATGAAATAATTTTCTGCTGAAATTCTCAGTACCTGGACCGCGTTTCAGTCCACACACACACACACACACACACACCACAGACTGATGAGCAGAGGGTGAGACAGAGTTTGTCTGTCTGTGTGTGTGTGTGTGTGTTCAGGGTGTTTTGTGGTGATGTTAATGAGAGACTGAAGTGAAGGAGGCTGGAAATGATTAAAAAGCAAACTTTCTTGCCAGCTTTCTGTCTGTGGGATTCAGAAGCAAAGATTAAAACAAATAAAAAAGCCTGTTAGCTTGTCAAAGTGCAGTTCAGATAAAAACTTCAGCTCTGATAACACAAACCATACGGACGATTCGGACGTCTCTTTCACAGTGGACGTGTGAGCGCGCCGTCTCCGCCCGTCCTCGCTCTCGCCTTGTTGCAGTGACCTCCAATCAGACACAACTTTTCACATAAAGTTGCGCAACATTCAGAGCTTCGGAGAACAGAAACAGACTGCAGATATTTTATCGGAAGGCCTCTCGGAGTCTCTGATGTCCTGTTCTCATTACGTCAGCTGCTGGGTTCGGATGCCTCCCTCTCTTTGGGGAAGAAAAACGTGCACTTGTTTCAGTCTTCTGGTGTTATTTGGAGCGGCTGAAGTGGATTCCTGAAGCATCCTTCCCACTCCCAGAGGGCCGGCGAGCTTACTGGCACTGGTGTGTAAACAGATGAGATAAGATGATTGAGCGCGGAAACACTTGTGATCCCACTGACGAGTCTTCCTCCCCTCACGTCTTCCCCGGTCTTCATCAGCCAGCGGGGAGGTTCCTTGGATGATCGTGTTGTTGATCGTCGAGAAGACAAAATCCCCACCAGAGTTCCTGTTGCGGCGCCACCGTCTTCATTTGCCGTATTCGGCTCACGGCAGGAGCTCACAGCTCAGAAGCCGCAGTGCTGTGAAAGCAAACAGCAAGCTTAAAGCACGTCTCTGGGTGATGAAGTCCTGGCTCTTCAGGACCAGTTCTCCCACGAGTCCAGTTTCTTTATCACTGATGGAAATGTGAAGAGTAGAAATGGTTCAGTCCTTACTGTGCATGTAAGTGCTGTGCAATAATATGAACAGTAAAAATACTATACAGAGTTGGACCAAAAACACTCGAGTCTCCAATACGTTGGCTTATTGGACTTTCTGTTTATTTTGTTGTTTAAAATGGTTAAAGTGTATTTCTCTGTAGGCCTGTGAGCAGCACACACTGATTCACTCAGACCCACTGATGATTGTGATTCAGGCTTTCACACTCGTTTAACCACCCAAGAAAAATAAAAAGGAATAAAAAAAATACAAACCTATGACCCATTCTGAGGTTTAAAGTGTGTTCGTATTTTCCCTCTATGTCAGCTGTGTGTGTGTGTGTGTGTGTGTGTGCTGTGGCACTGTTTTCACACACTCATCCACCAACTTCCTGTCTCTGGATTATGATGCCATCAGTGCAAACTGCTGCTCCATCAGCTGGGATCAACCGGCCACGGATGTTAGCTTTGGGATTTCACACACACACACACACACACACACACATGCTTGCTGGTAGTAAAAAGGAAAAGGCGTAGTCAGGGGTTCTGCTGACCAGATGTGTTGGTTTGTGAAAGTAGAGCAGTGAAGCACCAGATTCTCAGTGGATTACTCAGAAAACTCAGCTGAAAGCAATCAGTTAGTTCCTCCTCTGCTCTCTAAGCTCTTCCTGGTTCAGTAGGTGGCGAACTGCGCCGCCACGACAAAATAAGCCCTAATTCAGTGATTCCAGGGACGTCTAGACATCCAGGTTAAAAGCGGCCTTCGTCTGGCTGGAAGGCGGTCATTTTTCGGATGTCCAGCGCACAGACGACTGTTGTCTCTGCGGAATTTAAATGATGATATTTAAGCGTGAAGCAGCCCATAGCTCCACATCTAAACATGGAGATTTAAAATTTAACATCACACAAAAAAGAGTTTTACCATGAAAGCTACCAGCTGTGTGCTCGCAGGGGGAGGAATTCTGTCCAAGTAAGTAAGTGTACTTCACATACTGACAGACTAAAGCCGGGAGGGAAACGTAAAGGTTCAGGAATCATACAGAGAAGATGAGGCAAACTGTTTTTGTGGACTGTTTGCTCCAGTGTGACTGAACGACTGAGGACCACACGTCAGGTGTTAGCCGCTAAGTAAATCCAGCGTGACACCGAATTCTCACACGTTGTTGTACCTCACAGACACTCACCTGAACCATTTTCTGCAGGTGTGCTGCTGCTGGTGCATAAGAACAAAGTGTATGAATGAATGAATGAATGAATGAACGTAACACTGCTACTGCTGCTAGCCAATACTTTGCGGCTTTCTCTGTTGCAAACTTTTCCTACACGTGTTTTTAGTTGTAAGTTCAAAATCGAAATTTCAACTTTCAAATTCAATTCTTTTTTTTTTCAAATTAGTGAAACTTTTGCCCCTGATTTGGCTCCATGGGTTCACTTCGTGCTGACTATAATCACAGTTTGAGCATTGATTTAAAAGTTGGTGTTTAAAGTGAAACTCTGTATTGTCTCAAATCAGCTGAGCTCAGTGTTTCAGTCAGTGTGTGTGTGCCTACAGCTGAGTTTAACTTTCAGAAAGCCTCTGTTTGCCACAACACAGGCTCCGTTTACGCCTTATCAATCAAATGATTTGGATCTAGCTTTGTCTCCTGACATGATGAATTTACACTCAGCACTCTGATTAGCAGGACTGAAATCTTTGTGGCTTCGAGTTCGACTTGCACTTTTACCTGGAACTTCTCTTTTCTTTAGGGAAGTGTGAGAGGTGAGAGCAGAGCAGTAAAGAGCTGGAGCTGCCTCAGAAAACTCTTTCCATCCAGGATTGAAGTGCAGTAGAGCAGAATTTCTGATATATGAAGATGACTAAAGTGTGAAAAAGCTGCTGATAACGACCCATCTGACCCAATCAGGAGCCGCGCTCAGCTGTGACATCAATGACATCAAATAACTAATCAAAACCAAACTAAAAAGATGAAGATGGGCACTTGAGCATACATCAGTGTGATAAGAACTACATAAAATGACAGGAGCCGTCTTTGGGTCATTTATTCGATGTGTACTTTGAGTTTCTAGTTTGACCCGTGTCCCATCTGCTAACACGGAGGGGGAGGAGCTTATGAGCTGTACTGCAGCCAGCCACCGGGGGGCGATCCACATGATTTGGCTTCACTTTAGGGGAGCTCCCATGTCATCCATCTTTATATAAAGCAGGCATGTCAAACCGGTCCACAGGAGGGCCGGTGTGGCTGCAGGTTTTCTTTCCAACCAAGTAGCAGCACACCAGACTTGACTCATTTAATCAACTGATCTCCGTCTTCAGACAGCTGATTGGTCAAATGGTGTGCTCTTGGTTGGTTGGCACAAAAACCTGCAGCCACACCGGCCCTCCTGTGGACCGGTTTGACACATGTGATATAAAGTCAGTAATAACCAGTGTATCCATAAGAGTCAGCTGGCTTCTGTTTTGTTCAGATAGTAGTTGTTGTAAATGAAGCCAGATTAAACTCCTTGAGGACCCCATTTTAAAAATTAAATCTGTTGTGCTCCTGTTCACGAAATCAAACAATACCATACAAGTGTGTACGTGTAATGTTGGGTGTGTGAATTTGTCCTACTCTTTCCAGTCATTATCAGCTCATCAGCTGTCTTCATAAAATGGACAACATTAAAGCGAGTGGAGGTGGGTTTGAACAGAAAACAGGGAACAGAGGTGGACTGAAATGTTTTTGGACAGAGTGACTGAGTGATGAACTTCCTGTACTGATGCAGACGCTTCTAGAAATGACTGTACTTCCCTCAGAGAGCGGACAGCTGAATTTGACTCATCGTGTTGTCTGAAGCTGGTTCATTTCCTCTGCAGCAGAATGGAAAAGATCAAACATGGACCAAAACACGCCAAAAAAAGAGTCCACCATCGTTTTATTCAGATTTATTCAGGCGTTAGTCTGCCTCTGATCCACAGTGACTCACTCTGAGGTTGTTCTGAGTTTTATAAGCTCATGGAAATCACTTCCACAGAGGAATCACAACAAATGAATCACAAAAAATGTCTAAAACTCAGCTCAATTGACCATGATGATGGTTTGACATAGTTGAGCACATTTGTCGAAAACATGCTCCTCCAATTCAATTTTGTGACAACATCAGCTCATCAGCGAACCACATTTGTGCAACCGCCCAATGCATCATGGTGAGTTGACAACAATAAAGTCAGACGTCAAACGTTCACTGTGATGGATTTGAAGGGTGCTGATTTGTGTATAAGGAAGTAAAACACAATCACACACATCGTTTACACTCATGGTTGTCTAACCCTGGTGAGATGCTTGTCACCGTCGAGATGCTGGGATCAGATCAGGACGTGTCCTTTGCCCCTGAAAATGCCGCCCCGTAAGTCAGGTTCATGTCCAAATTTAGCACAAACTTTATCAAACATTAGGAGTTTGTTCACTGAGACAAACAGTCGGTGGAGCTAATTGTCCAGTCAGATGCTGAGGCCGAAATGAGACGAGGAAATTAACAGATTAGCACCAGTGAAACCTAAATGTGAGGTTGTAACCACCGGAGTGAGGGAGGAGGGGCAAGTGAAAATCTTTGCATCAAACTACACACACCACACTGTGTTTCGATGAGAAGTGGTTAATTTAACGTAACAGTAAATCAGTGTGATTTGCTAGTTGATTAGAAGGTCGGTTTGTGAATTGTGGCTTCATGTTAAACTTACTGTGGCTTTGGATTTAGACTTGTGTGTTGCATGTGTGTATGTTTATGTTATGGCCTTCTGTGAAATGGTTGCAGGAATGAAAACGCTGAAATCATTTTTTGACTCGTCTCTGAAATACTGGATATGTTCCACCTTTTCAAGTGTCTTTAAACCACTCAGATTGAACACCGTGAGAGGAAACAATCACTCAGGTGTCACACCGGCTTGTTTTCAGGGCTCACGAGCCAAAAAGTTCAGGGACTCCTGCTGAACTTCACTTCCTTCTTCATTTGATTTAAAAGCTGGTTGCTCCCTGATTTGCCGAAAGGCAGCTGGCTTCAGGGTCGGAGGTGTGGTTCAACATTATGTCACCTTGCAGCACAGACTTGAATCTGTAGTTTATTGAACCCCTCCAGCGTCAGTGATGGCGGGCTGACAGGATCAGACTCCAGTAGCCGTCCAGTTCAGGAGCTACCCTGTCAGTCATACTTTGGTTTCCAGTTCCTGGTTAGCTTGTAAAATAAGCCAAAGGGAAAACAGACAACCTCCGACTCCGACTGTTGAGCTTTATTACATAATATCACCATGAGCGCTTTTATATTTACAGATGAGGAATTTAAGAGTCAGGAGTGACTCTTAAATTCCTGTTCACTCATTGCTTTGTTGTGGAGGAACTGAAGGCAGCAGACGAGTCTGCGGTGACTCAGTCCAGCAGCTCTGAGGAGGGAAGTTCAGGATTTTTTTTTTTTTTTTTAGATCATATCACAAAGTTCTTCATTCGGTGTCCTTAAAATATCAAGGATTCAGTCTGTACAAGAGTCTGTCTGACTGTGGCCAGACTGCTGACAAATGTGTTTTCTATTAAATGTTGTTGTTGCACATCCAGGAAAAAGTCCAAGTCACTTTGTACCTCTTTATGAGAAAATCGTACAAAGATGCTACAAGGAGATTTTAACTCGTAACACTGACGCCTACGGCGGTCGAGAGCGCTCAGCTGGGTCGGTCGTGTCGTGTGTGCTCGCAGCTGCTTTCCTGAGCGCTTTGCATGTGAGGTCAAACAGATGAGGATGTTAGCTTGCTTGTGTTTTCTGAAGCTGCAGTGCATTGAGCTCACTTGGCCTCCACAGGTGCCTCTATGTGACCTCAGTACGACAAAACATCATCTCTCCCGTCGCTGTCACAAGCAATGTTAAGTGTACATGTGCTGAACTTATGTTATTACAGCACAGACAAAGGAAAATGTTTTCTGCTCAAAAGACTTTTAGTCAGTGGCAGCTGGTGCTGAAATTGGCTGGGTGGGCTAAAAAATAAATTACAGCCACAGAATTACAAGTTAAAGTAAAAGTTACATTCTCGTTCTCTCTCTCTCAATATATATATTTATATTATATTTATATACATATATTTATATACTTGTGCACATGCACACGTACACACACACGCACCATTTTGACAAATTTTTTTTCTTCACGGGACATTGAAGAAAACGGATTATTAAGAAGATGATCCACCTCATTCATGTCTTCTTCTTCTTCTTACAGCGATGTTGGGCTAAATGAAATCAACCCAAATGACAAGTAAAACAACACCTGTCAATCATTTAACCGGTGCCAGCTCGCCGCTGATTGGTCAGGACTGATCGACCTGTGGGCTACATGAAGTCAGCCCAAATGGTCAGTAAGTGAAGAGGGCGGGACATGATACCCGTCAATCATTTACACCCAGAAAATAAGTAAGAGCAGATTTGAAGCGCTTGCGCTGCATAGAATTAGTCCATTTAGAGATATCCTGTGTTATTCTTTTAACTATTCGGTGCTGTTGCCACTTTAGGTTTCACTAAAACTAAACCTTAATTATGTAACAATCTTTTGTGTGTTATTTAGACAATAACTTTCTCATCTTTATTCCACAGCGTAGGGAGGGCTTAGCCCCACTAGCCCATTTATACCAGCCGTCACTGTTTTTGGAGTCACAGAGTCAGAAGAGGACGATGATGATACGATGATGATTTGTGGATAAGACGTGGATCATGCAGTGAGGAAGGCCTGCTCGATTCTTTAGCAGGGGTTTAATGGCAGCTCACTTCCTCGTGGGTTTAGCCAAACTTTCCTCTGGGGTGTGGACATGCACGACTACATGACCATGAACATTCATGTACCATATGAATACAGTAGATCATGTTGGTCATGTTGTAAAAACAGCACAAATCGAAACTTATGGTGTCTTCCTGCCTTCAAAGCAATCTGTTAGTTCAGTCAGAAACCCTTGAAATATCAGCACCGCAATCAAACAATGAAAAACAAGAACATTTGCTTTCATTTGTGGTTGGACTGTTACCAAAACAGAGAAGATGGGAGTTACAGGGTTAACTGGGCTGCTAACTGAAAAGCTCTCTGGTGTTTATTACAGGGATATTTTGTGTTTTCTAAGTTTGGTCCTCATGTTTTAAACCTTCACTGATTTTGGTCTCATTTGTGGTAGCTTGTGTCATCATTGTCTCGGGACACCTTAATCACCTTACAGATCACAGTCAGGAGTGTGTGTGTGTGTGTGTGTAAGAAACAGCCCACTCAGCAGCAGAACAAGCACAGGAAGTGAGTTTGTGTGCACATTTGTGCCCGTGAGTCCACGCTCATGTCTTCAAAATGTGACAGAGTAGAACTTTAAATGGGGTCCTCCCCTTTGAATCCCTCCAGCTGAAAACCTCTCACTGTTTTTTTTCCTCTCCCTCTCCACACATCATCCCACGTGCCGTGTGGACGCCACGTCAGCTGTGTCAGTCTGACTCTGCACAGTGTGTGTGTGTGTGTGTGTGTGTGTTTAAAGAGCTCTGTGTAAGGCTGTCTCCAGCAGCAGGGAGCAGTCAGGGTCCATATTTCATCATCTGGTTTTGGATGCAAATGTGAGTTTAATATTTCTGTAAGGCTGCACTGAAACTCTTCACTGGCTCAAAGAGTCACTTCAGCTGTGGTCCGCTGAGTGTTTCAGTTTACAGCCCGTGTGGTTTCCTGCAGTAAATACTTTGGAATCAAATAAAAACCCTGTTGTCCGACCTGGATGATGCTCTCACTGAAAACTGAACGGGAACACATTGTCCCTGTGACCCCTGTTGTCTGAGAGCAGGCCTGCTCACGTTAACTTCAGAAAATATTTAGTTTTCATCAGATATCACAGCATCCCTTCAGGGCAGAGGCAGATGCAGTACTCGCAGTACTCGCAGTACACGGTCTGACTGAACCAGCTCAGGTAACATCAGTACATCAGACGCTGGAAAAGCAGAAGCAAACAGCTAACTCAGTGTGAGTTACACATGTAACCATGGTTCTATGAGCACTGGAAGCACACTAGAGACACACATGATGGAAATTTCAGGTGTTTCATTCTATAGCTGATGGTCAAACTCAAATAGAAACTCACCGTCTCCGCTAACCAGTTTGTTTAAAAGAAAGCTGGAGGTCAGTGTGGGACAGACGCATCGTTAAAAAGCCATGAAATAAAGATATAAGGAAGTGACGAGACTGCAGGCGGGTGATGGTCGACCCTCTCGTGTTGATCTGAGCCTTCGTTCTGATGGGGAGATGGGAGGTTTCAGTTATTATCTTTATTGCTTTTTCAACTTTGCCACATTAATATTGCTAATATTTATCACTATTTAAGACGTTAGGTTAAGATGCGTGAAAATAAATTATGATTTTGGGGTTATTTTTGCCATTAGGTCTTTTATCTTAAAATTTTTAATTCTGTTCTTAATTAGTCGTGAATAAAGTTATCCTGATTATCTTTTTCAATCTGTAACAACTTCGTTGGACCACAGTGCAGTTGTTTGTATCGGGAACTGGAGTTACGGACGACCCTGAGGCCGAGGTGTCCTGAACCTGAGTTACGAGTGAAAGTTTTTATGTGCTATTAATAACCTAAGTATCAGTACTGCAGGGATTTCCAAAGAGCAGAGTCAGGTGTTAAAGCCTGTGACGAACCCTGACAAATCTTTTTTTTATTTTAGTCAATTTATTTTTGTCTCCAGAGTGTCGAGGCTGCGAGCTGCAGCCAACACATTCCTCCCTGAAATAGAGTTCGTGTTGCATTTCACCGACCTGATCTGCTCAGCTGCATCACGCAGATCGTATCCTCGGTGATGACATAGTAGCACATTTATTCTCAGCGCGGGACCACGCGCTCTGGATGAGGCACGCCACTGCAGCATGCGTGTGGGCGGGGCCAGCCGACTGGCGGCGGCGGAGGCGGCGGCGGCATCAACTCAGCTGAAACACATGACCAGGAGCGAAGGAGTGCAGCCGGGATCACTGGGACAAAAGTGCTTTATGCTGGTGTTAAATGGAATTGTGTGTAGGAAGCGTTTTCCTCCATAAATCCTTCATATAAACATCTGATGACATTTGTTCATTTGCCAGGAAAAAGGTCATTCCCTCATTCCTCAAATACTTCTAGCAAGAGGCAACATTTGGTCCGCAGTTGATATGATATGCTGCAGGTTGAAATTAAACCAGACGAATATAGAAGGTCAAACACAGATCAGGTCCAGTGTCACTCTGCGAACACTTCGTCACCTTGCCTCAAGAGGGGGGAGAGAAAAAAAAAACTCCCGCCAACCAGCTGTCCAAAAAGAGTTGGTGCTTTTGATTTCCAGCTCACCCAGTGAACCAGGAGGGAGGAGGAGGAGGAGGAGGAGGAGGGTGTGGGGTTGTCAGGTTCTTGGGTTCAGTCCCGGTCGAAGAGCGAGGGGGAACAGCAGGGGAATGTGTGTGTGTGTGTGTGTGTGTGTGTGTGTGTGTGTGTGTGGTAGCGACGGGCTGCCAAATATGGTGAGGGGACATGAGCATCCCAACATGTCCAAGTGTGAGTAAGTGTGTGTGTGTGAGAGAGAGAGAGAGAGCGTGTGTGTGTGTGTGTGTGTGTGTGTCCTGGAAAAAGTTGTTCTGGTTCTTTATTGGTATGATCTGATGCTGGATGTGTTTTATTCATCCAAACACAGAACTAATCAAAGCAGACTCGTGTTGGAATCGTGTTTATTTCATCAACCATTCAGGACTCTCTGATGGGAGGCAAGCAGAGCGTGCAGAAAGAAAGGCTGCCAGTCATTCATGATGTTAGAATTGGAATGATTAAGGAATAAGCTCATCATTTTCATCTTAAAATAAGTACTTGTGACATTACGTTGCAGATGGCAAACACTCTTGCCCAAAGTGACTTCCAGCATTTTCACCCACATTTGAATCAGGAGCTTGTGGGGTTTCTTGCTCAGAGGCACTTTGACAGCAGACTGACCCGGCAGGCACTTCCTTTGTTGCTCGCTTCACTTTCGGTTTGCCCCACAGTCGATGGACCGTGGGACGGTCTGGAAAATCTGGAGGATTTTATTTGATTTTACTCCATGGAGCGTGTTAGGCAGCAGCACCTGGTAGGAAGCTCAAAGGTTACCCTAAAGACGAGATTCAAAAGTTAGCTTGGTGGCTAACCGCACATGCTAACAGCTACAAACAGCTGAGATCCTCATCGAGCTTCCTAAACTCGCTTCACCTGGTTACATGCTTCACACTGAACTTCAGCTCACTTGCAGTTTTAAAATATCTCTGCACCTAATCACAAACTGCAAAAGTTGTCACAACTTTATGGTAAAGTTTAGTTTTTCCTGTGAACATTTCGCATCATGTTGCCTGAAGAAAAACACCAACACTTCCTCTCTCCCACGCTTATTATCTTTGTTAATGTTTTCTTGGGTTTTCCTTTGTTGAGAAGTAATGGGGAAGTTGTGTCTTTAATGTGCTGGTCAGATAACCAGATAAAACGAGGCTGCGTGTCTGCTGAATGCAGAAGTGGTGCAGCAGGCTGAAGACACAAGAAGTTGCAGCACGGCATCTTCAGGACAATCTCAGGATCTTTGACGATAAATGACCCGAACAATCTGCTAAAAAACTCACGAGCGTGAATGTTCGTTGCTGATAAAACGTTTTATTTCTGCATTTCTTTTCTACCCCGACTCTTCTACCCGACTTTCTTCTCATACACCTAAAAATAAAGTCCTCTAGTAACACCACTCCACCACACTAACCTTGATCTCCCGCCCTGTTTCCACTCCTCCACCACCTCCTCCTCCTCCTCCCCCTCCTCCTCCCCCTCCTCCTCCTCCTCCTCCCGCTTCGTGCCTGAAGTTCCTAGAATCTTCCACAGTTTGAGTTTCACAGAACGTCGGGAACGTAAAGAGGCTGCCAGCTCCAAAAACTGTGGTTGGTCTCGGACGACGCCCTGTTCTTTCTGTCTCTCCACATGTAGTTCACATGTGAGATTGTCTCTGTATGTCCATCTGTCTGATTGGTTCATTGCATGTCTGTTCAGCTGCCTCGCTGGCTGAAAATAGACATGTCTGTTTCTACTGAGTGTGCAGCACACTCAGCAGCATCAGGGTTTGTATCCATTTAAATACGCATCTGTTTAAGACGAGTTCATCGGTCAGCAGCTGAAATCGAAAATCCTCGAGATGTTTTCCTTTTCCATATGATTGTGGCATCTTTCAAGTTATTTTTTGAGAGTTCAGCAGCTTCGCAGAACCAAACAGCAGACAGACATGGAGACAAACAGAAGAAAGTGGAACATTTCACAGCTAAGCGGACAGATATTTCTCTCAGGAGATGGTGGAGACCAAAACAGAGCTGAAAGCAGAGTTAATATTACACTTTGTTTTGACGGGTGGCCAGAAACGTGTGAAAATGTGTAATAATGGTGCTTTGTGTTTGCTGCACGTGCAAGTATGCAAACACAAATGAACTTTATGGACGTAAAAATATGTCTGTATGTCGCAGAGAAACATGGTTATTGTGTGAAATAATCCTGAACAAGTCAACAACTTAATGAAAGCATTTTAATCCCAACAGCAGTGACCCGTAAGGTTTTGGTGTCACTCTAACATCGGGGTCATGAATGTTTTCATGTTTTTACGTTTTCATGTTTTGTACTTATTATGTTCAACCAAGTCTCCCAATACAGCTGTGTTTTTTGTTACACAGCAACTGAATGTTGACCCACATTATCACTTTCAGTCGACAACACGCAGACCTAAGAAACAACAGTAATAAACTACTTTGTCCTTGTAAAACACAGAGATTGGAGATTAGATAAATTTAAAAAAAAAAAAAAATCCATTGACGAGGTGCCCCACCCCAGGGTCCTGGCCCAGAGGAACGAATCCAAACACGAACACATGCAGGCCAACCGAGCTCACCTTTGCTGTGGAGATTCCCGCTTCACAGAGGACTCAGTGGTCTCATGACCTTTTCATAAACTACACCCATTTATGGCTCCACTACTGGCAAGACTCTAAGAATAACTAAATGAAGCTATGTTGTTTATTCTGTGCAGCACTTTTGTATTTTGTGATGCAGTTAATGTCGCAGCCTCTTGAGGCTGCTAGAGGAGCTTTGAGTTCATGCTGTACAGTGTCTGACTGCCTCCTCGCCTCCCTCTCTGTAGTTTGTGAGGATGAGAGAAACCTGCAGCGAGAGCATTCACATGTACATAAAAACCTCCATGGGTTCAAAGTAAAACTCCAGTTTTCTCCAACTCATCTCTTATATGCAGTGTTTTGTCCATGTCCTTGTTATCTGAAGCGCTGATGTGATTTGTGTCAATGTCAGTCGCTAACGGTGTTCATCCAACAGCAGGCAGCTTTACAAAATCTCTTGGACATTACAGGTACAATTTATGGATTTATTTTTTCATTTATTTGTATTTTATGTATTTGACTGTGCACGCTAGTTAGTTAGTTGGTGTATTGTGACTGGTCAGTAAGTCTCATTGGCATATACACGCAATGCAGGATTTAAAATTTTGTTTTTTCTTAATCTAGCTTTGCAAGTTTTATGGGGAAGGATATGTATTTAATATGTTTGTTAAATGAAACCCTCCCCCTCCATTCACACATTAACGCTGAGTGTGAAATGTACAATGACAATTTTTTTCCGGAGGTGGAAAAAGGGAAGCCAGCAGTCGAGGGTGCAGGCACGTGCTTCAACAACTGGAAGTCTCACAGTCCTTACAGTATCTAATGTAAAGTCTACAGTCTGACTGCAATTCATTACAACAGCTCACAGGGCAGGAGTCACTAATAAAATTTTCTCGAGGAAAACTATCAGCAGGTCAGACTTAACAACAGAGACCATCATTTCAGCTCAACAGAGGCACAAAATGCTGCACCTAAACCAGGGACACTATTAAGAATTAATTAAGAATCACTTTATTAGCAGTATACATATTTTTACACACACACACTGAATTTGTCTTCTGCATTTGACCCATCCTTAGTTGAACACACACATGCAACACCCAGCATATTGCATGCAGTGAAACACACACAGGAGCAGTGGGCTGCTGCTAATGGAGGAGGGGAGTATTTTTCGCATTAATCACTCCACCACACCCAAATTTTTCCTACCCGTCCGGTGGGGGAATCGAACCAGCAACCCTCTGATCACAAGCTGCTTCTCCAACCTGTAGGCCACGGATGCCAAAGATTTGGGCAAATATCACGAGCTCACAGCATCTCGGCCTGTGGCGTGGAACACCCGATGATCTGAGTTTGTCAGCTGAGTTCATCAGAAAAATACTCCATTAAAACAAAGTCAAAATTGCACCTCTTTCTGCTCCCTTATTCACAGTTCCTGAATGCATGAATATACAAATAGTTTTCACTTCACAAACTTAACTGCTGGCCTGCTGCTGTGTTTGTGCACTGGAGGCTTTAACACTTTAACAACATTCTGTTGGACCAGGATTGGCTCCCAACCTGTTGAGAAAACATCCTCATACTGTCAGACTCTGCATGTACATCAGTCTTCACATCAAAGTTCAAACGTTCAACTGTAGGAAGAAAAACACATTTTTGACTGGCACAAAAGACTTTTAAAAAGACTTAAACGCTGTATTGATGCCAAATCGTATGTCTATTACACCTGATCCTCCACTCTCAACGCGCACGACTGAGAACCAACTTTTTTATTGTTACCGTAGGTTCAGCTTGCTGGATATTTGGCTAACACTGGAAATAAAAGCGTGCGCTGCCAGACAAGCGCTGGTAACTTAAGGCAGAGGTTAGAAACTAACAAGAGGCAAAATCTAATTCAGAGACTCCGAAGGTAAGAAAGTAAAGTGTATTTAAGTAAGTAAGTAAGTCCACTTCAGTGGTGTCTTAAATTGCATTCCAGGATTCTTCCAGGAATATGAAAACCTCATTGTTTCGACCCCCCTGACCTATTTTTCTTTTTCTTTTCTTTTTTTTTTCATCCTCTGGGGTGGTACAGGTCTCAGTTACCAGGGTCAGAGCCCCCCTCCGGGTCATCCCTGTAATTCAAACCCTGCATTACTGCACCTTGAGAGGATCAGGCAGCTCTCACATATCAAGTTAGCCAAACGCATCTAAGAACGGGGAGTCAGTCTGTTGGAAAGATGTGAGTGCATCTGTCTCAAACACATGCATGATTTTCACTCCCCCAAAAGTGTCACAACATCAGGAAGGGTCTGTTCACTCTGATAACAGTAGATAAAGTAACACTGAAGCTGCACTGAAACTGACTGTTGTTTTTACAAGATGAAACGAACTCCAGCGGTTTCAACACGTACGACCAAACAGAAGGCAAACCAAGCTGCTGTAGTGTTTATCAGATCCCTGCCCACCCCAACCGATGAATCATCTGTGTGTGTGTGTGTGTGTGTGTGTGTGTGTGTGAGGGAGCAGCGTCAACTGGAGCCCATGAAGGTGAAACTCCTAGTGCATCCATGTGACTCATCCACTTGCTGTTTTAACTGGTTGCTTAGCGTGTTCTTCTGGTGTTACGGCGATGAGGAACACTGAATGCAAACAAACAGCTGCATGTTTACGTAAGACCGCTGCTTTCATGACTAACATGCTCTGTTCTTTAAAATGTTGTACCGATGGCTTCCCGAACCAGAGACGTCTCTCTGCAGTGCAGAAAACTGACCATTCATTCATTCATCAGCTCAAGTTTAACAACAGATGGATCCTGGTCCAAAATTTTCCCAAACCGAGGAATGCTCAGAGCCGTGACATTAAAACGTCCTGGAGCGCCTGCCCTAAATAATGTAATAAACGACCGGAAAAACAGACATGTGACGAGACGCTGAAGGACGCAGAAGAAATGTCTCCATGGGGCTGAACGAGTGTTCGATCGCACAAAGGAGCATCTGTGACTGTGCTGTTCAGAGGCCTGCAGGGGATTAACTTCAGCTCAATAGGACAGTGTGTTTTGTTTATGTCTGTGTATGATATTGGCTGAGTGACAATAGGAGCAGTGTAACTAAATGACTGTACCATAAGTGGGGCAGGCTGGTGGCTCAGCAGGCGGGGGGACAGCTCACTCGGTGCCGGCGGCGGTACGGCGCTCGCTGTTGGCTCCGGTGTCAGCTGCTTTAATTCTACAGACTCAACCGTGAAATGTCACAAAAATCATCTTAAGAAGAAGAGAGGTTTGATTACGCCACAAGTATCAGAAAGTTTGTGTCAGGAGCGAATTTAAATGTCAGAGCAATTTTTCGGGGGGAAAATAGTGTTTATTGAGCTAATCCACACACAAAACTCTTTCTTTTTCTCTTTGGCGCCGATTGCTCTGGTGTTTTTTGGGCTGCACTGAAGACGGTAGGTTGGAGGCCTTTCCTTTGCCCGTTCATCCCTGGTGGCTAATGTTACTCATGTTAACCATGTAGTTTAAAAAGTCATACTTCCTTTTGCCACAGTTGGTCTCAGATATCACTTCACACATTGCATTTAACCTTTGAGTAGCTAAAATGACATGTGTGATAAGTGTATTTCACAAGGTTGCATTTTGGACATAATTCTGACTAATAGCACACTGCACTGGTCAATCAAATATAGATGTGCACATTTACGGTAGATTATTTGTGATATATATCTTTTTTTATTTAAGGCAGAACTGTTTCTGCTCTGAACACCTCGTAAAGGTGCAAAGACCTCAGTCTAAAAATGCGCCGAGTCTGTAGCACAGGAAAAGGATGTGTTGTGTCCAAAATAAATGCTTTACATAGCGATCATAGAGATTTATGCACACAGTACTGCAGTTTGTAGTTTGGTGCTTTATTATTAACAACACAAGATGGAAGAAGCAAATTCACAGGTCAAAAGTGAGCAAAATTTGAGTTTAACTGAAGAGAAAATGCAGCCTTGAATTCGTCATAAAGTCATGGACTTTGTTATGTAGCTATAAAGTCAACTGGATTCAGTCCTCCTGCCACTGAGCCTTTCTAACAGGTCGCTTTGGTAAAAGCTACTTGATTAGGGTTGGGAGAAAGCTGGTGGTTTCATGTGAACCCTGGTCTGCTGGCTGAAGGCGTGTGAACCACCGCTCAACCCTGACTTCCACGTCCTTTTTCTTGCTTTGGAAATCACATCTCATCGTGCTTTGCCTGCATTATCACGCTTTTTTTTTTAATGGCTATTTTCAAATCTCAAAGATTCCAAGACTAGACAGCGTCTGCAAATGGAAAGTTTTAACGAACTGTATGTCTTACAGAGCAGAGCTGTGCAACACCAGCCAGAAAGGGAGGCAGTAGGAGGAAGGCGGCTGTTACAAGCTCTCTGCTGACATAACGCATGAGCGGCGGTCTGCATGCAATGACACTTGCGACATGCAGGGTCCAGAACGTCCTATACTTTCTATTATTATCCAGAATGAGGAAGAGAGAGTGGATGTAGGCCTCTTCCTCTTCCTCCTGTTCGTCCTGTTGCAGAGTCATGAATGAGTGGGTTCCTGGCACACTGAATGGAAAAGTGTTGCGTATGGGTGCAGAGTGCTGTCAGATCAGATCTCCTGTCATTCATGCTTTTCATGAGTGTGTGCATGAATGTTGGAGAGCAGCTTACTTTCCCTGCTGTTTGATTTGACCCACGTGAGGCAGAAATGTTTTAGTTCGAGTATATAGTTGTGAAAGTTTTAACAAGGAATAGAAACTGACTAGAAGCTGTCACGCTGAAAAACGCAGACCTGAAACTATCAGGCTGAGGATATGTTACTCTTCAGCCTGAGTGGACCGTCAGGATCCGGCATCTCAACTGATCAGATTCCAGAAAAGGTTTTGGGCATTGGTGCTTCTGTTTTCCATCCATTTTCTGCCACTAATCTGGTTCCAGGTCATGTGGCAGCAGGCTAAGCAAAGCAGACATAACATCCTTCGTCCTGCTGGTCCTGCAGCCTGGTCCTGCAGGTCTTCGCGGGTTGGACCCTGAGGCATTCCTACACCAGATGGGACATGTAATCCCTCCAGCCTGTTCTGGTCTGCCCTGTGGTTTCCTCCCAGTCGGTGTGAGTTGAATACCTCCACAGGGAGGCGTCCAGCAGGCATCCTGATCAGATTAACCACCTCAGCTGACTCCTTCGACATTAAGGTGCAGCAGGCTCCTTCCAGATGTCTGAACTCTTCACCCACAGTTGCTGGGGTAGAACCCAACCACCCATCAACGGAGAGTCATTTTGGCTACCTGTAGCCGTTATCTGTTTATTCTTTTCTGTCATTACCCAACACTCATGACTACAAGCCAAGTTATCTGTTACTTGAAATGTCAACCAGCGATTGTAATCATCACAATTAAACAACAAACAAAAGTTGTCCGTGATTTAGGTTCTTGCACTCATATCAATACAGACTTTACAAAGTGTTAAATTTTGTGCAGACATTCAAGGACCCCACACAATGAAGCCTCACACACGTTGTGATCTATTGCCGCCAACACTCTGCACACTCCTTATAATAAAAGCAAACATACAAATAACTTAGCCAAGGTAGCACAAAAATCAAGGAACATGACAAAATGTGCAGAATCAAGTCAGCAAAACTGCTCCATTTCTGACGCCACACAAAGGCTGAAACATTATAGAGTCTTGCTTTTTCAGTATTAGTGTATGAATGGGAGATGCTGTATGCACGTTTTTAGCTTCACCTCGTTTATACATCTGGAACTTCTGAACCACCTCCGAACACCGGTACATTCAGATCTCCCTATGCCCAAGTCATTTTGACTTTAAAGTAGTCTACCCTTTGCCACAGAGACATTTATAGATTTTTTCAGCAGGAGTGGTGCAGATAAAGATCTCACTCATGGGTATAAAAAGGCCTCATAGTGAAATTTACTGAGTCTGCCTGACAGCACAGCTTCCTCCCAACCAAAGAGCTCTTAAAGTAGCAGCGTGATCTCCAAAGGTCCGGAGGGCAAAGACTGTTCTTTGTCAGGTCTTTAATGTTCATGTTATCTGGATGCTGTCACATATGAACACTGCATGTTCCCGTATTCAGATGTGTTGTGTGGATTTGTAGTGTGTTTCTTGAAATTCTGCTCTACGTTGTGAGATTGAAGAAAATGTTTTTTTCATTTTCTTGTGTTTGGTCTGTTTGCATGTGGGCATTTGTCCTGGCTGGCCACCGTACCTTTTGACTGAACGTAGCTGCTGTCGGTTGTTGTCGACACATGAAGGACTGACAGTTGATTACATGTTGCCTAGCGACGACAAGGCTGCCAAAAATGCATCAATGTGATGGGAATCAGAGCTGCATGGAGGCTTTGTGTTTTCAGGCGTCCAGACTGATCATCCTATGAGACCAGAGCAGCTGCCATCTTGGTTACTATGGCTACAGGTTTAGCTGTGAGAACAGCCTGTGTTTACCTGCTCTCTCTCTCTCTCACACACACACACACACACAGTACTCAGTTCAATTTGTGGTCATATACCAGTCATACAAGATTCATTGTCATTTTCTTTGTTTGATGGGATTGTGAGGTGTATGCGTGTGTGTGTCTGTCTGTGTGTGTGTGTGTGTGGGTGAGTGGGTGTGTGTTGTCTAGTGTTTCTGAGAAAAAAACGACTTTCTGTAACGTTTCTCTGTTTAAAAAGAGGTTAGGAGTTTCAGTAACTGTGATACCAAGTGAATGTGTGTGTGTGTGAGTGTGTGTGTGTGTGAGTGGTGGGTACAGGCAGGAGGAAGTGGTGTGTATGTGTATGTGGAGTGATAGTGTGTCTTTGTGTGCAATCAGAGGCTCTTATTCCAACAGCTTTCTTATCAATGAGCTTGCGTCTGCTGTGCATGTGTGTGTGTGTGTGTGTGTGTGTGTGTGTGTGTGCGTGTGCGTGTGTGCGTGTGTGTGTGGGTGTGTGTGTGTGTGTGTCAGGAGAGCGGTATGTTGTTGCTGATATCACTGTGGGGATGAACAGTAAGTTTCTGTTTTCCATTGATTGTCAGTCAGGATTCACTTATCTGTCCCGATGCAGCAGGCAACTGATTGCACACACACACACACACACACACACACACACACATACAGAATCAACTGATTTCCTCTCTGTTGAAACACAACAGTAGCACACACAGACATATTAAACTTTCCCTCAGCAGGAGGTTAAAAATCGACCAATTAGCTGCGGATGGTGATGTAATTATTATTTTACAACTGTGACAAAACAAAAACAAATATACTTGGACATTTTCAATTTTCTCCTTGTGTGTGTGTGTGTGTGTCATTAGGAAACACACACACACACACACACACACAATAACACTTTTACATCAGAATTTGCTTGTATGTGTTTAAATGCAGGCAAACCAAAAAATAGACAATTAACTCCTCTCACACTCTGTCCTCAGGCAAGTTTGTCTTTCTGTTTTTTTTTTGTTTCTTGTTTCTGCTTTGTTTTTCTGTTGGGTCAACTTTGTTGTCAAAAATGTGCAGCAAACAGTAAAAAGCAGCAGTTTAGATTGCTTTAAAAAAGAAAGTCTCAATGAACAACATTCAGGATTAGTCAGATCGTTTTTTCCACAGCTGACGATGGAAATAGCTAAAGAGTGAGCCATCTTGGTCCTTTCCCATCTCTGTTGACAGCTGCACATGCTCAGTACCGACACGAATGTTAACTTTAACGTTGGTCACGGTATCGTGCCAGAAAAGTGGCAAATAATAGTGTGTCAACCAGCCAACTGGAGCTGGAGCCAGTAAATACCATTGACTGCTATGACTTACAGGTCATAGTCATAGGTACCTATGAGTCATCTGATTGTGCTCTGAAGACAAAAGCCAGAAGTTAGTGGGCTTGTCGTCCAGTATGAAAGAGGTCTAATTTCCCGGTTGTGTTTGTGGAGGGTTTACTGACATATCTGTCAGTAAAGCACAGATGATTTCTGCTCTTGGATCAGCTGATGGAGCTTCAGGTTGAAGGGCTGTGAATGTGTTGTTCTGTGCTGCTTCGGTAGAAAGTTGGTGGAAGAAGAACAACTCTCAGCACTTTCTGACTTCCCCACCCCCGAGTGTGGCTCTCAGCCCCGAGCCCCACCGGTGCCCAGTGAAAATCTCAAATAAGCTACTGAGGTAACCACATTTTGTCATTTCAGGCACAAAGGAAATGAAGGACCAGCTCACAGCTGAAAAATGTTAAGATAAATTGTGGGTGGTGGTGAAACAGCTCCAAAAAAAAATCAAAGAATAAATGTTAAATCTTAGGAAAAACTAAGTTTGATTGCCAGTTGCAGTTTCACAACGTCAAACATATTTTATCATTACAACCAGTATCAAATGGTTAATGTTGATATTCTTCTATGCAGGGTCACTGCTAAAAATACATCGCTGTGATGGATGGTATGTAATGGATATTGTACAGACTTGGTTTCTAGTATGGATTTTGGACGCAGCTCGGGTCTAATCTGGCAAAATAAACGAAAACTCTTGCGAGAGTGGAACAAAGGGCCTTTAAAAAGTGCTCCGTCTTGACTGAATCCAAATGACAAAAGACACTTCATGCTAATATATAAAGGCTAGAAAAACATGAAATTAAAATTTGGCTGCCACGATCTTGGTGTGGTTGAATAAATTGAATAACTAATCCTAATCCTGAGGAGCTGCCACAGCCTGCAGGCACGACCGACACCAGGCCTGCAGTCTCCATGCATACGCTCCATTTAAAAGAGCTTACTTACTTGCTACGACACAACATTCACATGCGCAGAACACATTTGTGATGTAGATTAAAAGATCCCAGCAAACCTCCACACTCAGCCTGAACCTGAGCAGACAGAGTAACTGGAAACACCTGCCACAGTGCGCCTCTGGCCGAACCGGCAGCTATTTTATGTTGCAAAGACTTTGGGAGCATTTGGTTCCTATAAGAACAAGATTGCAGGACACACAAACACACACACAAACACACAAGGCCCTGGAGAAAGTGCAGCAGGATGCACTTTTACATGTTCCTGGCAAAGCTGTGGTTGCTCCCTTTGATGACTACCACCAAGCATGCCGAACCACACACACACACACACACTTACACACACACCACATGAAGGCTGTTCCCAGAAGGAATGCTCCATGGCTGCCTGCCTCTTTTCCTTCTCCTCCTCCTCCTCCTCCTCTTCTTTCCAGCAGCTGACTGAGGTCAGACGGACGTTCGCTTCCATTAAAATCCTTGAAGGAAAGACTCCACCCTAAACCACTTAGACCCCTTAAAAACCAGCTGCTGGTTGTCTTCTGTCTGTTTGGTATTTTTGTCGTATTGTTCTTCGCCCTGGCTGTGATGCCAAGTCCAGATATTTCCAGTACATTGGCAGAAAACCTTTCCCTTTCCCTGGTCTCGAACAATAGTCATTGTCAGGATTTCTTGTCAGTTGCTGGTCTGCACATTCACTGGTTGTGATGAAAGCTGGTGTTTTCTAAAAATCGCAGCGCATGTGGAATAAATCCACTTTTATTGGTTGTTTTATTTCTGTTCCCTCATCATGGGGCTGAGACGCAGAACTTTGCATTTATGAATGCAAGTGAAAAGTCTAGAAGTGCATTCAAATTCAACTCCACTTTCACTTTACTCACATTTTTTCAACCATTGGAGCTTTTCCAGGAGAACTTACTTCCACCTTCATCTCTCAGCAGAGTCTAAATTTACCAAAGTCCCCACTCCTGTTCCCATTGAAATACCCTGACCAGCATATTTCAGTTTGTAATCACAAGGCTACAGCAGACCCTGAAAGAGCCATTGTAGCATTCCTTTCCCACAAATAGCCCAAGAAATAAACATGAAAACATGCATCCAAATAAAATCCAAATATGGTCTCCATTCGGCTTCATCGTTTTCACACCAGCTATTTGACATTTGACAAGCGCAGGTAACCGATAACATTAACACACCTCTGTTTGTCTATCTGCTGTCTCACTTACTTCACGACGTCTTCTGTAGTCGCTCTGAGTCTGCAGGGGTGCTGCACTCCATCGCAAGTCAGAAGTCGACGCTCCTGAGCCAGTTTTTCGAGTCTAAATACGTCCCAGCGCATCTACTCTGGGAATCACGAGTGCCTGCATCAAACAGACGTTTGTTTAGACAAGTCTCTGAACTACACAAACAGCTCGTTTAACAGAGTAGCACAGTTAAAAACACACAGAAGGAGGAGGATGGTGGAAATGGAAGCTGCAAACTTACACAGCAGAACATGACATTGCGTGTGCTGCCATACTGCTGTGACGTCCCGTGTGTTTATGCCAGTGAATCTCGCCCCAATTATGTCTTCAATGTCTGTTTCATTGCAAATTTTCAGTTTGTCGTTTTCCGAGTTCTGTGCGCAGTGGGATGCAGCAATAGACCTACCCGGCTTGTCCTTTTATGAAATGTCAAAATGTCCTGCCACGGAAGGGGTCAATGGGCTGGAGGCAATTATCTCAAACCTGAATGAATAAAACCAAAGTTATCTGCATGAATAAACGCCCTTAGAGCTAAGTAGAAAATGTCTATTTTATAAACCAAACAATTCAAACTGCATATTACACAATCAGATCAATGAGGATTTGACATGTGGGACAAATTGATGAAGGATGGAGGGAACTACATGGGCCAACATTACAGCTCCGCCTTTCAAACCGTACAACTCAAAATATCAAAACCACGACATTATTATCATCATTATGCGTGTCTCTCCCTTTTGTTCGGTTATATTTGGTTTTTGGTTTTTCTTCACCGCACAACATTCCCGAAGCACATTTTCCTCTCATCCTGCTTCTCAGACTCCGCTGATGTTTCAGTAGACTTTCCTCACAGGTTTTCACTTTGGTTTGTAGTGTGTGTTGTCTTTTTCTACGGGTCTAAATAAACCTTTTTTAAGCCCAAGCCCGTGTGTGGTCTTCCCCTCTTTGTCCTGTGTGGCGCTGAGCTGTGACAGTTGCTCAGCACTTACAGTCAGCATCGTGATGTGCTCTCTGTTCTTTGTTTTCTGGCCACGATGGTAACGGCCCGTGTCTTCTTCGTCTGTTTATTGGAGACAACCTGGAAACATAACATGCATCACTGCCTGGGTGATTTTTCTCAGGACAAATTTATATAGAGCTCTACAGCCCAAGCACACTAACATTTAGAGAGAGAGTGTGTCGTGTAGGTCTGTCATTACACACTTAAGTGAGATCCTGTGGTGATGCTGTGCTGTAATTTGAGAGGAATGAAGGGAGGATGAGTCTGTCTTTCTCCCTTTGACCCTCGTGACCTGTGATAATGACAGACAAACTCCCACAGTTTCGAAGTTTCTCCCGTTTCCTCTCCTTCTTGTCTGGTTAAGAAGGTGTGAAAGTTGTCCCTTTTGCATCCTGATTAAGTATTGATATGAATGCTTCTGGTGACTGATAAATCGGGCTAAAATTGATCTGATATTACATGTCACATACCTGCCAGCCCAACACATGCTCATACCTAAACAGCTGAATAGGCTGGTTGCCAATGACTCCCAAAATAACATACATGACCGCTGGAGAATACCAGCGACAAGCGTACAGCACCTTTGTTATCACATAATTGACAAAGGTGGCGTGAGTTATTTATTTAAAATAAGTGAACGTTGACTTGTGGTTTCACACACGACATAATTAGTGGTCTCCTGGGTGTGACTCTGGGTGTTATGCTCATGCATCCCCCCCAGTTGACTTTTTCACCCTTTAAAGTCACCTAGCTTCCTTCTTTGCTCCTGTCATATTTACCACAGCCACTAGAGGTCACTACCTCACATTAAGAGTAAATATTGCTAGTAGCTGCTTACGCAGATGATCTACACGGCCATTTTTCGGGTGAAGACAGGCTAGCAGGTCTTGTGATTGTTACTGAAATCATTGACACAAACAATTATACATTCATGATTGGTGTTATTTACAGCAGCATATAAATATATGCCACAACACTAAATGGTGTTGTGAACTTGCAAAGATCCTATCTTCCCCCTGCATTTTGTAGGGCCCCTCCTGCTGTTAATATGGCATTTATGGGAAGTGGAAGATTTGCTGCCCATATGCATCCTCAGTACTGCGTGCTGGATTGTCAAATAGCATCAGAAATTAGACATAGACGAGTCCCGAGACTCACGAATCCCCCTTTTCACTAACCCGGATCTGTTGAGTCCTTGGCTACACTCGCTGCTACCAACCCTTATCAATACTTAATACTTAAATACTTATACTTAATAATCATAAATTGCACCATTCACAATGTCTTCATAATCTACCCCATTTGTTCTGAGTGGCTGTTAGCAAGAAACCATTGCAACAAATAGCATAAATTACATGTACTAGCATGCTAACGGTTGCTACCTTATTCGTCTTCGGGGGACTCAGGGAGCTGAGGTAGGGTTAGCTGAGTGTCCTCTAACAGAGCGCCTTGCGGATTTAGCATCATGCTCCTTTAACTTTGTTTGATTCAGTGATGTGGAGATAAAACTCTGTGGACCAGCACACAGATTTAAATGCTACCTGACCACCAACAGTTAGCCTTAGCCCCCCGCTGCTCGACAGATAAGACTGTGTGGTTTTACCATTTAGAAGGACCCCCAGGGGCCCCAAGTTACTGTTATCAGGAGACAACTTTGTTCTCCAAAATGTCAACATTTTACAACATCCCCACTTTAATTAGATGACATATTTGGTGCAATTGTCTTTAGTTTTATGAGCCTGAGGGATTAAAATTTAGCTTACTAGAGCATGATCAATTGTTAGGAAATTCAGCATTAGACAGACGTGATTTTAAGGTTCTGCTCAAGGCCCCCAAGACGCAGATCATACGACAGCAGCTTGTGTACCAAAGCCCCCTTAAGAAAAGACAAGGCTATAAAACGAATCATATTCCTCTGATGTTCCCATTAGTCCCCTGCTGTGCGTGCCCGACACGGATGTTTGTATTCGACGCAGAAATGACAAGTGGGATCTCTTGCTGTGAACCACCCTGAATTTTATGTGTGAGTGGCGCAATGTGATTTGTGAGGCAAATTAGAGAGCGAGCACTTCAGTTCAGATCTCAATCGTCTCTCATGAGGAAATTCTTCGAGCAAGAGTTCATGTGATTAAAGAGCTGAAAGATATGTTTCATTTGAATGTTAGGAATGGCTGTATTTGAACTACATGAGGGAAATCGATAAAACTTTGAACCTGTTGCACGGTGAAGGTGCTGCGGGGAAAATGATTTGTTGTTGCGTCTGGAAGATTTCATTCCCAAGGTACAGAATAATTAGCCAACATTTAAACAACCTTTTGGTGACTTTGTGGGATTTTGCTCTTGTAATGACTTTTCTTTTTGAAAAATAAATGCTGCTGGAATAAGGCTTTTATTGATCTTTGTTTTACAAATGTTTCTTCACTTCAAAGTTCATTCTTCTGTCTTCCTAATATAAGTAAGAACAGCTTAACACCTTCCACATGTTGCCCCTTTAATGGTATGGGATAATGGAAGTGATGTTTTTCCTGAAGTTAATGGTTATTTTTTTTAGTTTTACAATGTTATGAGCCAGCCCAGATGAAACGCTTGCAGAACACAAAAAATGAGACTCCCTCTTCCCAGTTCCCAAGAACCACCAGCAACAAAGAGTTTGCAGCCATTTAAAGGTTTATTTTAAAACCCATTTCTCACAGAAACAGTTTAGCTGGCTGGCTGGCAGTCTGGCTGGGAGAGCAGAGAGGGGAGCCCACAGGAGCCCACAGGAGCCCACAGGAGCCCACAGGAAAACACGAGCCCAGAGGCTGGAACCAATCAGCTCTCTGGAAGAAACTTACAGTCAGTCATTCACCTGCAGCGCATCACACACATTCACCACAGCAGAGAGAGGCCCACACACACACACACACACACAGGAGATTAAAATACATTGATGCACACATAGAAAATAGTCATATTACCTGGAGGTCGTAACAACAAGCCTGAGCAATATTTTACACTCCATCTTGCATCTTGTATCTATGTAGTCCATTTAATACTTAACTGATAAACAGATATAGATGGCTGCCCGGCCAGAGACATGAGGCCTGTCATGTTGGACATAAGGTCACCTCACTTAAACTTAAAGGGAAGCTTTTTTGACTTTAAAATACCAAAAAAAGGACACATTTTAATTTCCAAGTCAGAGGTTAAGAATCCGTCCATCAGCACCTGATGGACCAGTCAGGCTTCAGATCAGAGTTTAAGAACCACTTGCTTCAGTCATGTGTGTGTGCATGGTTTGTGTGTATGTGTGTGTGTGTGTGTGTGTGTGTGTGTGTGAGCTTGTCAGTAGCTGCTGCTATCTAATTAAAGCAGACAGGCAACAGCAGCAGCCTGTCTGCCCGCTTGCACAGAGACACACTGCAGGATGAAGAGTCCTAATAAGGAGGAGACCACAGCAGGGGGCGTGCACACACACACACACACACACACACACATAACGGTAATCCCATTCCCAAACAGCCCTCCCCAGGATTTTGGTTGTGTGTGTCCTCTTAGCTTTCTCTACGCAGGTCGGATCACAGCTGACCCTTCTCACCCTGGACGTGGACTCTTCTTCCCCTCTGCTGTTGGACTGTTGAACACCAGCTGATTAACATTCTGCTCTGCACTTTAGCTACTTCAGTACAGTCACTGATCTACGCTCAGGTCACGATCCACCTGCTGACCATTTGACCTCACTTACTTGCACTACTTCCACTCTGTACTACCTCACTATTGTACTACATGCAGAACTATATTTATTTTACTTTATTCTGTTTTATCTTATTTTATTTTATTCTATTATTATATGTTACTCGTTCTTACGTTTTATGTATGCACCCATCACTAAGACAAATTCCTAGTAATGTGAAGTCTCTTCACTTACATGGCAATAACAACAATTCTGATGTCATCAAGTTCAGTGAGACAGGCAGTGTCTGCAGGCCTGTCAGTATATTTGACATTTGTTGGTTAGTCAGTCAGTTAGCTAATTAACTTTTTACCTGCCTCAGTCAGTGGTACTGAAAGCAGAGCTGACCCAACACGCTCAGCAGCCAGGAAATGAACTCAGGATCTTATGTTGTTATCACTGAGCTGCCAAACTTTGGTCTCATTGTGAACAAGCAGCTTGATGAGCATACAGAGCAGGTCCATCCAAATCTCCATCGCCCAACGTGGGGCTCGAACCCACGACCCTGAGATTAAGAGTCTCATGCTCTACCGACTGAGCTAGCCGGGCTTATGACAGCTGCTTAATGGCAGCCAATCAGCTGCTCAGATAATCTTCTCGTTCTGATGGAGATGTTAGTCATCTCATTCAGCATTTTGACATTCACTTAGGAGGTCAGAGGTTACTGAAGTGCTGTCCAGGCCTGTCACAGGGATTTACCACTGATAGTGGAAGTGCAACATTGCGCATAACAACAACACACATGAACTCTGGACAACTTCCGGAGAATCGGCTGAGGACAGAGACTGTCCATGTCAGACGTGTTCTCGTCTGGAGGAACCCTGTTTGGTTTAGCTGATGGTCCTGGGCAGAGCGTGCAGGAGGAGGGTTCATCTGTAATGATGCCGTTTGCATTGATATCAATACTGAATGTGTGGACAAACAGTGGAAAGAAATATACAGACAAGCAGAAAAGAGTACGAAGCAGCTACACTCCACGCTATGTCATCAAGGAGGCGCTTATGGACTATTTCTATAAGACTTAGGTGCTCGGGAAAGGTCACCGTTACTGCAAACTCCAGTCTTGTGCACAAAAGTCGGACATGCTTTCTAACCCCCTCCGACCTCCCCTCTCGACATAATGGGCACACTGCTTTCTGCATTAGTGGCGAATGTTGGCACTGGACATAAATTGTGAGGTGCAGAATCATCCTCATCATCCTCACCATCCCCTGCCGCCTTAAAATGGTCAGTTATGTTAATAAAAGAGTTTAGAAAAGCTTAACCAAACATATTACATGCTGGGGTATTTAGTAATAAACTGAAAATGATTCCCACAACTTGTCATTAACAATGGAGGTTGTGATGAGTAATTTTACACTCAGCTGAAAAAAAATCATTTGATTTCACCGAAAACTACAATGAGAGTTTCACAAAAGAGCATTTATGTGGATTTGATGCTCTAATACAGATCTGTCTGGGGAGGGTTTCATGTGAAGCGGCCTGGAAATCCCAGAATTTATCAGTGAGTCAGAAATAAAACCAGTGAGTCAGTCAGGCAGCCAAGAGGTTTAGCATTCAGAACAGAAACCAGGCCAGTCAGTCAGTCTGCCAGGCCGCCTGTAGGTGGCACATTAACCCAGTTATTCTCCTCCTCCTCTCTGTGTGTGTGTGTGTCAGTGTGTGTGTCAGTGTGTGTGAGTGTGTGTCCTGAGCCTCCAGTGCAAAATGTCCTCCCTGCTGCTGTGATCCGCCCTACATCAGCTGCTAAAAAGACAGAAACCCCATCCTCCAAATAAGGACTAACAAAAACCAACGCAGTTTTTTTCCCTTCTTCTATTTTCTTCTTTCTGTCTTTATGGGATTGTGCTGCATTTCTCCTCTGTTTGTGGAAATATGGTGTGGATTTACACTCAGGAGAAATAGTTCCCATATGACAGACTCCCAACAAGGCTGTGATTACCCCTAAAAGTGCAGCATGCATGAAGAGAAGCCATGCACAAATAAACATGCAGGAGCTGTTTATTTACATGTATGAAGACACACACACACACACACACACACACACACACACACAGGGGGTGTAATCGACTTTAATTTACCAGGCCTTTTATGTGTGTACCAGACTTGCGTGCATATTTTCACATTTTTTAAAGATTCGGTACACATACTAAAGCGATAAATGAATGTGTTGTAAATATCTCAGTATGTCTTTAACATGCGTTCGTTATTTCCCACCAACAGGACCTCCTAATGAGAAAACAACTATCGCGTGTGCGTGTGAGGGCTGGACGTAAACGAATGTGTGTATGGTCGGTATGGGGACTGTGGGCTCCTGTTACAAGATTCCTTGCTGAGAACTCACGTGAACGAAGGCTGACTCGCACTCTGATTGGCCGACGCCTCCGCACGTGTACCGGCGAATCCTTGTCCGTTATGTAACGTGCGGAGCAGGAGAAAAGCGACGTGGGGCGGAGGTGGGAGGGCTGCGGTATCCGAGTGGGGCTGTTTGGAGTTCATTCATCCCACGGCACGACCCACACACTATAACACTATTATTATTATTATTATTATTATTATTATTGTTATTGTTATTATTAGTTGTTGTTGGAGCACAGCAGTAGTAGCAGTTTCATCATCTTGTCTGTATTGTTTAGAAAGAAAAGCGAGCGAAATACGAAATAAAAGAACGCAGCAGCGACAGAACAATCAGCAGCGACATGTTCACAAAGGTGAGCGCATCACAGCCCGCTGTAACAACGTGTCCGTGGCATAAAACTGTCAGAAAGCACAACAGACGAACTGACGCGCAAGCAATCAAACTGAAGTGTTTAAAATCTTATTTGTGCACAAGCTGAACGTGATTTGTTTTGAAGTTATGAGGATGCCAAGGGGATACAGATTAAATAGTTTGTAGTTGTTGCAGTAGTAACCTAGTAGTAGTAGTAGGAGGAGGAGGAGGAGGAGGAGGAGGAGTTGGGGAAAGATGGATGGATGGTGAAATACCCTTGCAAGAGTTGGAATTGGAGGACAACGTGGCTCTGAAAGCATCTCGTCTGTCTGTTTGCCTGTCTGTCTCTCTGTCGTGTTACTGTAAGGTACAGAGGGAGGAGAAAACATACTGTGTGCTAAACTCTGTGCCTTTAACATGTCATAAAAATACCAGACCGGCTTACTGTACCCACGACATTCCCCACTAATCACTGAGAAAGTTAATGCTCTGTGTCATGAGTCACAGAGGCTCACCCGAACACGCACTATTGGGTCTGAACCCAACACCTACTTTGTGCTGTTTTGTTGTTCTGTTTGTTTGGTTTGTATTTCTACAGCTTAAAGACAACAATAAAGTGAGTTTTAAACCGCCTGCGCTCTGCTCTGCGGCTCCATTTTAACTCCTGGTAGGAGACAGACAGGAAGGTCGGCGAGCAGACAGACAGGCAGTGAGACACCCGGCATCTCTTCACAGTCCACGTGTGTTCTGTCCCAACTTTTACCCGCCAACATTTTCCTGGAATCCCACCCTGAGTGGTATCACTCCGCCGGCAGAACGTAGACCCAACTTCGATGCTAAATTAACCTGATTTGCCGTTGTCCAGGGTTTTTCCGCCTGGCCTCGATTGAAACGAGAACCGATGACGGATATACAGGCTATGGGTTCGATTGCCATTGATGACCTGTTATCGATTTTAATGTTTTGGCGCGATTCTGCCGCTGCCATATAAACCGAGCGACGTGGGCGGCCACACCTACTCTGTCTGCTAGTAGCGGAGGAGAAGAAGGAGGAGAGGGTCAGGAGATGCATCATGCTGCCGTGCTCTAACTTTAATTTTACACGCAGAAAATTTCACGACAGCAGATAATTCTAGTTTTACACACCCCACGGTGGACTTACGTGGATATTTTTGGACGTTTCCGCTATTCTTCATCGTTTTGAATTCCCCGTCTCTAAGGACAGTTGAAGGTAAGGCAGCTACATGCGGGTGAATCTGGGTTATCAAATGTTACCTAACTCTGACATGGGCCGTTTTTTACACCTCGCGGTTCATTGTTAAATTGTGTTTTTCGTGTATTTCTGTGCTATAGCTTCGCGTTTGGCGTAGTTTGTGGTACATTTAGGAATAAGAGTGCCGGTTTCACGTGGATATCCAGCGTTGCTCAACCCACGCGGGGTTTAAATGGCCCCTCCGCCGGGTTAACCTTTGGAATTTTATAAGGACTTTGAGCTTCTCTGGTGCATTGACTTCTTTCACACGGAAATACTGGACTGGAGTAAATACACGGCTTGTTGCATGTTGAGTTTTTTAGTTTAAAATGGTTGCTTTTCGACATCTGGTTGAAAATCTGTACATGGTGTTCACGAGTCTGTTCCAAACGCGTCCAGGAACGCGAGTCTGCATTCAAAACCCCATTTAGAAATGTGCATATTTTAGATGCTGCAGTTTATCCGCTTTAATGCACGGGCTGCGCTTGGTCGCCGGCAGTTACAGAGAACGGCGTGCGTTCATATGCAATAAACAGTGGCTTAGTGTTATGGTGAGTGTGGAAAACGACATTATAAACAACATTAATTACTTATTTTAACTGTCTCGTCACGTCGCAGACTGGTCTGGTTTGAGTTTTGGATCAGGTTTCCCAGACTGTGATGGTAAAGAAAGGCAGCCTTTAACTCCCAGAGCCGGTCTGCACCACACACACACTGCCGCTTTGTTCTCCAACACAACCTGCTATACATACACATACCATAAGACCACATGGGGATAGTAGCGGATCTTTCCTCCACCAAATAGGGGTGCTTCTGATTATGTCACTTCGAATTATGTTTCTTTAATCGGGAGATTTTTTTTGGCATTTTGCAGCATAATTTATTTTACGATGAACGAGTGGTTTACTAATACATGTCCTGACTGGTTAGTTGTGTCATAGAAGATCCTTGTTTTTTTATGTAACCACCCAGGCTTTGTCCTAACTAGGGCATTTGTCCTTTAAAAGAAGTTGTGAGTTTGTCTTGATTCCCTGCAGGGAAGCTTAAGTGTTGATTCATGTGTGTGAAACAGTAGCAGCGGTTTTAAGTGCTGAAAAACAAAGGCAGCCCGTCCTCTTTCTTGGCGTTTTGTTTTCCATGTCACCAGGCAGCCGGGCTCCATTTGTGTTTTTATTAATTAACTTTCTGAGAGGGGAAAAAGTAAATTGTGGTAAGACGTGTTGTGTTTCTGCCTCCGTCTCTCCCAGCTGTTCCTATGATGTCATGGGGAGGGGGGCGTCTTAAATCTTTTTGGGTGATTTACGGCCTCCCGGAGTGTAGCGGGGCGGGGCTTCAGTGATGTAAACAGAGATAAAAGGCGGCACGCTGCCTGTCGGGGTCTCAGTCTGTAGAAAACCGTTCAAACTTTCACTACAACACGTGTTGGTGCTGCTTGGATTTACCCGCTCCACCTGAGACGGCGCTGCTTTAAGCACACTACGGGCTGCGCTTCTCTGGATTTAAACCTCATAAGCTCCACTACCTCTCTGATTTTGTTTTTTGTCCTTTTTTTGCTGTTGTTCTCTCAGATTCTTCCAACAAACATGTTGCAAAGCTTCACTCAGTCGCAGGACTGGCTTTACTCTGAGCCGCTGCTGTTTGATGATGAGTTCTGCCAGAGTTTGATGAAGGACCTCCAGTCACTGCCAACACCCCCACAGTCTCCCCCCATGAAGGCCGGAGTGGTTGGCAGTAAACCCCTGTCAAAGGAAGACCAGCTGAGCTACGTGTCGGATATCCTGCTGGAGGATCATGACATGCAGCTCTGGAACTACGACTTCTTCCATTCTGATGCTGCTGAGAAAGATGGCGAGCCCAGCCAGCCCTGCTCCCCCCTGGAGGAGAGCAACGAGGACTGCCTGTGGCAGTGCCTGACGGCGGACAAGAGCCTGGAGGAGAAGCTGGTGTCCTCGGTGCTCGGCTCCAGCCCGCTGCTGTCTGAGATCAACACCAGCATCTTTGAGGACATTGCCAGCTCCACCCTGGACTGCCAGAACCTGATGGACACTCAGGAGCCCAGTGACACATCCGACTACGGATCAACTGGTGGCGAGCTGTCCACCTATTCTTCCAGTGACTCTGGTGAGTTCAGACCTCAGCCTTGATTCACTTTGATTATTTTCCATTCATGTGAAGATTTCGCCAGAATGTTTGGGCTTTTTGTTGTGAGGCTTCAAGAGTCATTTATTCCTTTACAATCATGTTTTTAACAAAACGCTGCTTTTGAAACTAATTTTTGATTTTTATTGATGGTTTATTCCTGATGTCCATATCAGACTTTAATCTCAGTCCTTTCTTGTTAATGTGCAGCTTATCAGTATCACAGACTTACCCAGAACCACTTCACTGGTATTTCATTGATAATTTGCTGTTAATGTTTTGTGGCACTGAGCCCAAATTGTTCTTTGCACTCAGCTTATCTGGACGCCAGCCGCCCACCTGTAATCTACAGGAGCTGTAGAAGCACAGGCGGGTTTTAGCTGTTGACAGGCATGAGTAGATGAGAGCTTTTAGGGGGAGAGTTAACTGTAAGGGTGTATGTGTGTGAGTGTGACTGACTCATGTTCAGCGGTAACAGTTGCGGCTCCATTAATCGTAATGAGTCATTTTAGCGACTTGAGCCCTCTGGCATCCCTGGCAATAAACCAGAGAGGAAGAGGCAGACTGGCATCTACTGAATCTGTATGTAAGGATTGAAGGATCAGTGTTTGTTCAGATAATTTAAAAACATTTGCAGGTTGTTTTTTTTTGTTTTGTTTTTTGGATTTATGTTTTTAATTTTTGTTTTTGACAAAACATAACCTCCCCCTTCCTTAATTTTCACAGTAAACAGACTTTCATGCGTCAGGTTCACTAGAAATACTTTATCGTACATTTCAGTGCACTGAAACTGTGACTGCTGTTTACACTTGTAACTGTGGCTTGAATCTGGAGGTGCCTTCACACGTTAACAGAGTTATGGCTTGCAAACAATTGTAAAATTCTACACGTTTGTGGTTGTTTACAGTAGGAGGATTTTCATGTCTGACTGCCTGTGTGTGTGCGCCAGACCCACATTATTGTGCTGTGTACAGTGTCTACACTCTTGTTTTCGGTGTCAGCGCTCTGAAATGTCGTCATGCTTTCACAGAACAGATAAAATTACCACCAGGGTCAGAAAACAAGGTTGTGCCAGAAAACCCATCTAACCCTTCTCTCCTTTCTTCTTCTCTTGTCCGTCTGACAGAGGAGGAGATTGATGTGGTGACTGTGGTGCGCTGTTCCTCCAGCCCCTCCCCCCTGCCCTCGTTAGCTGACCTGTCTGTCCGGCAGCAGAAGCAGGAAGAGGAGGAGCAGCAGCGAGCTCTCCAGCGCCACCACTTTGAGATCCAGCTGCAACACAACTATGCTGCGCCCTGTCCCGCTTCACCGCCCCCTTCATCCTCTTCCAACAAACGCCCGAGAGGTGGCGACGGCTCATCGCGCTTCCATCACTCATCTCGCAGCTCATCATCTTCATCGTCATCCTCATCGCGGCACCATCACCACTCGTCCCGGAACTCCACAGAGACGGAGGATGAGGAGGAGCGGCGGCGGACGCACAACGTGATGGAACGCCAGCGGCGCAACGAGCTGAAAAACTGCTTCATGCGCCTGCGCGACAACGTGCCAGAGCTGTCGCACAATGACAAGGCGTCCAAGGTGGTGATCCTGAAGAAGGCCCGAGACTGCATCTACGGCCTGGAGGACGAGAGCCACAGACTGCAGTCCAAGAAGGACAAACTTAGAGCCAAACAGGAAGAGCTGAAAGCCAGGCTGGAACAGCTTCGCAGCTAATGGACCGGCGGCAAAACATGGGCTGCATTTTTAGGTGTTTAGAGACAATGGGGGGAGGGGAGGGGGGGGGTCGAGTTGTGGATAAGATAAGAGACTTTGTACAAAGACAAGGGCAGGGATAAAGGATGACGTGTCATGCTGAAAGCAGCGCACAAAGTTTGACATTTCAAGGACTTTATGGTAACAATATCCAGTATCTCTGGATTGTATAGACTTTAATTTCAACTATTGCCATAGACAAATAGAACACACTCATTGCCTCAGAATTGATCATTCTCATGCCTTGACTGCTGACTGTTGTAGAGAGTAGGATGTTTTTAAAGGGCGAAACAAGCAGCTGTTTTGGTTTTTTTTTTTTCCAGTTTGGCTGGGCACACACTGAAAAACAATATCTTTTCTTATTGTTGTTGTTTATTTCATCCCATTCGGGGATGTCATGTGGTACAAGTGGAGGTGACTTGAGCTTGTTGGGTCTAATAACTGGAAGCCACATCAGCTCAGTAGTTGAATGAAACTTGAAATTGTGTTTTCAGGATGTCTTATAGCCATGCTAACCAGTGATCCCTCCACTCTGACTGGTGTGTGATGGTGGCTTTGGAGTTATTTGCTCAGCAGCAGCTGTGTCAGTTCCAGTTGAATTTCAGATCTGAATTTAAATGTTTGTATCAGGAAAAGTGTTTTTCAGTGTGCTTTCAGCCCTCTTTGGCCTCAGGCGGACCCTTGGGCCCAACACCACTCTGTTATCAGGTTAATGTGTGTTAATGACAGTACTGTATAGAGCCGGTTTGATACTGTACACATAACAATGCTCAGCCTCAGTTCAGCTCACCAGCAGTTTACCTTCTTCAGTATGTGTGTGTTTTTCTAGTTGGGAGTGGGGGGGGGGGTCGTTTGTATTACGTGTTTGTCATTAATAAACTGTCCAAACTCAACGGTAGCCATATTAAACAGCATTCAGGGTTTGAGGAGACTGAACTGGAACGTGAACTGAACTGTGAGCTGTGCTATCGTAGCAAATCAGCCAAAGTCGGGACGGAAAACCTTTGCATGTTTGAAACAGAGTGACGGTCCGATGGTGTCCTGACATGCTATTTAATGGTTCTGGTTGGAGGAAGCTGCGACGGCAGCGATATTGTGGCATTTTAGTTCCATTGATTTTAGAACAGCCGCTATTGCCAAGTGTAAATTGAGAAAAGCAGATGACATTTTTACCATAATCCAGTGGAAAGTGCTTGAATGTCATTGATTCATTGGTCAGTGGCCTCCTTGTGATGCCAACTGTTCATCATACTGAATTACCCAAAATATAATGTCGTCGATTTGCAAAATAAGCTTTAAAACATGTATATGTTACAAGAATGAGGGCCACTGACCAGCACTCCCCTGTTGTGAAGAGGTTGAAGAGGTTCACCGGCACTGTTCTGTGCCCACTGAAGCTGTTTGTGATCACATGGACATGAAATGCCCCCTGGAGAGAGCCATGACGTAAAGTAATTCTTTAAGATGGTATAAAGTAATAATTAAGGCTGTACGTGTTCACAAGAAGCCTGTTGTATCCGTTTTACTATCAGGTGTTTTGTTGAATTTGGGCTGGATCTGAGGTAATAGATTTGAATGTTTAACTGAATGCCCTTTTACTCTAAATATCAATTGTTGCCAATGCTATTCATTAATGTGCTGTTTGTAATTGAATGTGCAAATGGAAAACATTTGCTTATTTGTGTCAGATGTCTTAAAATGCATCCCTTTTTTTTTGTTTAAATTAATAGTTCTTCCTCCTTCAGTCTGAGTGTACTTGAACAGATCCTGGTGGGAAGGAAAAACAAGAATTGGAGGTGGTTTTTTAGCGGTAAAAACCTGTTCTGCCTTGAAATGCATTCTGTTCTGGACTCCTTGTGTTTTTTTTTGTTCAATTATGCTGCTGTCTGGTTAAAACCTCACTTGCTTCTACCATGGGCTAGTTTTATTCAGGGAAACTTTAGTTTCTTGGTTTTTCTTCCAAATGTCTCCAGTTATTGTTTTTTCAGAAAGATTTTTCACATCCACAAAGATCTGCTTCTGAGGTAAACATTCAGAGGTTCTAACGAGACAGCAGGGATAATTTATTTTAGCATGATACAACCTACCTCCACCTGGCTGCAGTCTGGCCTGTAATATTGTCTCTTTTTTTTCTTTTTTTTTTCTTGGTTTAAATATTGTACAGATTTTTTAAAAAAAATGTAAATATTTTTGTTATTGTATCATAAATTATTTTAGTCTTTTTTTCTTGTTCATTTGAATTCAAGGATTTTAAAGAAAAGTTATTCTTTACAAGCAGCACTTTTTTTTAATATTGGTGTAATTAAAGAATTAAAGAATGAATGAGAGTTGGGAAGTCTGTGGTTTTATTGCTCACACACACACACACACACAGACACTTTGGAAATTTTTAATCCTGTAATAAACTTTTAGAGGTTGATTAAAACATTCATATGATAAAAAATGAAACGACAACAAGCATCAGGGTTGCACCACAGCTGCATTTCAAAGCTCCTGACAAGACTAATGAGATGGCAACAATCTGCCAATCAAGGTCATTCCTGCCTTTGTAACCTCATTATCATATTGTTTGTTTTTTTTTTACATTGAAAGTTCAAAACAAATGTTTCTGTGAAATGAAAACACAAACCTAACAGTTGCTTTTTATGGAACTTCTAGTCTGAAATTTACAGTATCTTGTCGTAAAACTGCAGTGTGATGCCCCAAACGAAGTATATCTTAAATAATCACAATAAAGCTTTGTTTTTTGGTGTTGGTTGGTTGGTTTTCTAACCAATGATAAATCTGCATTCAGGAATCACTGGGGGCTTGTTCAGACCCATCTCTGCTCCTCATCATATCTGCAGTGCAGTCAGTTTTGAATTAATCTCTATAAACAGACTTCTGTCTATGAATGCTGCATTTGTAGGAAGCTAAGTAGATTTTTGTACTGGAGATTTGTAGAACTGGTGAATTCAAATTGAATTGAATTATCCAAACATATCAGCTAATATGTTGTCAGATTATTGCCAGTGGGTCCAAAGACTGAAGTCCCTCCCAAATGGGGAGCAAATTTCAGCCTGAACACATGAGAAATGTACAGTCCTCATTCAGTGCAAAAATGCTTTCCTTCATACACCTGTCACCTTCGGCAGCCCCTCCCAGGTATGGAGATATGTGAATGTTTTCTCAGGGCAAAGTGTGAGGCTGCTGCAGGTAGATGTGTTGTGCAACCTGAGCTCAGTCCATGTGTCCCCGTGTGCATGTGGAGCAGGTGGACATGTGCCAGACAGGTGTGTTGCCCTGTCCAGGGTTTGTATGTTATCTTGTTCCTGTGCAGCGTAGGTGTTTCTTTAAAGCTCACCTGCTTTCGCCAGTCCAAACTCCAGGCTTAAGTTATTTTCTTCATTTACCAGTTGAGCTAATCGTAAAAATACTGTTTGGGCATCGAAGTTCTTGAGTTGATTTCTAAATTTAGCAATAACACACAATAGTGACAATACATTCCAAAGTCAAAAGTTCCAAAGTCCTTTTCATGCTAAACTGAAAAAAGAATTGCTGATTGCTGATTGGCTGGGTTGGAATTGACAGGCGACACAAAAACATCATGCGGAGCTTGTTTACAAGGCAACCGTGGACTCACATTCCCAAACTGGTCTATTAACAGCAACCACAGCTTCCTCCAAAGTGTAAAACTGGCTGTAGCGTCTCAGTATCAGACCAACTTTATCAACGTTAGAGACTTTGTAGTCATTTTGTGAATACTTAGAACTTTATTTTGGAATTTAACTTGTTAAATTTGTCAAATACCCACAGAGGAAGAGAGTCAATGCAGATAAGTTGAACTTCATTGATCCCATGACAGCTCTCAAGAACAGAAGTGCAAAGTGCAAAAAGCAAAAAGTGTGCAAAACAATTTCAAAAATAAAAAGTTATAAATTAACAACTTTAAAATGATTTACAGAAACAGGTGAATAACAGTTGGATGTTAGGATCAATTTATATTATGGTTTGAGAAATAATGTCAGTCAGTAAAGTGTTGCACTGGCTAATATAACAATAACAGTACTGTGTGTGTGCGTAGGTCCTATGTAGGTCAAGGAGATCAAGTGGATGTGACTGTCAAGGTGTGTCTGATAGCAGCTAACAGATCACTTCAAATGCCCTAAAAGCCTTTTCATCAGCGAGCGACAGATTAGGTTTGTTGTTTTATGAAAGAGTGCAGGGAGAGGCCTGATAACACTGTGCTAACAACAAACATCATCTCAGTATGTTTTCCTGCCCTCCTTCAGCTGGAAGGAGGTGAACAGGTGGAGCCAAGCTCAAACTTGGCACCAGCTGAGGTGTTTACATTTTTTATTTTTCTATTAGTCTTTATCTTATTATCTTCTTGCTTCCGGCATTTAGATAGCCGAATCAAACAGGTTTATATTGCAGTCAGAGATCATTCCGCCTGCAGTCATGAGAAATCCAAAACCAAATAACCAATTTACGAAATGAACCGAAACTGCCGTCCCCGGGCTCGTGACACGGCAGCCCGCTGCTCCTGTATGTTGCATGTGTGTGCTCAATCAGTGATGAGTTAAATGCAGGTAAGAGTATTTGTGTATATAAAAATATACAGACTGAAATAAAGTTTGAAGCTGAAGTTTTTAACAATACATCAGTGAGTCACACCGTTGCACTCTGTAATGCGTTCCTTCATCGCCATCACATCAACACACACACACACACACTTTATTTTGACTGAATCTCACATACAACATCCTGCTGTTGGAAATGCAGGAACAGGAGCACCAAACTTGGATTATTCCGCCACAAGAATTAGTCCCCAGTCTTTCTGGTTTGTACGACTAAAGACACACACAACAGAAACTATATATCCACGAATTATAGATGTTTGCCCAAACCAATGGGCTGGTAAATAAACGAGAGCTAAAAGTGGCTTCACTCTTCTCTTTGTGTTGATACTTTTTGTGCCATGAAAACCTAAGTTACATAAGTTAAGCTGCTCTCCACAAAGGAGAGTGCAAGTTCTTTTTCCCACAGGGTATTTGATTTAGTAATGTATTATGGGTGGAGTGTCACTTCAGAATAAAACTGCAACAGACCAAACCCAGTGTGTGTGTGTGTGTGTGTGTGGGTGTGGGTGTTGTACGGTAGCTGACTTTGTTTGCTTCTCATGTGGTTCTGTGACCCAAATACTCTGACTCATTTATTCTGGTCCAACACATCATCATGGCAGAGCCAGAGAGACACAGGATGGAGGAAGGAGATCAGATAAGATAAGATTCCTTTAATGTCCCACAACGGGGAAATTCACGAAGATACGAGATTCACGCGATAGAGAGAGATGGAAAAAAAAACACAAAAGAGAGAGGATGGAGGGAAAAGTGAGGAAGAGACAGAGAGAGAAAAGCCACGAGACTTGTGTTTGTTTTACTGTCCATCTGGGCAGGGACTAATGACAGAACTCAGAGAGAAGGTTATAACACAACTGGGTCCAAGCCACATTGTGAAGACAGACACTGAGCCACAACACAACACACACAAGTTATAAATATGCTGCGTCTGAAGTTACAGTCAGTCCCATCGTAATGTCTGTGAACCTTCTACCTGTAATCTGGTTTTGGAGCCCTGAAACGTCCCCCTTTATGGACGAACGCCGCCTCAGTGAGCTGGCTTCACAGCGGTTACGAGGGATTCCACTGACCCGTTGCTGAAAGAAACTTCTCAGACTACAACATGCTTCAATATGTCAGTCTGTCCACTTTCCGTCAGTTCCACACCATCAACTTTTAGGTGGAATATGATGAAATAAGTCAAGAGTACCCTGTGTGTTGCTCGTGCAGGGTTTAGCTGAACCCTCGCAAAAGCGCTATCAAAACACTGTATTTTAGTTACGTGTATGTAACTAAAATCTCGGGTTTATGATCGTTGTTTTAGTTGTAAACAGCCGACAATGCTAAGAGTTAGAGGACATTTGCACGGCTTTCCCCAAGTTTACCCATACAATACGTTTTTGACTTTGGTGCAAGTGACTTTTAAAAGCCGAAGTGGAGAACTTATTGTCTACTTCTGAAAGATTATAAATGTGGAAAATATGTTCAGTATAATTTGCCGACAAGTCAGAGATCTGATGATTTAGTGTGGCCCAAAACGTTCATGTTCTTGACTTAGATTTGATAGATGAGGACGGAGCTTTAACAGAACACCCTTTTGGTAATATTTTTACATTTTCTGAATATCTCTTTACAATATGAGGAGAAAGTAACACATGACAGATAAGTTTTATGGATGCAAACGATCTGTTTATGAGCTACACGTTTGGGGAGGATTTTAGGTGACGCACTGAAACCTTTAAACTTTAAACCCGTCAGACTAACCCTTAGCTTTGTTGTTAAGCTCACGAGTTTGGCTGCTGATTCTTTGAATGAAGTTGCAGCCCATTCTCAGATTTTTTCTTTCCTCAACAACATTAATTGTGCAGAATATTTCATGTGTGATAAAATCAGTCATCATCGTCATAATTCATTCATAATGTGCTCACACTGAGACGTTAAATCCACTAACCCCCCAACGTGACTCAACAGCTGGTGAGTCTTCAGTCCTTCTCGCTTGTTCCAAGGCTGAAGCAGCTGCCCTACATTACCCTCATCTGTTACCTATTACCCAGAACCCTTTGCTCTGGTGCCTGGCCAGGAGACAACCAACCCTCCCACCTCCCAAAGGGCCGCCAGCCAGCTCTGACGATGCGTTTCCTGTCTCCACATGACTGGCTGTGAGCGTCATGTTAAAATAATAAGGCTATTATATTAGAGCTCAGTCACAAGCACGAGATCCTGATGCTGTGTGTGTGTGTGTGTGTGTGTGTGTGTGTGTGTGTGTGTGTGTGCATAGCCAGCAGGGATACCAAGAGAGTGTAAATGTGTGTCTGTTTGCTTCTCTGAGTGCATCTCTGAGTGTGTGTGTGTGTGTGTGTGTGTGTATGTGCTTACTTTGTCTCTCTGTATGTGGCTGCTCTTGTAAAACTCGTTCCACGCAGAGAAAATTAATGTAATTTGTTTCCAGGGTGTTCTGAGGTACAAAAAGTCTCACACTGCAGACCAGGAAACAGACTTATTAACATGCACTTATCAGAAATACTTTATTGATCCTTGGGGGAAGTTGTGTAAAAAGAAGTTATTTAAAGATGTTCCGAACTCCCTGAAAGTAAAGTTTAAACGAAGATAAATTTCAGGGTAAACCAGCAGAGTGGAGGCTGTTAGAGCTGCAGATTAAGGGGTGTCCACATAGTTTTGGCCAGTTGAAGACTGGACAGGAACGGACCAGATTTGAGACAAGTACACATCCAAGTGTTATCTCGTTCACCTGCTCTCATTAAGCATATAAATTACCTGATTTTCTGAGAGGAAAGAGCTTCTTTGTGCGTGAGTGCAGAACCTGAACTAGGAAGCAAACATGCCTGAAAACAATTCTCAAACTCTGAAACTTAATTAATCTGGGTGACCGGATTACAGAGACACGAGCCAAAACACACAAGTCTGAGCACTCATAAACAACCTGCTCCTCCCGTATCCTCTCTGACTTGATGTCAAGGTGTTAGAAGCTTTCAGCAAATGGTCCGGAGCTCCAGAGGAAACACCTTAAAGTGTGTGTGTTTGATGTTCAAGAGCATGCTGGAGGCCTCAGCTCTGACGCAGTGCTATGAGTTAGCGTCAGTATGTGTGAAAGAGGGATCCTGTGACCAAGACTCGGTGTAAATGTGGCTGAGACGCGGCGGCTGCAGGTTTTCCTCTGATAGTTTAGAAGCTTGTTTACGCCTCCTGCTGCTCGGCCATGACTGCCCCTCCCCCCACCCTCACCTTCTGCCTCGCTGACCCCCACCCATCCGCCCCCTAACGTGTGAAAGTATCGACACATCATTGTGATGCCAAAGGAAGCAGCTAACAGTTTGCGTCACACTTTCTATTCTCCCTGCTCGACTTGGGTGTCGTTTGGGTCGTAGCTGTGAGGTGCAGGAGACTCCGCGGAGCCCGAAACCCGACCAACTGACCCGACTCGTGTTTCCATACAGCCGGTGACAAACAGATTGGGTTGCTGCAGTTATGCCAACAATCGCGTGAACACTTTTGAGGATGATATTAGGGAGACCGCGATTCCAATCTAATTGCACTGCTGATAAACCTGCAATGATGTTTTAGAATAATACTTTGAAAATCTTTATTCAGAGAGAAGTTTTTGAAACACAAAGAAACAAATTAATATCACATGAAGCCGGTATAAAATCAAATTAAACGAGGAACTAGTGGATCACTGAGATGTAATATACACCTGCAGACAGGTGTGTAGGAAAAGAGAAGTTGACTTCCTGCGCTGAGATTATAACAGATCTGTATGATATGTACATTCCAGTGATGGACTGACAATCAATACGTCACATTTGATAATGCACATGTTTGAATTTTTTTTTTATTTCTTTTAAATTTTCTTTTAAAAAAATACTTTTTATTTTTGCATAAGATTACCTCTCTGGGGAAATGTAAAATCAATATCATTATCTAAGCTGGAAATATCTCCATAACTTTAGAGAAAAACAAACTATTTTTATGCTGTAAAAAGATTTTTCTAAATTTTTGCACACTTGGGGTTTTGATCGTTTCTTGGTCACATATTTTGTTTGGTTAGTTCTTACTATGTTGACACAATTAAAGCGCAGCAAAATATTAGTCAGATGATGTTGTCATATTAGAAAATTTCTTGTTTTTAATATTGATTCTGTTAGTGTTTCTGAAACAAAAAACATACAGTTTTCTTTCACGGAGTTTGACACAAACTGCTTGTCTCCTCTTTGTCTTTGCCTTGCTCTTGTTAAAACCTGGCGCCCAGGTGCCAACGATTCAGGTGCGTTAGCGGGAAAACGGCAGTGTTAAAACAGTGCGAGGGGTTGCGTTTGGAGGAGAGTGTTGCATCAGGTAACAGTGAGACAAAGAAATAAAATCCAGTAAGTCGAGCTCAGGTAACAGATTAAAGGCTTAACATTAACCCAAACACTGCAATATTCACTAACAGGATTTTTACAACTCAGGACAACTCATAACGACAGCTTTTTTTAATCTTTTATCACGATGACCCCACTGCACTGCTGGACCAGCTCCATTCAAATGAAGAAGTGTTTTTCACCCAGGGCCAAAGCTGATGTGAATGCAGCCTTATGCTGGTAGCCGCCAATGCATCCTGAAGCCTCAGAGCTCCCTCTGAAACAGCAAAAAGCCATTCTACAACTTTTCTCACGTATGCAATACTGGTGGGTTTCCCCACTAAGTTTCAAAGTGGCTTGTAAACTAATGAATATGTTTTAGTCCTTGAACACATCGTCGGGGAGGACTTTCCTGATCAGCCTCATATGAATAAGACGTGATGTTCGTTGTGATACATCACTGCACTTGAGCAAGTTTCATGTCCCTGCAAGGTGATTTTCAAAGCGTACTGAAATGATTGGAGACCAGCATCTCATTTGGCTCCAAAATGACATTTCACAGTGGATTGTTTGGTCTTCTTTAGGGTGAAACTGCGCTCCTCATCATGTGATGACAGTTTGGCTCTGGGAGTGGAGGGTCGAGGGCTCTAACAGCAAACAACTTGTCAAGATGGTAAATCCTCACATGTGCTTCCACAGATTAACCTGAAGGTAAAAAAACACAACGTCCAAACTCAGGTGTTTGAGGTCAGGCTGTTGCTGACCTTGCACTTTGATCAGGCTTTTATCTCTTCTTTTTCACAGAATCAGGGTTACAGAGTGCATGTAAATGAGGGGAGGTCCCACTCTGCATGAAAGCTTGAGTGGAAAAACAAATGCACAGTCTTGAAAATTCCCCCATGACATCTGACTTGTTTCCTCTGTGGTCTGAGTAAAGAACATGTAAGACAGACAACAGAAAGGCTCGATCTCAGTGTTACACTTCTTTCTTTTTTGGAGGTTTTCATACCGCGGACTTTTTCAGCAGCACCATAAGGACGTTTTACGGTGCTTTGACGCCATTAAGTTTGATTTAGAAAAAAAGAATCACACACTGTCACACACTGCATGATAGCAAATAAACAAAAGCTGTACACATGAGGTCACTCGTTCATTGGGCAGTTTTGGTGATGTCATCCTCCGTCATCAGTGCTACATGAACAAGACTGACCTCCTTGACAAAAACAGCGTCAGTCGTTTCGGCAAGCATCCCCAAACAAGAATTCAGACGATTACAGAGCGATAATGTCTTTGTCTGTCAGGGCGGATGGCTGGATGGATGACTGGATGGATGGATGGATGGATGGACAGGTCACAAAACATGTGACTGTGCTGTTTGTTTCCTGTTTCCAGCTGACTTTGTTGGGTGTTTTACGCCTCTTTGTTAGCGACAGGCCGTGGCCGGCAGTGCTGTGTGTTCGAGTTGCCCCATCTGGACTCAAGGATTGACCGATCAGAGAGTTTGGTGGTCAAAGATGGAAGATTGCTGCCAATTTATGCTCAAGAACACGTGAGTCTGTAACTGAAGAATTCATGGACTAATCATGGAGTAACAGGAGCCTGAGACACGCGAGACATTAATGCTTTGGGAGGAATCCGGCAGAACACAACGAGGTCTGACTGCCCTCACTGACGTGAGTCATCACCACACAGCAGGTTAACATGTCCCATAGACGATGTCAGGTGTGTTGACACATCTCAACGCTTGGATGAACTAGTTGACTCAGAAGTAAAAGGAGACACAATGAATGACAAATGTGTGGGTTTCATATTCTGCTGAAGTGCAGCTTGTGGCCAAGTGAAAAACCAACCTGTATTAATCGACTCCTAATAATAGGCGGTTCCACCGAAATGTACCGTTTCCTCCAGTTGAGTAAGAGTGCCCTGTTTTGGAAATTTAGCTTTTTCAAAAAATGAAACTCTAGGTTTGTAAGCCGTTTTTAGAGATTTTGCCTTCAGTGGGGACCAAAGGGCTTGTGACTGAGTGGGGCTAACAGGGCTGGGAAGTCAGAAAGTTTTGACACTAACACACTGTTGGTTTTAGTCTTTTCACAGGATTTATTGACAATAAGAAAACAGCAATGCCAGCCTTATCCTTTAAGGAATATTGTGGTTACTGCTGAAAGCAAACTCCAGTGTGACGGTGAGTCAACATGCTCTCGTCTTCTCCTTCACGTGCTGCTGTTTGGCTTTCAGCCGTGTGTTTACTCTGCACACAGTCAGCTTCAGCTGTCAAACATGGACATGAAATGTTTCTGAAAAAGAATAAATAAAGAAAAACAAAAAAAAATCTACTATCTATAGCCTGTGCAGGAAAAACAACGCACTACTGCTCTGGAAGTTGGAAGTCTGATCACCTCTGATTAGCACCACCAGCTAATGGACCCTCAACTCCAACAATGGCTCTACAGCACAAAACCCCGGCAGCTGATGCATTTCAGTGCTCTAAGGCACTGCATTAGTGCAGCAGGGGTTCTTCCAGAATGTTCCAACAAAACAAAGAAAGACGAAATGCAAGATAGTAAAGAGTTACAATGTGGGATTAGCTGCTGGCTTGGCAAGTACTTCCCTCTCAGTAAAATCCCATTCCAGAGATCTCTTTAGCTGATCTCCTCACTGTTATTCAACGCAGGAGTGTTAATTGCATACACGCTTGGATGCACATTGTGAGTCGGAACCAACTGCATGTTTGTTGAACTACGGGCGTATTGTGGACCACCGCACAGACCTTCCATCTCACCTGGCTGCCGTTCATAAATGCTAAAATTTTCAAATCCGATCATTCTGGAGTGTTTGCACACTTATTTGCTTTCTGCAGCAGTGGAGTTGGGAGGCAGGAGGTAATCCCCTGCTACTGCAGCAAGCACACAAATGTAGAGCCTTCTTTTCATTTGAGTGAAAACCCCCTAAATTTACAGTCACCTATCGTCACCCTCAGGGGACCAAGGGAGTCACTTCCAGCCCCAGTAAAACAATAAAATGTGATGAGGGGTGAAATGCAGCAAAATGTTGGTGCAATGAGACTCTTTTGTCTCATTACCCTGAATTTGACAGACAGCCTCTAAGCTTTTAAGAGCACTTTTGTTTTTACAGACAGAAATACACAACAATATACAAAATACAAAGGTCCTTCTTTATACTTTATACTATACTTTAAACTTTAAAAGTTTTTCTGCAAGTTTGACCATTTTGTCTTTGCTTTTGTGCTTTTATTCTCCATTCTTCTATCATTTTGAATTTTTCACTTTAGGTAATTTATCCTTTTGGGAATAATGCATGAAGCCATTAGAACTGCACAGTGCTGTGTGAAAGCTGCAAGAAAATACAACCGATTGATAGGCTGATCTTTCCCACTGTGATACCTCAGTGTACTGACCTTGGCGTCGTGAACCAGGCGGTGGAGGTGAGGAGAAACAGATGCATGGATGAACTTATAATCATCTTTGTGCAGTAAAGGTGTTCACACCTTTTGAGTTGTCGTCACGGTTGTCGGACACACCTGCTCCTCCCGACTGCCGCCTGTTCTGTCTTCAGGTTGTGAGATGTCCAAATTTAGCAGGTGTGATATGAACAGCAGTTATGTTTTCTTGAGTAGTGTTGTGATTTTCCACTGTTTTACATCAGCGTTAATCCTAATAATACAAACACTTTGAAACATGTAAGTTTTACATGTAAGTTATTCAGAGGAACTTAAATGTGTTCATGATGGGCAGAGTGGTTTCTTTCTTCTACATCTTAATTTTTTAACCCTGACCCGTGACGAATCAAACCGTCTTCGCTCACGTGGTCAGACACACATCAGGCTCACTGGGAAAGAAAGCCACAATTCAGAAACCATTTTGAAAAGCTGTGGACGTCGTCTGTATTGAAGTCTAACCAGATCTTCAAAAGAATCAACCTGAATTGCTGTCTCCTTGTGGTTAGCTTTCAAAGCATGTTTAAGATCTGAAAAAAAAAAAAAGCAAAAGTGTCAGTTATTCAAACAGAAAACAGACAAACAGTTCATAAACTTCTTTTCTAAGACTTGCAGAAGGAATAACTTATCATGAACCATTATAAACATCAACTGCCTCCACGGGGACAGTCAGGAGATGAGCGGACTGGTTCCGGTCAGCATCAGATCCACGTTCTAATCAGAGTTAACGAGTGACTTTTTAACTGCAGTGACTTTCATCCTTCTTTCATCCTCCAATGACGGCCTCGCAAACGTTCAGGTCCCAGCAAACACTCTAATTGGAGGTTTTGCTCGAGCCAACCTGCCAAACGACTGTTGTTGCTGTCGTTTTCGTCGCTCCTCCTGCAGGTTGTGATTAACCTGATGAGGGTTGGAGAGGAATCACGAGAGGATGAACCCACAGACTGAATGTAAATCCACTTCTTTTTAATGTTAGCCTGTTGACAACAAGCTTGATGCACAACGGCAACATAAGGATTTTAGATAGATTTACCTCTACCTTCCAGGAATGCAATGGAATAAACTAGAAACTTGCTTTTATACATTTGTTTATTATGATTTAGTTGATTCATTTTGTTGGAGGGTGAAGGTTTCCCACTGATAAGCAATGCTGATGCTTTATAGCAGATGATCTGGTTTTGTTTTTGACATGTTTGAGAGAATCTTTAAACCACTTGTGTTAGGCTGCAAACCAATCTTTTTGTATCCAGGAATGACAGGAAGGTGAGGAGAGGTTACCTCCACTTGGATCACTAACAAGCTTCTGACGATGATGAAAGGTCCCTCCTATCTTCTGGAAAACCAGGGACCTCTGAAAAGAAATGGGCTCTTGGTGAGCATTCTCGTCAAGTTGTACTGCAAAATATGTGGCCCGTTGGATTTGTGGACCTCCTAGAGAACCATCAAGGCTACTTGGTGGTACAGCAGAGCATCGACGAATCTTTGGACTGTTTTCAGACACCAGCCAATGTATCCTGTGGAGCGAATCCTTGAAGGGAAGGGAACAGCATCACTATGCCAACAGCATACTGTTCTCTGATTGCCTTACTGGGGAGGCTACGGCTTGAGCGTCTGGAGCGTGGGCTCATTTGGACATAATGGTGCACTGTCTCGCCAGACATCCCAGCATGCTTTGTCCCAAGTGATGTTTTTGTCCCATGTCAGTTTTTCCACTCTCAAATGCTTTGACTTAAGATTAAATGTCTGCAAAACCAGTGACATGCCCATCAACCTCACCTGCATGCAAACCGTTTCATTGACTGCCTGCGTGTTCTGAAGCTGAAGCGCTCATCTTGTCTGTTGCTTGTTTTTTGGGTATTTCTTTTCACCAGGTCAAGTTTATGCTTAAAGATTGTGTGGGAAACACATGAGTGTTTAGAGAAAACAGGAAGACTTCACAGAGACACCCCCCCACCACCACCACACACACACCCTCCACCTCTTTTATTGTAAGAACTGATGTGTTGATGGGAACTCAAATACAGAACTGAAAGTGGGCTTCCAGTGTGTGTGTGTGTGTGTGTGCGAGAGAGCGAGAGGAAGTCAGCAGCACACACTAACGGATTAGGAGGTTGGGGTCTAGTGTGTGTGTGTTAACGGCCCTCCTTTCACTGTGGTTGTTTTTCCTGATTCAGCGTATAATGTTTCAGACAGTATTCCAGGTTAGTGGATCGGGACAGGACCTTTACTGTTTCAACATGACAAACCCCTGTGCACAAAGCCAAGTCAATACAGAAGAACTTTTCCCAGTTTGGTGTGGAGGAACTCCACTGGCCTACACAGAGTCCTGATCTTTTTTTTCCTCTTCCCCTCAGCATTAAAGTGCCGCTTTTCATCTTCCAATACTGACCTTTTTCACAAAACAGCCTCACAAGCGTGCAAATCTTTAGAAAAAATAAAATCCTGCTTGGTGTTTTCCAAAACTCGGCAGCCCAGTGATGGTCAGGGTCTCACATGTGGCCTGATCGGTACTGAGCATGTGCAACTCAGACTCGAACGGTGATAAGAAAGAAACAAGATGTCGCACTCTTTAGTCCGTTGATCAGCTCTTGAAAAAACAAAAAAAAAGCCTACGTGTTAAATGCTTTTTTTAAAACTTCTCTGACTGGGCAAGCGAGGTGCTACATTTATCAGCCCGAGCAGGATGATAAGCATATCCTTACTATAGATAAAACTATAGAGATTTCGACTCTCATGTTCAACAGCCACATACGGGTGTGATGGTCAGGTGTTCACATGCTTCGGTTTCAGAGCTGTCTTTGTCCATATTCGCCTCTTGACAATCTTTTGATCTCTGCACCGAGTGTGCGTGTGCTGAGAGGCAAATGTCTCGTCTGTGTCGACAAAGAAGCACAAAGGAAATTCATGTGTGTGTGAGTGAAATATTACACTTCACATGTGAGCACAAGCAGTCTTTTTTTGATTGGGACAGTAACGGTGCCAGAATTGTAGCGCACAAGCTGCCACCGCTAAATAAAACATTAAATTTAAGAAATAAAGCTACTCCTGATATCTGCTGTGTTCAGCAGTTTTGGAAATGAATTAGCCTACATAGAGTACATTTACGCCCACACGACAACGCACACCACACATGTCAAACTTCGGCCCAACATCCAGTGATATCAGACCCAGATAGCTTCAAATATCTATTATTAACGTCCCACTCACGCCAAATCCCATAATGCAACAGTTGCATCAAACCATCCTGCCCGCTGCTCTGATGACAGACTCGTCAGCAGATGGACGTGTGGGTGAGCGCATACACAGTGACATTTAAGCAAGCCCCCAAAAGAAATGGCTAAAGGAAAAGTGCACTTTGAAAACAGGTGGGAGGCAGAGTACATGTCGGTAAACCTGTGTGACATGATATGACTGGAACTGAAGAATATGACATATGTTCATAAACAGACATAGACGTTCATAAATGCAAAATCACAAAGTGAAGCATACGTAAAAATACTGTTGCTGGTCGGGTACGTGAGCCTGCACAGCTGATGGAAAAAGGGAAAACGGTGACATGACTGACACTGCACAGCTGGCTATCTTCATCCTTGCAGTGGACAGTTTATGCCTTACAGAAGAACTTTTGGGTATTAAATCAATCCATGGCACAACCACAGGAAAAGAGGGATCTGAAGCTGCTCTGGGACAAGCTTACAGGACTGGCGACAGATGGAGCGCCTGCGATGTGCAGGGAGAAGAGCTCATTGGTCTGAAGGATGCAGCAGAAGATGCAGAAGAGGGATTGCTCAGGTGAGCTGACAGCGTATTACTGCATCATACACCAGGAAGTGCACAGTAACACAGTCCAGGTTTTAATCACCACCAATGTCAGTGTTTTCAGGAGGAAATACATTCTGAATAACAGATTTTTCCAGTTGCCTGAGGAAGTCTGTCAGTTCGTGAAAGGAAAAGGAAAAGACTCGGTGTGAAAGAGTCCACCTGAGCTGTGCGACAGAACTGAACCTCCAGCCTCAGGGACGGGACCATGTGACCACCGACATGCATGACGCAGCAAAAGCTTCTCAAGCCAAGTTGTGTTTGTGGGAGACTCAGATGCAGCGAGGAAACTGGGGTCACAAACCAAGTCTCCACCGCTGTAATAAAACACTTTCACTTGAAAAGACTGACTCACGGAAATGAATGAATGTTGTTGACGTGTTTGATCTTAAAGTTGATCTTTCATTTTCTTCTTTTTTTTTTTTTACAAGAATGAAAAAGATGAAAACCCGGTCAGTTTAAGTCTGTTCAATAAATGTTAACTCTTTTTGGCCGTCGACTTAGACCTTGTTTGAAGTTTTGGCCCCTTCTGCTAAATAGTTTGACACCCCTGATGTACACTATGTAGCCAAAAGTATTGGGACACCTGACCATTACACCAACAGCTCTAACAGCTTCCACTCTTCTGTGAAGGCTTTCCACAACATGTTGGAGTGTTTCTGTGGGAATTTGTGCCCATTCATGCAGTAGAGCATTTGTGAGGTCAGACACTGATGTTGGACCAAAAGGCCTGGCTCACAATCTCCGTTCCAGTTCATCCCAAAGGTGTTGGATGGGGTTGAGGTCAGGACTCTGTGTGGGCCAGTCAAGTTCTTCCACACCAAACTCATCCAACCATGAAACCAAATGAAACTGAAACCCGTCATGTACTAGTGAGATAAAAACTAAACCCAACCTTTTCTATTCTTCCCTCCTGGTTTCTACCTCACACTGACATCCTGCCACAACGTGCCCACGCAGCGCAGACCATTGTCTTATTGTGCTGCAGGGTTTTTCACCAGCAGCCCGAATGTCCCTTAAATGTGAAGAATTTCTGCTGCTCCCCCTCCCATCTTTTAAAGTGTGTGTATTTAACATCCTCCCCAATCAGCCGTCCTCTCGTCTCCACTGCAAGATGAAAGGCATGTGTTGAATATCAAACAACCAAACACTCAACAACACTAACACCCCCACCTCCTCCACCTCCTCCTCCTCACCTTCACTACATTCCAACACAAATATTTAACTCCATGTCTGTCGTCTGAGTGGCTGCAGGATGAGTTTTCACACCACGCGTGACCATGTCCCGACTCTGAAATGAGGTCGCGTGAGTTATTTGTTTACATCAGACCAGATCAGAGTGTTTTATGGCTTTTAGACCATCGCCGCCTGTCAACAAAAAGAAAGTGTTTTACATGTCAGTAAGATGAAATTTTTAGAAGAGCTCTTTAATTCTTAACAATTCGTGATTTGTTCTTTTGCGCAGAGTACAAAATAAAATTAAGATGGTTTAGTTTGGTTTCTCTTTCTTTCTCTTTATTTTCTGGTCTTCTGCCTGATTGTTTCCCAGGTTTTCTTTCTTCCACATATTCTCTCATCTTTGCCTTTTTGTCATTTCTGTTTTCTGCTCTTCTGAATCATCAGCATCAGCATCTAGACTTTCCCCAGGACAAATGATTCATAGGTTAAATGCTACTTAGGTTTTGGTTTAGCTTTGGAACTAATGCAAAGCTTCATCATTCTGCTCATCTCATTTTCCTGCTCTTGTCTTTGCTGTGTGTGTGTGTGTGTGTGTGTGTGTGTGTGTGTGTGTGTGTGTGTGTCTGTGTTTCGGGGGTTGGACAGATGGCCATTTCACACATTATGCTAAAACTCATAATTAGGGAGCTGTGGCACAACAGGACACTAATGTTACATATTAACATGCATACATCATATCATGCATGTGTGTGTGCTTGCATTTTCACGCACACACACACACACACACACACACTTATGTTGTGGGGATATATCTCTGACAGTAAGATGTATAGAGAACAGGTGGACACACACACCAACTTTCACTTTTTCAACACTTTACGCTTCACCACACTTCATTAAATTGTCTGTAGCTTCACTGCAGAGCATTTGGAAGCTGCGGGACGGACTTTTGGTCCACAGGGATGTTTCCTGGATTTATGAGTGCTCACATGTCTATTGAGATAAAATTGAAGTGTTAATCAGAGATTTCAAATGCAGCTTACGTTGCTCAGATTTCTCTGTTTATGCAGCACAAGTTCAGGAGCATCACTTATGTCGACAGTCAGCAGGATGTTTATTTGAAGATGAAATTATCAGTAACATTATGCTAATGGGGCATAATAATTCTGGTCTTTCCACAAGTGGCTCTGTTGCTCTGATAAAAGTCAGACGAAATTTAAAGCCTCTACAGAACTTTAAAACAGAGGCTTGCAGCAGTCAAACAGAGCTGCTTGGACAGTTTGAACGTCTCTTCACAAAATGTTTGCCGATGCTCCTGATAGCGACTTGCCGTTAGCATCTTGCCATATGTCAAACACCAAATGGCTCCAGTTCGTCTTCTGACAGCAACGGTAACATCTTCAGCCAGTCAGTGAGGTGAAGGATGGCCGCACAGCTGCAACACACACACACACACACACACACACAAAACAGTCATTGAGTACATATGAGCACATGTGAACTCTCATTTGACATTATGACCTTATAGATGAATATAATGTTCTCACGTGCAGAACACACACACACACACACGCTGTTCACAGCTGCACAGCAGAGCAACTGGGTGTTTCACAGTGAAACGAGCCAAACACACATCCATGTGCACAACGGGCCAAACACACACTGACACACGTCCTCTGAACGGACGAGGAGGCTTCAACACACAAAATCTTAAATTAGAGACTAAGATGAGCGTGATTGATTGTCTGATTGATGACCGATTAATAGACTGATGCACTGACTGAAAGGTTGCTGTTCAGATGGATCAATAGATGGAGTGAAAGCCATTTGACAGGCTGTGATGTGTGCAACAGAAGCAGTCGACAGGTGAGGGGTAACGTTCAGGTTACACTGCTGTGTGACAGTTTGTTTACACACGGTGTGACAACAGCTGTGAGAGTGTGTGTGTGTTGGCTCAGTCGCACACACACACACACACACACACACACGGCGGGATCCTTCTGTCTGACAGCAAGACGGATGGAGGCGACAGATGCACACATAACTTTTACTTACAAAACAGCGAATGTGGATTTGAGATGAGTGTGAGGAAGACGAGGATGACAGAAAGAGTTTTTCAGTCCAAAGTCGAAGGTGAACGTGAACAATCACTGACAGCTTCTGCAGTTTCCTGTTCACTTCATTATCGAGCCTCACACTTTGTGGACAGCAGAACTTTTCTTTATCCAACCATCTGTCCACGAGCAGTAACTTAATCAGACTCAGACAGTAAAGCAGAAAGCACAAACAGGGACAACGAAGAGAAAATAAACCGCAGAAGTCACAAAAGCTGTGAAAACTGAGCACACGGAGGCTTTGGAAAACGTCTCTGGTCTCCTGCACGCGTTTGTTCGACAGGCGGACGGCCAACCGCAGTCGGCGAGGCGTCACTGAGGCCCGCTTTGAGTTGGGTCGGAGATGGGAGACGTCCCGGTTGTGGCTCGGTACAACTCAGCGTGTTCAAATCTGGTTTTAATTTCTCATCAGTGTGATATACGTTGCCTCCGTAAGGCCAAAAGTGCCAGTGTCAGACCTTTCCTGGTAAGAAGGGAATCTCATCAGAATCTAAATGCCAAATCCATACGATTGGATCCATCCTGAGACACTTCACTGTCAGGACTTAAGTCGGCCTCAGGGGGTCGGGGGGGTGGACTGGGGTGGAGAGTTGGGAGATTTGGGGGTGAAAGGGTGAGTTGGATGTTGAGGAGGTGGTGGTGGGGTCACAGCTAATGATCTTAAATCCTTGACAGGTCAAAGGTCTTTTGAGGATCCACTTCCAGGACACAATGGAGTCCTGTTCTTCCTCTGAGCTGGAACAGTCCATTCAGCTGCAGAGCGCCGACCTTTCACCCCCAAAGCCTCCTGTGGAGACTCAGCTTCTGCCTCCGACTTTAATGTGGACTTGTTGCAGTAATTTTCCTTGTGTGCTTTTCAACAGAGTGAAAAACTTTAAAAGTGATGAGCGAGCCAATCAGAGAGGACTTGGTGGCAGCATCTTGGAGCAGATTTGACTTGAAAATGGATCAGGGTCCTGTTGTCCAAAAGCATCTTAAGGCTACAAAGATCATTAAATCCCTCTTAAGAAACCTCCTTAAGCTTTAAAGGTTGTTGCTCCTCCTCCTCCCATTCACAGACTTTTATGAGAAGATGCTTCCCTTCCAGTTACTATCGATTTTGTCCTTTATTTAAGTTAATACTTTTATCAGGACTGCTGATGTTCAATGCCAAGTGAGCTTGATGCAAAATGTGCAAAGAGGTTTAAATCTGAAAATACGACTAAACTGAGGCAACAAACAATTAAGCGATCAGTTTCTTTCATCGTGGTCCTCCTCTCCTTCTCATCTGATATAATAAACTCTTCTGCTCTAACGCCACTTTCCCGGTGTTGCCTTTTCTCTTTAATCAGAATCAGAATAGTTCATTGATCACTGGGGGAAAACTGGGTTTGTTTTAGCTGCTCCAACCAAGTCACTTTATGTATTGTATTGTACTGATCTTAACCTGAGACCCAGAATACGCAAACCTGTCGAGTTTGAGACATAAAGACATAAAGACATAAAGACGTTCGTATCAGCTCCAGTTTTACTTTGGGAAACTTCTGAGGTGTGCAAAGTTTTGTCTCATGAATCAACAAAGATAAATATTTTCCTTTTGATGCTCTGTATAAAAACATGTCTCACGCTTGATTAAATCTTACTGTTAAACTCCAAAAGCTATGTTTACATTTACTGTTTTTCACCAAAACGCTGAATGACATGTCAAATGCATTTCCTTCTCAGTTTCTCTATGAGTGCTTTAAATCTTGCATTATTTGCAGCTGTCTTTCCTGGAAAACACACTGCGCTATAGTGCCAGTAGTGGTCAAAGACCCCACAGGGCGGGATAAATAAAACACCACATTGTTTTCATCTCTTTAATTTGTGTGCTTTCTTTTGTTTCTCAGTGCTAATATTTAAAGGCTGTTGTTGAGGGAGGTTTTCACAATCACAGTATCAGTCACAGTTTTTACTGTGTGTTCCCCCTCCCACACATTAACATTTTTGTTTCCACATTAATGCAGAGTTGCTGAATCTCACACCCAAAACGACAGTTCACAGGTGGAGCCGTCGGAGGAAATGGGAAACTCACATTCATCTGAAAACCAACAGATGTCCATCAAACACATGACTGAAAAATCACACCGGACTTTTTGTTCCACTTTTTCCTTCATTAACATGTAGAGAATATAAAGATTACATGTTGGTGGTTTTTAATGTGGCGGCTCCAAACAAAAAGATCAATACTGGTTGATGTTCTTCTTCTTCTTCTTCTTCAGAGATAAATCATTAAGACTTTAAGACCTGCTGACTTTAAAATGTGACAACAATCGTGTTTTATAAGACTTTACATGTGTTTTTCAGCACGTGTTTTTATTGCCTCTGGCTCTCGGGATGTCTGAGAATAAAGGCTGAAACACACACACACACACACACACTCCTTACAGTATGTAATTCACTGACATTCCTGTCACTGAAGGGGGGGTAACAATTGTGCTGTGAAGGCTGCAGTGCTGAACGCTGGTCTGCAAACCGCACGTGTGTGTGTGTGTGTGTGTGTGTGTGTGTGTAAAAATTCAACATCCCACTATAAAATTACAGGGACAACTTTGTGGAGTGAGAGGATCATGTTTGTCCTTTTCTTTGCTAACTGCCTATAAAATTATAGGGGCCGACTGTGGGTTTTATAGAAATGTACAGTATGTGTTTAAGTGTGTGTGTGTGTGTGTTTGTGTTCTTGGAGGTTGGGCAGATGGCTATTTCCGACAATATGCTAAAATCCATAAATATGGATTCTCTGGCATGATGACGCTAATGTTAGCATATTAACATGCAGTCATTTATATAATGTTAATCTCCATTTGGCATATTAATGTAAGGAACATGTTAGTGTGTTAGAACAGAACAGAATAGAATAGGATGATCAATTGTACTGTTTTTGAGCCACACACGTTCAAAATCTCATCTTCAGACGGTTGAGACGAAGGATAAAACTGATAAAACTGACTGTGATAAATTTCCAAATTTCCAAGCAGTGAAATAAAACTCTTTGTTCCATTACTCAAACGAGGGACAGTTTCATTACATTTGCAACACGAGAACTAAAACAAATGAACATTTTCTGTCCATGCATGAACATGTGAGAACCATTGGAGAAAGCCACATTAACAGACCATCCAGATGAAATAATTCACGTCACCCTCTTTGCACTGTAGACATTTTTCAGCCTTGGCTTAATGCACTGAAAAGGTTTTAAACAACACCGGGACTGTGGGTGTTGTTCCTCATCTCTTATCTCTCTCCACAGCCAATAAGGAGACGAGGAACAGTCACAGTGACGAATACCTCTTCTGATGCAAAGATGGGCATGTGAGGTTGACAAATACAAAGCGTTGGCTTCAAGATCCAGTGCACATGATGTGAGTCTGAACAGCTCAGAGGTGGAGTCGGCTGCCCACTGCTCTTCACTTTGGTGTCTACGATCAGATGAGACAAACAGAAGATTCGCCTTCTCAACAGAAGAAGAATTTAGCCTGTCAGTAATGATTCTGAGGTTCTGACTGCTAACGTTTAATCTAAATAACAATAAATGATGTTTAACAAACACCAGGACGCCTTCTGCTGGAAAGATTCAAGGCTCCACTCATTAAAACTTTATCTGTTGTAATTACACGACTTTAGGGGCCACACACACAAACTGACGCCACTTTGGAGAAAAACAAGCTGCCATGTTTTTCTAGAAGAAAAAAAAATCCGACATGTGCGCTACTTCTCCTTCCAAGAAGAAGCCATATTTTCCTGGTATGCGAGGAACCCCCACCAGCACTCATAACCACAATCCTCTGCAGCATGGCATTTCCAATGTGTTTCGAGGTAGGTATAGAGAGAGAGAGAGAGAGAGAGAGAGAGAGAGAGAGAGGGGAGGGGGGGAGGAGGAGGGGGAGGGGTACCTATAAAGCCACGGCCTTTATAATCTGCAGGGGCCCAAACTGTTCGGAGGAACTCCCTTCTCTGTCCTGTATTGTCGAGTGTGTTTTGAGGTCGGACCTTGAAAGCGTCCTGACTGGTAATCAGCACTTTTTAAGATGATCAAACAGCCTCCATTATGATAGAGGACAATGGGGCTGACAGGAGAGGTGGAGGTGGAGGTGGAGGGGTGGGGGTTTGTGGGGGGTGCCGAGCAAGAAAAGATGACAATAGATTTCCTCTGTTTTCCCCTCCTCACGTGTTCTTTCCTCTTCCCCTCTCACTGTTTCGTTCACCCTCTTTCCGCCCACACTTTTCCGTGCAAACTGCCGGCGGCGTGTGATGCTGCGTATGTTAAAGTACATGACGTTTACAGCGGACTCACTGTAATCCCCTCGGAAACACAAGGGTTACGAAAAGTGAAGTGAAATGATGAGAAATAATAAATGCTGCAAAATATTCTGCAGCGCGAGGTGTCACATTTATGTTTCTTCAAACTCTCTTGACTTTCTCAGTCATACATTTCGAGGCATTTAGGTGACCAGTTTAGGCTTTCTTCACATTGTCTATTGGGTTTTATTCCAACTGTTAAATAAAAAAAGCTAATAACCACTGAAGTCGTAACCTGTACTCTGTGCACACCTGAGATGGCTGATTTAATATATAAAAACTCTGCTAAGATTTGCTTTGTTGAAACTCTGCAGTCTCCTGGCTAAATGAAATGAACACAATAACTTCAGTCAGTCGTTTGGTTGTTATATAACCGACCCCACACAAGTAACGGAGTTTGAGCTCAGAGGCAGCAAAAAGGAAAGTTTGTTAAAATCAGAAAAATGTGACAGGAGCAAACTGTTTTCAGGCCAAGCACACTGCAGGGCGAAATGTTCATAACGCCGTCAAAACCTGATTATTAGATGGAATATAAACAGCGAGTGAAGAAGTCAGTCAAGGCCACCTGTTGAACTCAGTGTATCCAGAACACAGGAGCTCTTCCAAGAAACACACACACACACACACACACACTCACTGTGTAGGGTGTTTGCGCCGGGGCCAGTTTAAGTGTTTCCCTACGAGCCAAAAAAAGCTGAGGGGACTCCCCCTCTCTCTCAGCCAATGGCTTCTGAGGAATTTCAGCTCTCGGCCAATGGGGTGCTGAGCAGGGAGAGCTGGTCCACGTGGATCCTAAAACACAGAAAAACAGGACATACTGGGAACTGAAGGCAAGAAAGGAGAAAGACAAATGAAAAACGACAGCCTAAAAATAAAAGCAGAAGAAGAAAATAAAACTGAAGAAAGCGTTGAAGTCAGTGTTATTATTCCTCGTAAATCTATTTGTCTTTTTCCCTTATTTTATTCTGCGATCCCAAGCCTTAACAACATAATACATCTCTTTTGGTCAAACAAACAAACAAACAAAATACAAAAGCAGTGATGAAATGATTATTTTTTCTAATAAACAGTCATTTGTCCTGAACCACAGAGCAGCTGTGCTTGTTTTGCGACCTTACGTTCTACTTTATTTTGCACAACATTACACTGCTTATTTGTTGTATGTACACGTTTTTTATATTGCTTTGTATGTTGCTATTTTTAACATATTTTGAGTAGCTCATTATTTTTTCTTTTTTTTTCCACAGTATCATCATTGTGTGTAATGCTGCTGCTGCACTGTAATTTCCTATCTATCTATCTATCTATCTATCTATCTATCTATCTATCTATCTATCTATCTATCTATCTATCTATCTATCTATCACAGTGTGAAGATGTGAAAACAGAAGCACAAAGTTTAAAAAGTTGTGCATTAAAGAGCATCTGCACAAACATTCTGGGTCAAACCACAGAGAATTAACCCTTAAAATGATGCTTTTATGTGTCCAGTCACTGTGTGTGTGTGTGTGTGTGTGTGTGTGTGTGTGTGTGTGTGATAAATCAGCTGGACCCTCAGCTGTTATTACTCACACTGTACAGGAAGTCCTTTCACGTCAGAGCTCCAGTAAAGCTGCTCTTGTCATTTGCTTGTTTGTTTGTTTGTTAAATCAAACACGTCCGTGTCAGATTTCCTTCATCTAACAGCTGCACGAGTGACAAATGTTCTCACAGTGAGCTGTGAACTGTTTCGGCAGCACTCACCCCTTTAGACCTTTTGTTCTCCATTCATGCTCGCAGGATTGGAAGCTACTTTTTAAAAGAATTTAGGCATTCAGTTCAATGGGAGGTGAGAATGGAACGAGAGGCCCTGGGCTTTTCCCTCCAGTTATCTCATCATCATCACTGTCTGCAAGAGCATTTCGCACAGTTGGATCAATGATGCCCTGCCCAATATTACTGGCTTTTACTGTGCTCCCCTGAGCGGAAGACCCCTCACATAAACCGGGCTGCATAGCATACATAATGCATGACGAGTCCCTCAGTTGATGAGCGACTTTTCTGAACGTTCAGCGTCCTGCAGAGGACCAGAGGATTGATGCTGTCAGGGGTTGTTAAGGCTTGAACTGAATTTCCTCAAGCATGAAAAAAAGAAAAAGTAAATTGTACTTTGAGTTTGCACAGTACACTTTTAGATTTGCTTCATGGTAGGAAAACATGTTGTGCTGTTATGTTTCTTCTTTTCAGAACAATCAGAGAAAGAAACCATTTGTGAGGAAATACGTCAAAAAGAGCAGGACTTTGGCCGTCTGTGTTTCTTAAAAAACAAAACAGAGGAGAAGTTTTTTTCCGCTATCCAAAACGAGGCTCTAAGGCCCGGATTATTCTCCCAAATGGATGCATATACTGTCAAGGACAACCCCATCCAACACCTTTGGGATGAACTGGAACGGAGATTGTGAGCCAGGCCTTTTGGTCCAACATCAGTGTGTGACCTCACAAATGCTCTACTGCATGAATGGACACAAATTCCCACAGAAACACTCCAACATGTTGTGGAAAGCCTTCACAGAAGAGTGGAAGCTGTTGGAGCTAAAGTCCCTGTTGGTGGTCAGGTGCCCCAATACTTTAGTCCATATAGTGTATCATGTTCAGGGTCATGGGGGGCTTGGAGAATCTCCCAGTAAGCACTGAGCTCCCAGTCTATCACAGAACTGACAACCCATTCAAACCTAATGTTTGCTAGTGTTTCCATATCAAGACATGCTGAAGGCAGCTGAATGTTGCCTCACAAGCTTCATATAGCAACCACACACACACACACACACACACACACACGCTGTGGTTTCAAGTCGCAGAACACACACATGCTCACTTACTCTCAGTCCATTCATACAGAAACTGTGTAAACGGTGTCTTTTTCTTTCGCTTTAAACCTCAAACTTCCAACTGTCCTGCAGTAGTTTCTCAAACTACGGCTCTGGGCCTCAAACCAGGTCACAGCTCAGCTACTGGAAGGCCTGAACACCAGGACAGCAGATTCTTAGAAGAAGAAATATTGTGTAACATGTTTTCATGCACTTCAGTGTGATTTGTGACCTTTAAGCTAGTTTACTTTAGTAATCAGATGTAACCTCTGGCCCTTTACATGCGTTTGAACTCGTAGTGACATTTAAAATAGAGTTAATGTCACAAGAAACCCACTGACATGTGCATGTCCTTGCAGCTTGAAGAGCTCAGTGTTTCTTCAATCTACTGTTCATGTGAAAATGTCTGTTTTAGAAACAGTACAGTCATAGTTTTAGTCTCACTGTGGATGTAATTTATTTGAATAAAATGATGCACTGCGATGCTCAGTTTCCTTTGGTTTTACTGCCTCTTCGTTATGCACACGCTCATCTAAAAAAAGAAAAAAACCATCAGAAAACCTGTTAAGAATCAACAGAGCAAGACATCTTAAAGGGGGACTCCACCAATGTCACACATAAAAGTCTGCTTACTTGTCACAGCGAGTCGAGTCAGCCTGCGAAATGAACAATTGCCTTCTGCTGTTGTGTGGGAGGCTTTTCAAGTCTGATGGAATGACTCGCTCAGTCTGGGTTGGGAAACTACGAATTTACAGCAACAAGTCTGCAAACTGAAGGTGTCAAGTTCCAAAGATGTTCTTCTATAAGGCCCGTTCTCGCTGCCAACGAACAGCGCGGTTGGCGGCGCTTCACTTCACCTACGCTGTAGGTCGCCCTCTAGCGGAGGCTTCCGTCTGACATCTACATACGTTATTTACACAAATTGACGTCCTCGTGCTTTCCTGAAGTGGACAGAGTAGTTTTCTACTTCTAACCAAATGGCAACAATTTCACAATGTTAACAACAAAAAAATCATGTTAGAAATGTTTGCCAGCAAGTTTTATTTTGAAAGTCTAGCCGGATGTCGCATATTTATTATTGCTATGTAGCGCTAACTTGCTAACAGCAGAGCACAAAAAAGAAAAAGACACCAGATGGGTAGATGAGCGTCGTAGTTGAGCCACTGACCGAGCTGTTGTATTTGACGAGTTGTACACTCAGTGCCGCCCAGTGGTCAGAATAAACGTTGGTATCATACATTTCGGCACTCCACAGGTCACAGATGGTACTTTTGTACGTATCATACGTGGATATGCTTAAATCTTTGGATATATTTTTTGACAGTCAGTTTTTTTTGGGGGGGGGGGGGGGGGGGGCATTATGCATTTATGGGAAAGGACAGTTAGAGAAAGTGACAGGAAATGCAAGGTAAGACACGCTGCAAAGGACCACAGGACGGGTGCGAATGCGGGTTGCTGCCATGAGGGGATTTCATTTCGCGTCACTCCCATTTGGCAGGGATTTTTATTTTGTGTGGAAGATGTTGTTTTCTTGCAGAATTTTAGTTTATTTTTTTCCAGTCCTGTTTATTTCCACTGAAGTCAACTTGCATCATGTGCAGCTGCTTTAGATGCAGTTTACAGTAAGCAGTGGGAAAATTGTTTGTTGCTGCCTACTGGGGTTAAACGTCACCCAGCAAAAGTATACAGCCATTTAAATGGAACAGAACCCCTTAAAACCACTTCAGAAACAGGTCTGCCTTGCTGTGGGCCATCGATCAGTCTCCTGAAAACATCTGCCCAGTGGTCCCTCAGCAGACGCTGAAGTGACCACCGAGTGTTCATTCTCTCCATCCGAGGCTGGAAACCGAAAAACCTGAGTCAGTCGTGAAATGAAGGTGTGTGGTTTTCTTCACTCAGTCTGTGAGTCATTGAATGAGACCGACGTACATGAAAATACAGCAGGGGAACTTTCTCTGCTTCTGTGCGCTCACAATGTATATGGACTGTCTATGTGGGTGTGTGCAGTGAAGCATATTGAAACAGATGGAGAGAGTGTCTGTGTGTGTGTGTGTGTGTGTGTGTGTGTGTTTTCTGGACCACTGGCTTTCGGTCATCCTCGGTGGAAGCCCACTCAGTTCTGTGCAACCACGTCATCACTTTACCAGACTGTGAAGTTTCCTCAGTGACAAACACAGAACTGGACAACACACACAGATGCACACACGGGCTCCACCAATAATCAGCTTCAGATTAGCATCAGTTAGCAGTATTAGTTCTAGAAAAGTGTCTCAGAGCCAAATACTGCAATGTACGGTGGCCCTGACAGCTCAACACAGTGCAGCTTAGGAAAACGCACACAAGTTGTTCCATTCAGCCATCCATTCGCAAACACCAACAGAAACACGGATGAAGACGAAAGCGCAGTCCCAGTAAACTTTACGATGTTAAAGCGACATTTGAGAAGCTGACGGACTTGCCTTCGTTTTAAGTTCTGGGGCAGAAAGTCTCTGAGGTGAACAAATGTAGGAAATCAGTGAAGTTGACTACTCGTTGAGTGGTGACGACGTTTTCTTAACTTGTTTTGTCTATTTTGACGTGTTTTCTCTCAGCTGCAGCATGCTGAGCTCTTAGGGCCAATGCTGTAATCTCATTGGTCTGTGTACTTATCAGTGTGTGAAGCCAAAGACCCACAGAATTGCCGGTTTGATTCCTGGAACTGACACTCTAGAGGTTTGCTCACGTAAAGCACCGCACAACGAGACGACCACATGCAAACTGAAATAAAGCAGTCAGTCTGAGTAAAGCTTTAGTTGTGTGAGTCAAACAAACGCCAGACTTTGACATGACAAAAGTCAACTGACTTCAACCTTTCCTGCAAGTCTAAAACGCATAAAAAGTGACTTAAAATGAGCCGTGAAAAGCTCAAAATGTCTGAAATGACACACGAAATGTCCTCAAAAATGACGTGAATTTCTCATTGAATCACATTGAATAAGGTGAGTGACTGAAACTTCTTGTGGAGAATCCATCGCGACTCAAAGACGTGTTTTTGCTTGTTGGAGGACTGAAGGCTGCTTTCACACTCACCTGTGAGGGAGGGAAAGTTTCTCCGTGCAGGATTTAGTGACACCAAATGAATTCGCCTTCGCACAAATGATTTCCAACACAAAGAAAACCCGCAGCTCAGGTGATGCTGAAAACCCGGAGCTCAGGTGATGCTGAAGACCCGCAGCTCAGGTGATGCTGAAGACCCGCAGCTCAGGTGATGCTGAAAACCCGCAGCTCAGGTGATGCTGAAAACCCGCAGCTCAGGTGATGCTGAAGACCCGCAGCTCAGGTGATGCTGAAGACCCGCAGCTCAGGTGATGCTGAAGACCCGCAGCTCAGGTGATGCTGAAGACCCGCAGCTCAGGTGATGCTGAAGACCCGCAGCTCAGGTGATGCTGAAAACCCGCAGCTCAGGTGAAGCTGTCGCAGCAGTTCTGGTCCGTCTGTGGGAGAATATAAAAGACGTGATGAAGCCGATGATGAACATTTCACAGCAGGGGATTGGAATTGGATTGGAGATGGAACAGTCAACAGGGGCTCAGCAGCAGTTTTCTTTTCCTTCTAACAGGTTAATCTGATGGCTATGAGACAGAAGTCATTACTGTTACAAGTCTCTTATTAGCTCCTGTACACATTAGGAAAACAGTGTTTTTCCATTCTTGTCTTCTTTCCTTTTCTCTGCTGAGAGTCTGAACGAGAGTTTCATGCCGAACAGATGCACTATGGGAGTCGTTTCAGATCCAACTGGATTTTAAGTAGCATTGAGGCAGATTATCTTGTTTTCCCTTTTTGTAAAGTGTTAATAACCCTTCACTTTCTGCTGCACGCGAACAGAAGGGCTTTTCTCCTGTAACAACAGAAAACAGCTGGTGGTTTGAATAGAGTTTAGAGGATTTTATTTATAAGACAAAAAACTGAATAAATCCTTTAAACCCACTTAAAACAAATCCTTCCTGAGTTTCTTTGTTTTTCCCGGATGTTCTGTTGTAAAACTGCTTTTCATGCTCTTTGAGAAATTCTCTTTTAAATACAGTTTATTGACAGATGGTTCAGTTGCAGCAGTGCAGCAGTTTAACCTCCCACTGCAACGCACACACACACACACACACACTGCTCTCACTGACCTCTATACAGGGGGTGTAAATATTTCCCCTTTCATCACACACTCATATACATTCTCGCTTTCTGATGACTTAACACATACTTTCATTTACTCCTCAAACACACCACTGCCCTGGAAACACCTCCAGCTCAACACACTGAGGTTATTTTTATCGTAAGAGTGAAATATCAGTTGCCTCTACATCAGCAATGACCTCCAAAACCCCAAAAACACCCAAACAAGTGAGAGTTCTTTAGTGATGCATCCACATCTCAGCACATTGAAGCTGTTGCTTATTGCCTGAGCACATGAAGTACTGTTCAGACCCAAAAGGCTGACCAACAGTCTGATGTCCCATTACACACTGGGGACATGAGCAGTAAGCAATAACACAATGCAAAATATTTGTGTTCACAGCGGCAGCGACACACATGCATATCATCACGTTAAGATAATACCATAGAAGAAGCAGGACAGAGACTGCCAGAAAAACAGCAGCAGCTTGCAGAGCCTGAAGAGCGCATGTGTCGAACTCAAGGCCTGCGGACTGGTCCTGGAATTATCTTGGGCTCTAATTATTATTACCGTATTTTCCGGACTATAAGCCGCTACTTTTTTCCCACGCCTTCAACTCTGCGGCCTAAACAACAATGCAGCTAATCTGTAGATTTTTACAGGCTAACTGCCCGGTGATGCGAAGAGGAAGACACTAGTTTTAAGCGTAACTTTTAACAGTCATTCTGCGCGTCATGCACACACCCTCATCGTGGAAAACACTCGAAGAAATGCATATGATGCAGCTTTTAAGTTAAAAGCAATTGAACTGTCTGTCCAAGAAGGAAATAGAGCTGCTGCACGTAAGCTTGGCCTAAATGAATCAATGGTGAGACGTTGGAGACGGCAGCGTGAAGAACTGATGCAGTGCAAAAACACGACAAAAGCTTTCAGAGGTAACAAAAGCAGATGGCCTGGACTTGAATACGTATGTCATGTTACAATGTGGACACCTGCAGCTTAGAGTCAAGTTTTTAAATTTGGTGCGTTCGGCTTATACTCAGGTGCGTTCTGAAGTCCGGAAAATACTGTAGGTCTGGCCTGCCGGTATGTTGCCCACACTATTAGAACTGCAAGTCCCACAATGCACTGCTAGTGTGACAGCAATCAAAGGCCCGCGAGCTCGAGTCCCTGTCCCGCTTGCATATCAGCAGCCTGATGGAGTGAGTTAGCTTACCTGTGGTCACCTTTCAGCTAGCGTTACCCGTCTCCCTGAAAAATGGCTAAACCACAGGTGGATTTTGAAAGTGGGTTTTCAAATAAGGTGTGAGGCAGAGTGTGTGTTCACGGACATGAAGGGCAAAGACAGTGTGGCTGTGATGAAAGAATATAATGTAAGAAGACGAAACACCGTGACAGGTACAAGGATTTGGACATGAAACAAAGGCTCCAGAAGGTAGAAGAGTTGAAAAGAAGTCTGATGTCACAGCAGGCCATGTTCAGAAATGTCAAATCACAAAGCGAGGCTGCTGTAAAGGCCAGTTTCATTGTGGCGGCACAGACTGCAAAATCAGCCCGACCATTTACAGAGGGAGAATTTGTCAAAAACTGCATGATGAAAGTTTGCGATGTTGTGCACCCGGGTAAAAGGCAAGCAATTTTAAATGTGAGCCTGAGCAGAAACACCATTGCTGGTCGTGTAAATCAGCTCGCCACCAATCTACAACACCAGCTGATGGGAAGGGGAAACGAAGAAATGTTTTCAATTTAAATTACTCTGCAAACACTGCATAAACAGCCATTAGAAACGAATGAAACAAGTTTATTGATGTTGTTTTATAGGAAGTAACTTCTGTCCAGTGTCCACGTTCGGTCTATTCAATAAGGTCATTTGTTGTCAATAAACACTGAACCAGTACAGCCCTCGACTTGGAGGGGGGGTGCTTGCAACTACATAAACATCTAAATGTATGACAATGATAGTGTTCAGTAAATATATTTTTATTATGGGGATGACAGCAAAAAAGTCAAGTGAGTACCTGGGCTCTGCCAGGGTTGTAGACCTCATCTGTTTGAGGATGGAGAGGATCCATCAGGATAAACTCAGGACTGCATGACTGATGCGAGGTTCAGCTGGCAGACCATGACCTCCAGCCTAAATCCAGCCAAACCTTAACCACAGTGTCAGATCAGTTTGTTTTTGAAACTATCATCTTGTGTTAGTGGTGTCAGATGATCTTCTGTTGTTTAACTTGGAGGACCTGCTGGAGAACCACCACCTCAAAGTGTGCGGCCAAATGTTTGGAAATGTGAAAAAACAATTTCTGGATTATCAGCTTGATGTGAACAGTCGTGATACTGACTGAGACAGGTTGGGTCCAATAGGTGTAAGCATACTGCCTCCGAGCAGCTCGAGTGAGCGGGCAGCCGTGTCGGAACACAGTTTCCGTTTCCAACAATGCGTCCGTGCAGCCAACACAGCAAATAAACTCGGGCCCATTTATTCATGCTCACGTTCAGAGCCGAGGAGCTGAGTGGAGGAGCTGGAGGTCAGGGGCGGCTAAGTGGATCCCTCTTGGGCGAGACTTACGGGTCACGAAAACCAGAATGAAACTGTAGGACTTAATAAGACAAGCTGAAATGATATGACTGTGGGGAAATGTGTAAAAAGTAATGTAAAAGACACAGGTTGCTGTCATTGTGACATGTTAGCATTGCTAAGGCAGCATGAGGAAGAGACTGTTGGTTTTTGCGATGCTTTGCTTACTGTAACAGTGACATCTCCAATATCTCTACAGTCATTCAAATGATATCTCATAGATATGTCACAATGCTATTTATAGCAATACTACCCTACAAACACTTCAAAGGTGGCTGACGATCAGGCAGATTAACAGTAAACAACAATGATTACGGAGCGTTGAAGGGGATCTTTCATGCTGTGATAACACACAACCACAGCATCACAAAAGACAGTTCTGCAAAACACCTACCTCCTCATCTGCATGCTTTTCATGGCTTGAACTCAAGGAGGTGGGGGGGATTTTTGAGGTGACATTTTTCCCCCTGGAACTTATTGAACATGTGTGGTGATTTTCTCTCTCTCTTTTGTTGGACTGATTCAGAGTCACCTGACGTTTCTCCATCGATTCTAACACTTTTGTGTGGAATGAGAAAAAAAAAGTGGAAAGTTTACTCTTTTGGTTTGACTAAGATATTACAACACCAGTACAGCTGTGTGTCTTAGAGAAAGTACTCACAGAAGAGAAAAGAACAAAAATGCTTGTTTCTCCTCCTGCTATCTTTGGATACCACCCTTCAGAGTTAGAGGTGACAGAAACACTGATAAATAACCAACCTTCATGACAAACAGGAAACCACAAACAAAAGCATACCTTTGTGAGTAGGAGCGGGTGTTCAAAACACAAACACACACACGCACACACACATATATATATTTATATGTTTATATAGATAGATAGATAGATAGACTTCTGCTTGTTGATATCAAGAAATCCTACCAATGGCTGGAGAAGGCTGGACAGAAAGCACAGACGCGCTAATCATGGCAGCACAATTACAGGCGCTCACTAGAAGATCAATAGAGGCTGGGGTCTACCACACCAGACAGGACCCCAGATACAGGCTGTGCAAAGACGCTCCTGGGACAACTCAGCACATAGCAGCAGGGTGTAAGATGTAGGCAGGAACAGCACACATGGAACGCCATAACCAAGTGGATGGCATGGTATACAGGAACTTCGGCATTGACTACAGGCTGGAAGTCCCAAAGTCAGAACGGAAGACGCCTCCCGAAGAGTTTGAGAATGAGATCCAGTGGGACTCCCAGAGCCAGACTGACAAAATGGTGATGGCGAACCAGCTGGACATTGCGGTCAGTCGATAAACACCAGAAGAAAGCAGTGATGATAGACAGCAACGTCAAGAAGAAGCAACGCCAGGAAATACCGAGGTCTGAAAGAAGAGCTAGGAACGATGTGGTGAGTAAAAGCAACAGTGGTGCCTCTGGTAATCGGGGCACTGGGGGCCAAGACCACCAAGCCGGAAGAGTAGCTCCAGCAGATTTAGGTACAACATCCGTGGTCTCTAGGAACAGCTAAGATACTGCTGATATAAGATGTAGATAATTTATTATTTGTCATGTCTCAGCTTTTGATCACATAAAATGACTGTAAATGCAATTTGCTACATTCTGCTGCATCTAAAAGAAAATAAAAGCAATAAAAATGCTCCTAACTGGGACTTGAAACACTGAGCGTCTACTTTCATTCTCTCTGACATATTCCATCCTTCCTGATTTCTTTTCTGTGACACAAACGGTAACGACATGCAATAAAAAAAGAAAGAAGTGCCCTCCTTTTTGCTGCAACGGAATCTTAGTTTGCGTACGGTAAATTGCGATTAGCATATCTGTGGCTTTTTCTTGCATGTCTTGTGGTTTTTCTTTGCACTACAACTACACATGTACAGTCACAGGAGTCAGAGTCAGAGCAAATACAATCGCTGCTAAATCCCTGAGACTGTTAGAGACTGGAAGCCTCTTATCAGCCTGTGATGTTTGTGCCATGTTTGCGATGGACATCTGGTTCCTTTCATGGCACAAAACAGGAAGTTGGCACAGTTGCCAACTAACAGAGCTATTTTTTAATTTAATTTCTGGTGATGTCAAATGGGGGGGGGGGGGGGGATGAGGGATAGGGACATATATATATATGTATGTATGTATATCAGTAATCCCATTGGATCAATGGCTGAATGCGTTTCTTCAGTCTTTCATTTGAATGAGTTTCACTTGAGTGCGTTCAAGTCCTCAGTTTACCTTTTTATCGGACTTGGATTTGGTGACTCATTCCTCTACAGCGGATGTCTTTGTTTAACCGACACTGATATCGTTATCTTCACAAGTGTGAGAACTTCCTCATTCAGAAACTAATGTGAGAAGCTCCTCATTTGGCGTCAATATTGAAAGTGGGACCTGAAAGTATTCAAAGAGACTCTCAAAGGTTTTCACGGAGTCCGGAAATGCACCTTAGCTTATTCCTCTGCAGGCTCAAATACAGCTTTTACATTGTGTAAGCAAAAATATTTCAGTGAGTTTTATTTTGTGCTTCTGTGTGCACATCACTAACCATAAAACAATATTTCCCAAACAGTCATTCAGGAAGCAAGTGTTTAACACCCCAAGATCAACACCTCGCACTTCCTTGAATTCTCTGTAAAAATGAAAAAAGGATTTCTGTTTGAATGAGCAGCTTTTCAAACTCGGTTTTCAACAGATAAATAAATTAAAATTAGGGTCTTTACTCTGCAGCAAAGAATGAGCTGATGGAGATGGCAAACCAGGATAATAAGAGACAGATGGGTCATTGCGATGGATGTGTTCAACTGCTGGCCACCAGCCTCACTACTGCACTGAAATAAACAGAGTGGACTGAATTTATCTGGGCTTGTCATTGTTTTCACTGTCCTGTTGAACGAATCTATTTTGTTGCTATCTTTGAGGGAGCTTATTGAGATTTTTCTCATTGTCAGCAAATCTCAGGAAAATATGGGAATCAATAACTGATTCTCACATCTCTCAGTAGTGTCCAGGTCTGTCTGAGGCCCTCAGCCCCAGGCTTAAATTATCACAAATGGATCATTTCTTGGGGGACTATTTTCAGCTGTGTATTAACACACACTCTCGAATGGCAGTAGGATGATGAAGATCATGTGATACGGGCTGAAAGCACCTTGGGGGTGAGATCACTTTCTTGTTTTCAAGGTTGAGAACAAACTTTGAACCTCAAAAATGATTTCAACAACTACATTCCCCATGAATCTTTGCACAGCTGTGGTTTCTTTTAAAGACATCGTTTAAAGACTGAAACAAAGAAATCAGTCTCATTTAATTCATTTCACACTGCAGGTTTGTATTTTACAAAAATCTGCCTCCAAAATGTTCAGAGCAGTAGATGTAAATGTGATGAACCAACTGGACCGGAAGGCTCTGAAATAAAGCTGACGATCCGGGTCCAGTTGGAGAAAAACTTGTCTTATGCAAAGTACTTGCTCTTCATTTGTTGCCCCATAAATATCCACCTGAATGGGGAGTAGAGGTTACTGGTGATTCTCTTTAGTTTCCTTTTACTGTGAGGCTGAAAGCAGCTACTGAAGGTCTTTGTGTGCTTGACTCATTAAGTCTCGCAGAATGAGCAGAGAGTCACAAAGTGACTGCGTGACGGCGGACTGAGTTTAATCATTTACTGCTTTTGTCTTCCTTAGAACGAGAGAACATTTATTCTGAAAGTCAGGGTGGTCTCAGCTGAAGGTGAGAAACAGTCTGTGGAGCCGGTTCATCTGTCAACCAATCAGATTCCTCTCAGAGTGTGAGCCTGCTGACTGATTGGCTGCTCATTAATTTGAATTCAAACAGTGCTGGTTGTTGTCAAATCCAGTTATATTTCGTCTTAAAATGTTTTTCTTGGTTGACAGTAAATGATGAATTTCACAGCTTGTTATTTCGAGAGAAAATCAAATGTAGAGAAATACAAGACAGAAATGAAAACCGAAAACATCACTCATATTATTCTTTTTTTTTTTTTTTTTTCACAGCTGATTCATTACTTTGAACCACATTTGAACCTGTTTCACTGGTACTTGATCACTCTTTGATTCTGCAAAGGAGTTTCTATAAGAACGTGGGCGAGTAAAATCCCATCAGAGTGCTGAGTTGAAATCAAATGAACATGAATTAGCCAGTGATCGCCAGGGTAACACACCTTCCAGCTAAACTCCAAATCCACCGTTACAAAGGGTGCAGGTTGGGGAATATTTCTGCCCAGACCTGTACTGGAATAATTATTCAAACTGCAGTCATTTAGAAGGAAAACTGTTGAGTAAAATCGGCTGCAACAAAATATCCCAGTTATTCAACCTTCACAGGCACAAAAAGTCATCTGAAAGTCAAAGTTACAACTAAGAGCGCGTCTAAATGCTACGATACAAGTGTGCAATAGAGACAACGTGCTTAAATGACCTTATTGGTTTATGGAGTTTGTTTAGGGTGAGTTTGGTTAACAATGGCTCCGTTGCATTAAGTGCAGCCTTAAGCCATTTAGCCAGCATGTACGACCGGCTCACCTAAACAGAACTGCGGTCATAACTGATTGTATTAATTATACTTGTGCTTCCCCTGCAGTGACAAGCCAAAATGTTTGCTTTGGCTCCTCATTGATGAGCAGGGCCTTACAAAGAGAGAAGCATCATATAAGTGAAGTCCATTTAAAATCTTACATCCACCACTACTTTCTTATAATGTCATTTTTAAAAAACACTGCAGCTGTAATCTGTCTAGAACACCTTGAAGCCATGTGGTCTTCCGTGTCCATCCTCATACTTTGTGATTTCTGACCCACATGCAGACCTTTGCTGCACAGGGTGAATAAAACCATTAATGTTCATTATAATTTCTGTCATTTTGAAAACACAAGAAACAATAGGGTTTGTGCAAAACATCTGGAAACATCTCCATATAGAAGTGAGAAAAGTTCCTGTTATTAAACTTCCTACATTTTATTATTTGCTGAATGCTTCCGTGTGACTTTACAGTTCCTGCATCATTTCCCTGGACTTGTGCAGCAGGTATGCAGCACAGAGGTGCTGACAGTGATTTCTGATCGTTCTGATTGTGAACTGGTCTAACCGACCAGGGGACAGTGTAAACACAGGCTGCTTCCCCCCTGAGGCCCACGCCTCCTGTCAACTCCAGCAGCAGATAAGCAACAGCAGAGATAAGCGTTGCCCGGACAGGAATGTTCTCCAACGTCTCGGTTGCCTCATAGCTCAGATGTAAAAATCATGATAGTCGACTTCCACTCACATGCAAATGCTATTCAAATATTTATCCTCCAGCAACAGAGAATTTCACTACCAAACACCTTATGCAATTCCCAGAAAGGTCTTGGTGTAGGTCTCAACGTGTTGAGACATCACTGAGGGGTAGTTGTGTGGACCCACACAGCTCAGGGTCCAAGCAGGTTTTTCCTGCCTTATAGTGAGTTTCAGCTTAGTGTTTAGCTCTCTCTCCACAACTTTACTGTTCTGGCTCGCTCTCACAGCTCTCATTGTTTCCAGCTGCTTTCAGAGAAGAAGATCTGAAAACTCACTATCCACCACCTGCTGAGCACTGAAGAGACTACAGGCACTTTGCAACCACAGTGGAGCATCTAGCATCAAAAACTCATCGAATACCAGAGCTTTTAGAGAGCGAATATTGGACTTTTGTCAAGTATGATAATGTTGCTTCTTAACTGCTGGATGTGTTCATGAGAAACTGTTTCCTAACAAGTTCAACATCAGTTTAAAACTTCAATATTGTGTTCACAGCTTGCTAGCATGTAGAACTTAAATGTGGGGGCTTTACATCAAATGAAAAGATTCTGATAAGATTTGTTATTTTACAAACTTTTCCCTCAAATGTTTTTCCTCACAAAAACTTTTTTTTTGACTATTTGTAATTATGTTTGTAAATTACGGTCAAAAAAGACCCTTACTGAAACTGGATAATCTCGTTTCATAAACAAAGATGCAAAATGTGTGTCTCTGAAATGAAAGTTCTAGTATATTACATTACTTTAAAACATTTGGTGGTTTGGCTGTGAAAAATCATATGAAAACAAACAAAAAAAAATGAGGGAGGCCGTTTAAGTTCATGAAGAAACTTTTCAGGTGTGAAACCAACAGGATCTTTGTGCTGGTTATATAAACCTTTCGTGGTTTCTCGGAACATGCATAAGCCCTGATCTGTGTGTTGTTGTTGTTGTGTATTTTTTAATTGTTAGGCTGTTCTTCTTCCTTCTCAGGATCCCTCTTACTGAACCTCTTGTTCTTCAGAGTGTTGCTGTTGTCGGGCTGAATCGCACCCTGAGGGAAGGCTCGCAGGTATGCAAATGTTAGTCAAATGTTTCTCTTGAGAATGTCAGATCAGTCATCCTTGAGCACAGCAGGAATTTCAGACTGCCTGTTATTCATCGTAATTAACACCATCACAAAGGTTTGGAGGAAGAAAAATGAAAAAAGGAAGAAAAAAAAACATCTGGAGGCGAAAAGGTCACTTTGGTGGAAAATTTCAAACTGTGGTCCATTTGTTTTTCGTTTCAGAAGACACATTTAGCAGGGCAGCTGAGTTGTGATTTCCAGACATTTGCAGTGCTGTAAGGTTTCATTTAATGGGTGAGGTGGGCGTGAGGCAGTGGAGGTGTGAAACAGGTAGTTTCACAAGCCGTGGGGCTCGATGATGCGCTCCTAACTCAAATGGAGAGAACACACACTCATTCAGCATTTGACTGTTTTAATATCGAGAGCAACTTTTTCAACATCAACATATTTCTGTCACTCCCAAGTTAAGTTCCTGGTTCTTCTACATGACTTTTCAGAGTCAGAATTCCTTTATTTATCCCTGGAGGGAAATTCATTTGCACATCAATTTACATATCTGACAAATCCCAGGCTTGTCTGGTTTAAATTAACTGTCACTTTAATGGGCTGTAATATATTTGTTGTGTTTTGATAATAATGATAACAATAATTTTACACATGCAAGTTGTAATTCTGTACTCTTTCTAGAACGAATTTGAATTGGGGGGTTCACGGGTAAATTTCAAGGGCTAAAAATTGATTTATAAGAATATAAAACCCTTTTAATGTATAAATTGGGTTAAGGCTTTCATGTTGTCTGCTAAATTTTAAGGAGTTTTTGCATCTTGAACCCTTAAATGTATGGATAATTCTTTTAAAATACAGTAATACATTCCAGTTCATTGCATTTTAACGGCAACTTTTAATTACGTTACCATTAATGGATACATTTACAGACTTTTAAGCTGAAAAATGTCATCAAACCGATTTTGAGACATTAAAGCATTTTTAGGCATCAATTGTAACCAGTTGAATCCAAATCCAGAAGTGCCCTTCAAAGGACATGAGTCTCTAAGGTTGTGTCCATCCTAAAAATGTGACGGTTGAGATAAACAAGTGGTGCATTCAGTTCAGTTAACTTCACCCTGTCAACTCACTGTCAAACATTTGCATGTTTATCACCAGGAAATTGATGTGAACGGTCGATCAAAAATCAAAATTTCCAGCAGTTTAACTTGTTCAAAGGAACAGAAGTTAACGGCAGAAGTTGTGATACTTCAACACCAGACTGACAAACAAAATTAATGGGAAATAATTAACATTTTCCACTTTCTAAACTGTAACCAAGACCTTTCCCTAACCTTAAGCACACTGTGGCTGCTTGGCTCAGATACTGCAGACAGCTTTTGTAAATTCTGGACGTAAACAAATGTCGTCACTGAACAGCTGGGCTTCTGCATCAGCAACATCAGCGTTCCTGTGCGGTGACACAGATCTGTAATTTATTAACGTCACAGATCAGCTCAGTGTTTTACAAGAGCAGCAGCCTGCAGCGTTGCTCATAAAGCCGAGTATTAAACAAACTGATCTGCACGTGGCTCCGGACGTAAAAGTCAGAGGATCGACACAGTCAGTAGGATTCATCAGATTTAATGACAGTTCATCCAGCAGTTGTCGAGATATTTCGGGTATGAACAAAATTTCCGTCCCTGAAGGTACGCTGCCGTGAAACCCGATTCCCTGACTTTTACTACCGAGAAACCCTGAGAGTTGGGCAGTTGAAGCTGCAGGCCAGCTGCCTGTGGTTCAGACAGTAACACAGTGTACTGACACACAGTCAGGAGGAGCTTATATAACATCACACACTCCTTCTAGGAATACATACCACACACATATGTCTGTGTGCTGACTCCTCTATTGCCTTTCCAGGGAGTGTGGTTAAGTGTGTGTGTGTGTGTGTGTGTGTGTATTTTGGGCAGTCTCTGATTTCACTGTAAACTAAAAGAAAGCTCCATTGCTCCTGCTAACTTTTCAAGGACTTCAGACTTTGTTCTTTTCATTTTTTGTGGTGTAAAACCAGATTTTCGCTTCTTCTCAGAAGTGTAGCTGCAAGTTTGTCTCTGACAGATATAACACCACTTTGTGTTGCACAGCATGTCTGCGTCTCTGCCGAGCGCTAAATCGGTTAAAAGAGCTGAACAGGAAGCGCACTCACTGATGGCTTCAGGCTGGAGACAAGCAGCATCAGATCAGTGCGACAGCTTATATTATATATATGTTACACAGTGACAGCACGGTGTGTCTGTTCACGCAGGCCATCCATGTGGTGTTCCCAGTCTTACAGTGGACAGGCTGAATCGTGAGGGGTGAAGGTGCCTCGTTTCTTTCTTGCCTGGAGAACAGAGCTGGTGTGTGAGCAGCAGAGCAAAGAGGAGGAGGAGCTCGCTGTTACCTGCATGGGACAGTCACTCTGTCGTTGACATGCCTCTCAGCTTGTCAGACGACCAGAGGAGTAATAAATACCGATCTAATCATAGGTCATAAATCCCACACGGTAATCACAGATGACAGTAAAGACTCCCATCAGTGAAACCACCGCTGTACCCATTCATTCACCTGATGACAGAAACACAGGGTCAGTTACAGGACCTGTATCGTATCATCATTTTTCTCTAAAGCTATCAAGACAAAAGTATGAGAGACGACACTTTGAGTTGACTTTTTTTCATCCAGACCAGACCGACATGTGAGACCAGGATTCGTACAGGACATGTAGCCACTGTGGAGTTCTTATGGCTCAGCAAACGTCGAGCTCTCAGTCTTTCCACCGCTTTGGTCCAAACTCAAATATCTCAACCGTCAGATGGATTAAGATGAAATTTTGTAAAGACATTCATGGTCCCCAGTGGATCACTTTTCTCCTAGCGTCAGACTTTGGTTTTTGTCCATATATCTGGCTGAATGCTCTTGGTATCATTTGGCTACAAACAAAAACACTCAGTATTGGTGTCAGGAGGTAAATCGGTCCCTGCCAAAGTCCCTCTAGTACGTCCCAGTGTGCCTTTCCACTGCATCTGAAGAACCCATTAGAAGAAAGCTTTTGCGGGATGCACACAGTCGGCACTTGATGCTGGAAAGGAGACTTGAGCAGTGAGAGAAGGCAAAAACTGAGAGTCGCAATCAGAATGAAAAGTTGTGGGTGGAAGATTTGTTTTAATAAATAGATCCATAATGATTTAAAGATGCACTTTAGAGCTGAAGGAGCCAGTTGGCTTTCCTTTCAAGGAGAACATCTACTGTAAACACCTCGTCTTTGCCCTCCAGTTTCTCTTATTGAGGCAGTACAGTGTTTCAGTGCAGTCTGAACCACATGTTCACTTCAGTGTTCAGTGTCACTGAACATCACTCTGGATGATTTGGTTTGGATCGTTAAGAAAAGAAAAACTATAGCGCATTGGATTTGAAACAGTGCGTCTATTTTACGTAACTCCCTGGATATTAAAGTACACACACACACACACACACACACACTTCACAACTGCTCACAGTTGAGGTTTCTGTTTGGATGGGCTCCCAGCCAGAGGATACATGTGCACACACATGCTGTACAAAGTGAACTGTTGCTCAATGGGCTGTAACAAGAAAGTCTCAGTGTGTGTGTGTGTGTGTGTGTGTGTGTGTGTGCCAGCTTAGCAGAGCAAGACTCAGTTCCTTGATGACAAAACGGTCAGTCAGTTGGTGGTTAGGAAGCCAAAGGTCGGAGGTGTCGGAATCCAGACAAAAGCCCCTGTGGCCTCGGAGTGACCTGATGAGAGAGAGGAAGGTCTGAGAGGAGGAGGAGGAGGAGGAGGAGGAGGAGGAGGAGAAGGAGGAGGGATGAGAGAGGAGACGTTTAGGGTGTGAAAGGAAAAAACGATCTTTGGATGGAAGTATGAAGACGTGTGCAGACCTGTGATGGCACGTCCAGTCGCACGTCAAAGGGGTTGGACCCTCGTGGCTCACGGGCAAGAAGACCCAGCAGGTCGTTGAACTGCTCTTCTGAACGTATCGCCAGCGCAGGCCAGTCGCCAGAATGAAACGTTGGGATTGTATGTTTCTGCAAAAAAGCAGACACGTTTAATTTGTGCCTTTCGTTAGCATCACATCAACACTTCTGTATCACGATATTATGTTCTCGTTACATGTAAAAGGGCTGGCGCTGAGAGGAGGAGGGGATGGTGGTGGCGTGAAATCTCAGTGAAACGACTGCCAAGCTGGGGACCACAGTTTGAGACCAGTTCAACCGACAAAGCCAGCTAATCTTAGCGACCATCAGGACATTTTGCAGTCGTCTTTGTGGTGACCAAACTGGATATTTTTAAAGAGACTTTGGGACATTTTTCACCAGTTTGTGTCAGCAGAACTTGTGTATTTTAAAGCAAGCATATCAAAATCAAGTGTTTTGTTGTGCCTAAAGGGAAGTTTCCCTTTATTTCCCCACAATAGGGAAACTAACAAAGAAGATCACTTTCAGGCCCTAGTGAGGATCGAACTCACGACCCCTGGTTTACAAGACCAGTGCTCTAACCACTGAGCTATAGAGCCTGTGTGAAACCCAAACCTAACCATAGAGAGTGAACATTTACTCTGTCCATCAGGTTGTTCAGAGTCCTGAAAGACTCTTCTAACACTCCTGTACGTGATGAAAGAAAAAATCTGTCCAGGTAGCCACTGGGACAGTAGTTAAAAACAGATGTGACCTGAATGTAATGTTGGTGCATGAAAGGCACAAAGTGGGGCTCGGTGCACATTACTCAATCCAAATCGCTTTGGACACAAAGGGGCTTCCAAATGAACGTAAAGTATTTAAATTGCTATTCTAATTTGAACATTAACTGACAGTTGACAGCAGTTGGACCATTTCCCCATTTTGATTACAATGAAGTTATTACTGAGGTGTGAGAAAATGTTTCTCCAAGCCTACACAGACGGATTGTCCTGCTCCGTGCGAATCAAAGCAGCAAAGGTCCTCCTCAGGCATCGGCTGCAGAGGAAACCTGCACCGCTGACCTCGACAGGCCAGCTGTTATCCATACGGGCTGCTCAGAGTGACGTCCTCTGTGGTCAGAACGGGCTTCAGCTCCTTGACGCACAAAACAAACAAAGCAAAGTAAAGACTGAGAGATCAGCTCCCTCTATTTAACCCAAACTCTGTGTACCTAAGCAAACCACACGATCCACTACGTCTTCCTGGAACAGCTCAGGCTGACCCGACCTTGTCCCTGGATTTACCTGTGCACACACACACACACACACATACACACATACACGCGCAGTCAGTGTGAACAGCAGCGACACTGACATACACGCACTTACATGTCCAAGCTTTTTCCCTGTGGGGTTTCAGTCTGATCAGCAGTATGTAGTGAGTGTGTGTGTGTGTGTGTGTGTGTGTGTGTGTGTGTGTGTGTGTGTGTGTGTGTAACCATCCATTTAACAGGCCATTTCCACTGAACGGATGTATTTACATACGTGGCCTCTGTAAAACAAACACACACACTGTCTCACACAGCAGTTAGCTTCCCTTGCTAATAGCTAACAGCCTGGCAGGGATGATGTGGCGCTGAAATCATTTACATGACAATTATCTGTGTGTTTATTTTGCTGCGTGTCTGCGCTTCACACACACTCTCTCTCTTCCCCTTTTCCTTTCCTTTGAGCGAGCCACAAAGAAGGAGTCTGAGCAGTTTGAACTTGACCTTTGACCCACTTCTGACTGTTTGAACTGCGGCTTAAACACTTTCATCTGTCGTCAGCAGGGCGGCAACAACACGTCTGCCCATTCGTCACTGTGGATGTAAATCACTTCAAACAACCCAGTCTGTGCAGGTCAAAGGTCATCAGACACGATAATACAGATGCTGCGTTTACAGACAACGCAGGAAAGTGCGTAAAGATGAATTAGGAAGAATCCTGGTGATTTTGGTGACTCGCACTTATTTTTCCCCTAAGTCTGGGCATTTAAAGGACTAAATGAGTAATGGTGAAACTGACAGGCACATTATCATGTCTGTTATCATTATTGATCATGAAAGGAAACGTTAGTTGCAGCCTTCCTGAGCATTAGGATGTTGACGTGAAGCTGTGGTTTTTTATAACAGGCTCCAGCGTTTACCTCACAGTATGTACCACCCAGTGAGTTTCATGTGCCACCATTTACAAGCCAACTTCCTCTAAGTACCAATCAGTGATTTGATAGAAACTCTCAGTGAATCATCGTTTGTACCGTTAGTCTGGGGCCGCCTGTTAAAGGTTTGAATCTAAATGTTGCAACACACAATGAAATTTTCAGACCATCGTGTGCTTCCAGCTTAGTGGCATAAGTTTGGGAAATAATCTTTCCTGTTTCAACATGACGATGCACAAAAGTGTACAAATTCAGGTTCATGTGGAAGAACTTAACTGGCCTGAACGGACAAATGACTTCAACCTCATTCAAAAAACTCTGGAGTGTGAGTCGGACCTTATCGTCCAGCATCACCGCTGGACCTCACTAATGCCCTTGTGGGCAGAGTCATGCAGGCAGGTTCCGCATCTACTGGAAAACCCGAAACCAGAAGCTTCGGATAGCCGGATCAGCAGAGTGATGCCTTCACATGCGGCTGGAATGTTGAGGTTTTCACTTACTTTTGGCCATATGGTGCATCTCATTCTCCTCTGTCATTCTCATTTCTGTCCTCTCTTTGTCTCTCTGTCACACACACACACACACACACACACAGAATGTAAAGCCCCACAGGGCTTTACTTAACAACTAAAAACAGGAAGTTGCTCACATCCCACCGCACATTCCACATCCTACACATGCACTCACATACACACACACACACACACACACACACACCCAAACGGAAAAAAAATGAGGGAGGGATGAACAGATGAGAGAGAGAGAGAGAGAAAAAAAAAAAGGAAATGCCAAACCACCACTTTAACGCTCAGTGCTCAGGAATGAATGGAATACCGTATGTGTCACTCAACGCTCGCTCCTCATTGGCCGAAAGGAATCCTGTGGGCGGCCAGGAATGCAGTGATTGGCTGGGAAGGAACGCCGGGGTCGTTTGAACTGGACGAGATTCAAACGGCTGCGTAATTTAATATCAGAGTGACTAACAGACTTCTTCCTCTTCTCTTGTCGATGATAAAAAAACAGAATTAGATTTACTTACTGGAAGGCTGGCAAATCGTATCCGCCCTCTCAGTGTTTTTAGCCACTCATTCATTCAAGGGAAAACGGGCTTACATCAGACATCAGTCATCGGATGTTGGCAAGATTAATCCTATTTTTCTAACCACAATACAAGGAAAGTGTACAAGTGTGCATTGTGATCACACTGAGTTCAAACAAGAAGACAAAAGATGACTGCAGGAAAGGAGAATAAAAACATGAGAAAAGTAATCAAGCATTTCTCTGCACGGCTTCATGGTCTTTTAAGGTTAAAGAATAAACGAATTGACTTTTCCGAGTTAACCTTCATTTCTCTCCTTGACTAATGAGAAGCAAATGCAACGGAGAGGAGAGGAGAGGAGAGGAGAGGAGAGGAGAGGAGAGGAGAGGAGAGGAGAGGAGAGGAGAGGAGAGGAGAGGAGATGGAAGGAAAGAAAAGGAAAGGAAAGGAGAGGAAAGGAAAGGAAAGGAAAGGAAAGGAAAATACCATCATCAGAATGGGTTGAAACATTAAAATATTTCCATTCCAAGAGCCAACTTTGCAATAAACTGTTTAATGCTTGTAAAATGCGTAAAAACTAAATATTCCCAGTGTACATTAGAACGTCACGTTTGTGCTTCGTCGTCTTGTGTCCACTCGCACTGCTCATCCCCGATGCTTTCATGATTCATGTTTTCTTCTTCGGGTTCATGCTTTCGCAGTGAACGTCTAAACATCCTCCTCTTGTGACTCAGGAGATCAGATCTGATCTGGGATCTGCTTTCTTTTCCAACACATGACAATTTGTCAGGCCTTAGAAATATAGTAAAATGTTTGTTTCATTTATATAATAACTTATGGGCGGGTGAGTCACTTTCATGGCTAAATTGTTAGGATTTTAAGAACAGACGCGTTTTGTTACAAGCAGGAATACAAATAAGCAGCAGACTGAGTCACGTTGAGCTAAAATAGCAGAGATGAAAAGTCCAAAGTCCAAATTAAGTTGAACCAAACTCAAAAGTGAATTAAAGTCTTAACTTGGTCCTTTTCACAGAACTGGAGGACATCAGGACAGGAATGTTGACTTCTCTGTATTACAATTTAATTAAAGAGTTTGGTCTAGACCTGCTCTAATTGGAAAGTGTCATGAGATGACTTTGGTTGTGAATATACAGTATATATAAATAAACTGAATTGAATTGAACTGAAAATCCTTCCCGACGACGTTTGTCAAAGAAAGAAAACTTTTCACACACCCAATATGCAGAAGTGCTGTTATTTTTATCGCTGTGTGGCGCGTGCACAGCTATGAGCTGGATCATTAACGCTGCTCGAGCTTCTGACCTCTGTGCTAACTCCTGTCGGCTTCCAACACACACACACACACACACACACACAGCAGGTCACGACCCCATCTCAACAGAGGTCACCAGAGGTCACCGAGGATCAGAAAGTTACGGGATTTAAAACCAAAGACATTCAGACATGAAGAGATTTAGGAGGGGAAGAAAGAAGTGAGCGAAAGGGAGGAAGACAAAAAGACGTGAAGAGAGAAAAAAGCTGAACATTAAAACGAACCTGAATCAGAAGAGATTTTGGTCTCGTAGTTCAGTGAAATCAGCTCATCATCAGCTCAGTATAAACGTGTAGGACTGTCAGCGTCTTAAACTGTTGTTTTGATACAACTTGAGTCTCAGTTTCATTTTGGTGTTTTTTTCTGTCAGCTGCGATAAAACAGTTCGTCCACTTTAATCGCTTTAAGCGAACCACTTCGAGTCACACTGGCTGCTCGGCGTCATGGCCGACCAAGATGGCCGACTCCCCCCTCTCAAAACTAAAGTTTCAAATTTTAAGATCTGGTGAGCAAGCAGCTCTTTGTTTTGCTTTTGGCTGAACGGCTGAAATTGAAAGTGATTAAGCTGAGTGCTGGGACGTACCGGACGAGCAAAGACAGAAAAGGGAAAAGAGAAAGAGAAAGAGAAAGAGAAAGAGAAAGAGAAAGAGAGGACTGACGCTCAGCTGCAGCGTCTCCATTCGCTCACACACAAAGATGCTGAGATGATGTTCTTCTAAAGCAGCGACTGTGTGTGTGTGTGTGTGTGTGTGTGTGTGTTTACTTGTGCTTGTGTGAGCAGATCTTTAACTCTCTGACCTTTGACCTGTGTGTGTGTGTCACAGCTTGTCTGTGTGTGTGAGTGTGTGAGTAGATGTTCCTCTTCCTCCTCGTATCAGTCTGTTCTGTGACTGTCTGTCCACCATCACATCCCAGCACATCCTCTTTAGCTTTGATTAAACTCAACTCTGCTGGTTTTGATTATGAAGGAGGACCCCCCCGCCCCAGACTGACCGCCCGCTCAGCCCCGCCTCCGCCCTTTGTAGCCCCTCCCACTGCCCTCTCCTCCTCATTCATTCTCTGTTCTCACTCATTAATCCGTTCATCCTCCGCCTCGGTGGGGCCAAACCCTGGAATAACAAACCAGGGGAAGTCTCATTCATCTGCAGGACTAATGTTTACACAGCATGTTCACACACACATACACACACACACACACACACACACACACACACACAGGCTCTCTCTCTCTCACCCTCATTCATTCTCTATCTCTCTCTCTCTCTCTGTTTTTCTTACACTACCGTTTTTGCTGTGTTTCCGCACAGGCTGTAATGGTACTGTATGGTGGGGGGGGGCATCATAAAAAACAACACACACACACACACACACACACACGCCCATGAAGGCCTCTGAGTGTAACCTCACTTCAATACAACTCAAAGTACTGCCTCTGTAACGGTTAAAAATCGCTCGAGATTCATGTTCATCAAACGAAGCGAAAGCTGTGTTTACACACACTCAGTGTGTACAGTAATGGAGTAACACACCAACAACAGCTCTCCACCTTCGGTCTCCTGCTTCTCTGCTCGCTCCTAATCACACATGATAGAGCTGATCTTTATAATAACCTTGCGTGCAGCCTTTCATGTGCTCCTGGCGGGTCGTTGCTTCTTTTGCTAGTGTGCTCGCGGTGACGTTAAAAGGGCCGTCGTTCTTGCGAGGCGATGAGCGATGAGCGATTCTCTGCCGCCTGCGACATCTGTTGCTTTTGCTAACAGAAATGGCTGTTGGTCCTGGTGCTTCTGCCTCCAGTGTTTTGCCACGGTAAAACAGTAGAAAATACCTTTTTTTCCATTTACATTTACAAAACTACACAGTAAACATTAAGGCCATTAAGAAAAACAAAAAAGCCCACTTGAAATGATATCACATGTGCATAAGATCGAATTTGTTCCCGTGTTTTCCCATTAATTAGTGGGTACGGGAGCCCGACGGCAGCCCGCCTCCTGGTGTGGTTACAGGGCAAACCTCGCAATGCGCTGCATCAGCACCACCGTCGGCTGTTTGTTTTTACAAACCGACCACAAGAAAAACACAGACACAAGCAGAGGGACACGCAGACCGACGCAGCCTCTGTGCCTCAGACCGGGAGCTCACAGTCCTCCAGGATCAACGGCTCCCGTAACTCAACACTCTGACAAACAAATAAACGAGGCTGCAGCGCTGCACATCCAGTCCATACACCAACTGAGGCACAACGACGCGAAGGAAAGGCCTCAAAGATCAGCCTGAGACAGGACCACTGCAGCCACACAAAGAGACACCGACGGACTCAGTTCAGCGTAGAGATAGCAAATGAGATGTTTTTTGTTCAACTTTGTGCTAAGTTCATCACAGAACTGGTTTAGATTATAATCTGTCCCATTAAACAAGTTAAATCATCTTAAATCCCTTTAAAGCGTAGAATCATCCACAGCCTCTGGTGATGTATTTGGTATTTGTGTTTTGTTGCTTTGTTTTGACAGCTGCTGTTACAACTCATCACCACCATCATCATCATCATCGCTGATGAATCCTCTCCGGGCTGATTTGCAGGTAACACACTCTGATAGCTGCGTATCTCTGCAGAAAGCAGAAATTTAGTTTACTCACCAGATTAATTTTTAATTTTTTAAATTTTATTTACTTTATTAATGCGCAGTGAAACACACAGGAGCAGTGGGCTGCAACAATCAAGTGTGTGATGATGATCTACACTTCAGTTCAGGATTTAATTGTCATATAGCGCATCACCATATTGTTAAATTCAGGTTTTTGTTTATGACATTTTTGCATGCGATTGAAAAATTGTGATGTTACATAATTTGCTATTTGAAAAAAGAGGGGTTTTTTTCTTCTAACTTCCTGTTTTCCAGGAAGCTCCACCTTAAATAAAGAACATTTTGGTCTCAAATTAAAACCACACATCCTCTCTGTCTTTTCCTGTCTCTCTCTCTCTCTCTCTCTCTCTCTCTCGCTGTCCCACCCTCTGCCCTTCTTTTGTGTTGTTTTGACAATACTTTGACAGCTGAACGTGGAGACACTCTGTTGTCCACTTGCAGAGGACTGGCTAATTTTTCACGCTGTGGCTATCAGATGTGAGATGTCTTCGTCTCACCCCCGGGACCCTCAGTGCATTAAATCAAGCCCACGTTGAAGGCTGCAGGGGGAGGGGGCAGGGCCGTGCTGGGCAGGGCGGCACCTGCAAACCATTTGGGGGTCCTGACCACTAATTTTGAGAAACCTCCCGCAGTAACGCAACACCTCTGGGAAAGAGAGAAGCCGAGCTGCGCTTTGAACGCTGGAGGTCTTCAGTGGCTCATAATGTCGACCGGCTAAAGTGAAATGAAACGGGTCTTTAGAGCGGGTGCAGGAGTGAGAGCTCATGTTCTCCTTCATGTTATCACGTCAAATGTTCGCTGTTTGTTTAACTATTGTTACAATCTACACAATAATGGAGTAATAATTTGAGAAAAGAAGTTTTATTTTGTCAGTCTTAATTTCTTACACTCAAAAAATGTAAATGAAAAAAAAAAGAAAAATGCAATCTGAATGCTGAGGATCATAACCCTGTTCACATTTAGCTTGTCAGGTACTTAACAGTACATAAGTATGGAGAACATGAGAGCTCCCCAAAAGTGAAGCCAAATCATCTGGATTGCCCCCTGGTGGCTGGCTCCAGTACAGCTCATAAGCCCCTCCCTGTTCTTGTCCCGCAAATGGGACATGGGCCAAACTAAAACCTCGGAGTACAGATCAAAGAAATGTTTCTCTAAGATGGTTTCTGGCAGTTTAGGTTGTTTAAATCACACTGTTTAATGTTCAAGTGTTCATTTTTGTAATAATTTTGGTTTTAATTAGTTATTTCACGTTATAAAAAGGAGTGAAACGTCACGATGCACAGCCTTAGCAGTACCTACAGATGTGGAGTTTTTGCAAACAAACACAGGTATGATTGAATTTATTCTTGAAGGACATGTGATATGAAAGCTCCAGAACAGCTACTGCATGGACTTTGTTTTGAGATTGTTTTATCAGACACACAGTACTTGCTCAGTTTTTTAACAGTGCTGAAGTCTTCTTGTTTCCTGCCTTTTTGTGCGACCTCGTGGCCGTAAGTGAGATTCCCTGCAGGATCTCCTCTTCAGACTTTGCTCTGCAGTGCTTCTCTGGTAAAACACTCAACAGCTCATTCATATCCCAGAAGCAGACGCGGATTGAAAATTATACATTTTTTTCTATGACTAATGAAATAAAGAAGATTGTAAAGTTTTGTGTGTCTCCTGAGAGAGTTTTCTACCTAAAGCCAGGGAGCAGTTTTTACTTTTTCTGTGGAAAACAGCTTTCCTTTTCACTGCGCTCTGCCGGCGTCCGATTCGCTGTAATGATACGCACCCGACTCTTAGTCTACCTGTTAAAAAGGACTGCGAGCCTGCACACCGAGGAAGGCGTCAGCTGGAATGTTTGTGCTTTACTTGTTGCTCTTCTGGCATCACAAAAGAGAAGCCACACGGCAAATCAACAGGTCACTTCTGAGAGGGACAACATCTCCCAGAAACCGCCAACATGTCGATGATGATGGTCACAACATGGCTGTGGAAAAACAAACGCTGCTGTTGGTGTCTAAAAGCAGCACGTGACACACACAGTTTATCTAAAACTGATTCCACTGGAAATAGGCGGGAAAATGTTTTTGTGATATGAGTGAAATGACCCTCTGAGCACGCCGTCCCTCCTCTCTGGTTTCCTCTCCTTCTGCTGTCCCCGGAGGAGGATTTTCCAGGAAATTCCCACGCCTTCTTAGAGATGGCTGAATGGAATTCCTCAAGCAGCTTTTCTCCCTCACGTTTTTCTTTTTCCCACTGTAAAAGAAGACCGCAGGCCTCCATTCATTCTCCACGCCTCTCTTTCATCTCCCACTTTCTCTTTCTTGCGCTCTGTCTTTGTCCTTCGCTCCCACTCCCTCACCCTGTCCACAATTTGTCTCACTTTCTCTGCCTGCCTCTTTATTTTTATTTTTCTTTCTTTCTTTTCTTGCTCTCTGCAGAAAGACTGAGCCGTTTTAAAGCTGCGCTCTCTCTATCGCTGTAAGTTTTCAAGACTTGTTTGGCGTCTGAATTTGACAGGAAGTTGTGGTAGCCATGGCAACAAAGCAGCTTCACCTGCTCCTGCAGTCTGCGGTCCCGCACACACACAGCGACTGTGTCCTTCCACCGTGATCTCTGATGTTTCAAGCCTCAAGAAATCTTCCTGTCAAAGAGGAAGTTGATAAAGTTTATGTCGTACTTCTAGGAAAGACCCAAGAAAGAAAGTAAAGAATTCTCATCACCACAAAGAAGTGGCAGGAAGAGGTCACTGGTCGACAGAACCGCCTTCATAATGTTTCTGCTGAAACGCAAATGTTGTATTTGTTTTCTTGTCATAAGTTCTTTGTGTTTTGTCTTTTGCTAACAGCTTCCCGTCTCATGCGTGCAACAGAATATAAGCATGCATTATACTCTCAGCTGCAGCAGCAGAAAGATTTGATTCATTCATATGACCACACGGCACAGTTGTTGCTGTCTGCAATGCATGCTAGCAGCTCTCCAAGGCTGTTTTAGGGCACAGCTTGAGCTAACTGCTATGTCAGCATGATAACATTTGCTAACTAGCACCAAAAAGCAGCTGTGGCAGTGGCACCACAAACATCAGGCTCGTGGTGGCGCTAGAGAAAAGGCGAGGGCCTCGCAAAAGTCTTTAACCGCTTTGATCCATGGATTTCTATGCAAAATATCTGCTCAAAAGCTCTCAAAAGGACCAAAGCGGTTGGCAAACGGACTGAATGCATCATCGCCGGAGTGATATGATACAGACGTTCTCATCACCCCTGATGAGTAAACAGATTTTCTCACAAAGCTCATCAAAGCATCAGTAAGTGCAGCCTCTGCAGGTAAAACAAAAAAAACAACCAAAAAAAAAAAGCGTCACATGACCCAGCAGGTTGGCAGCAGTCGAATGAAGGAGCTGAGCCTGAAGCTGAATCTCACAATTCATCAGGAGTCAAAAGGCCAAAATTAGTTTCAGGGAAGCATCAGGTGCCTCCTGGTGAAGTTCAAGTTTACTGCTATTCAGTTTTTTAGCTTTAATAAGAAGCTTCAATAAATCTCTTTGTTTTGTTTGTTTTCTTTAACTTTTAGACTAATTTTAAACTCAGATTTGTATCCTGTTTTTTCAGTCTGAAGTTATTTTTGATAGATTTTTTTTGTTTGTTTATTGTTTACCCAGAATGTGATGTATGGATCATTTCACCGGGCCTCCAGGGAACGCGACACCAAATGAGACACATTTATAGATCAAACATACTTCTGGCATAAGAGCTACTGTGGAAAGCTGCGAAATCCTTCTGCTACGAGGGATTAACTCCACTTGGGTGTCTGAGGCTAAGCAGCACATAAAGCACACTGTTATATTCCGTACAATAGCAACTTATGTAATGTAAAGCAGGGAGGAGTGGGAGAAAAGAACTCGCTCCATCAGCAAACCTTCCCTTGTGTAAACAAAGATTAACCAGACAAAAAACTCCTCAGCCAGACGTATTCCTTTAAGCCGCATCTCTTTGCTGACTTCAGGCATCTGTCAACCCAGGTGAAAGGGAATGAGGGCGCTCCCACCGTTCATACAGGTGAGTATAATCTGCCTGTCATTTACCCAGAAAGCCACTCAGCTGTACAGTATATTTACTGTCTGAGGCAACACTGTGGTTACGCTTGTGCTGTCAGTGGACTGAGATGAGAGGAGTTACAGTTTAACTTAACTACCTGTGGGTTTATTTGTCCGGTTTGAATCAGCGTTTACTCATACTTTTATTTGAGGGGAATTAACAGGTAAACAGGGGAGACAGAGAGAGAGAGAGCGGGAACACTGGAAGATTACTGAACACGTCCCTTTCTGTGCAATATTTACTTAAGTGCTCCTATCTTAACTTAACACGTACTCACACTGCGAGTCGATAGGCAAACTTGTTAGCAAACACTTGCTTGTTTACACATGCGGCAGCATCCGTTTAGAGTCAGGCTTCACGCCATCTCATGAAAGTCAGAATTCACTTCCCTTTAGCTCTGGTTTGGTCTCCACCAACCTCTCAGCTAAATACTCGGCTTTTATAGCTGCTTGAGCTAAATAAGCTAGGCATAAACTTTGTCTCACTGTGTCTACAGCGACTTTAACACCTGCTACACTACACGGGCACAGTGCAACTGCCCGCTGCTCCTGCAAGCCAAATGATTGGCTGATTGTGAAACATAAGAAGTTCAAATGCCAGACTTGCAGAGAAGTTAAGGCCACCACAACGACTGAGGCTCAGGAAAAAGATCAATCAAGTCATTTGAAAAATAGGCTAAAAATATACACATTCATGCACAAACTGTTTAAGTTCAAATACACTTGAAGTGGGTTATGTGTAGACATATGAATCCAAGACACGATCGTGTCAGGCTTCTGCTCAATTAGGGTACCAGCATCTTTATTTGGTCCAATTCAGGCACCGTTGGAGAGGTTCTCCAAATTAACTGCTGAGCTGCAGTAGTGACTAAACAACCCAACCTGGCAACCCAAAGATTACTCAAATGAATCGCTTGTTGATTATCTGTGAAAGCATCAGGGCTTATAATGTCCACTATTTGAAAAATTCTCTTTTTCTCTTCTTTGCACATCACTTTCTTTTACATAAAACACCCACACTGCTCAGAGGTACTGACACACACACCCTAACCTTAATCTAACCTGCACACACACACGCACTCAAACACACACACATTCTAAGGAAGAATCCCATGGGAATCGGTGTGTGGGTGTGATTGATTTGGCACATTTACATCTCTGCATGTTATCTAATACATTCACACACACACACACACACAGGGTGTGTGTTTGTGACTGCATTGTGAGTGTGAGTACATGAAGAGTCAAGAAACCAGAAGCTGCTTTTGTCCTGATGCCAAACCTTTGTATTCACTCAATATTACATTACCTTTGTGTCTGTTTATGATCTTGTATCACCAGCTGGTCCTCTTCACAACTCAGATTAATAACACACTCGCACCACACACACCTCAACTTCCTGTTACTCCTGAAAAATAACACAACAGTCACAGTAGTAAAAGGTGTTTTTTGGGGGGTTTTTTTTAATGTTTTTTCCCCCCTGGGTTCAGCCTGTCAGGCACACCCTTCTATCGAGCTGCGTCAAATTCTGCCCTTTCAGGATTAAGGCTGGTGCCATGATCCTAACCTTTAAAAAGCTTTATCGTAAAGCATTTCTCTGCCACAGCCTGCTTGGAAGGCTCAGTTCAGTGCGACAAGCCCTGACTTGAACCGTCATTTCTGAAACGGTTCTGAATGTGATAACTGGGAACTGAGTCTGACTGTTTGTTAAACATTTTGGCCTACAAGTTGCACAAACAGCAGTTACACTGGTGCATCGCCGCACATACGTTTTTGTAATATTTGCTCTCCACTGTGTTGCTATTTCAACATCATACAGAAATGTTTCATACACGTTTGGCTGCTGTGAAACTGTTCAACATCCACATTTCAGCCAGTGTTGCCTCATCAGAATCAGTAACTGAAACATGTTCATTCAATACAAGGAAGGATGAAAGCAAGTACGGCAAGTCAGGAAGCAATGACATGAATAGAAACTGAATTTCGCTTACAGAAGTTTTGTTTAAAACAAAAAATAAAGTGTTGTGAAAGTTTTAAACTTCATTGAATTAAATGCCCTTGGGATAAAGATATTGGTGACCTGTACATAATTAATAATCAATGATGAGATGTGTAGTTATTGATAAATAATGTATGAAGCAGAGTGAATTAGTTTTCATGCTCGTACACATAAGGATAATTTTAAGCAATCACCTAATTTTTTTTCTTTTCTAGCCATTTATAAACAACTTCTATTTATTCATATTTTGGGGCAAAACATTCTTCAAATGTAAATGTTGTGTGTAATACCTGAAACCAGCAGCCTTGCGGCTATCAGAGTGAATTTAAACCGGTAACGCTGATGCTTCCTGAGAGCTGTGATGTCCAGTAATTTATGGCCAGATCAAATGGGCCTGCAGGTCGTAAGTCGAGGCTCCACCGGCTTCTAGGAAATGTGGGTATAAATGAGTTTCAAAGAGCTGCTGACTAATGAAATCTGGATCAGTTGTCAGCGAACTGAAACAGCGACTGTCAAAAATTATCTTTAAAGGTAAAAAGGGATTTTTTCAGACCTGTAGATGAAATCTGCTGCTGCGGCTTAACAGAATCTACTGATGCTGAAAAGTCTTCTTTTGTTCCCTCCAGTCAAACGCCACAAGTCCTACAACTTATTGGATTTTATTTGGTAAAATGTTTTGATACGAGTGTTCGTGAAAATGAAGAAAACGTTCTTCTTCTTATGATTGTGATCAGTGTGTGTGTGTGTGTGTGTGTGCGTGTGTGTGTTTTACTGACGGAGTGATACCTCTGTCATGCTTTAACCCGGCTCTGTAAACAGCGTCCTGCCCTCTCTCATTGTTCAGCATGGGAAAGTATTTCAGCGCGAGAGTGAATCACTGCGTCAGCTCCTCTGGTATTCAGAGAGACAAAGACAGAAAGGGTCAAATGAGAAAAACGCTTACAAATTTCCTGAAATTACTGCATAAAATATCGCCGTTCGGAGCGACTGTCAGAAGCTCAGATGAAACACATTCAGACAACTTCAAAATTAGACGATTCAAGATTCAAAGTGCTCATTGTCATATGCACAGGTTTTCCTGTACAATGAAATTCTTACTTTGCTGTCCACACTGAATGCCATAAAAGTTTAAGATATATATATATATATATAAAGTAGAATAATTTAACAAAAATAGGCTGTTTGAAAAGAGCATGCAAAAGTAAACATAAAATATAAACTATGAATAAGAAGGTAAAGTAAAGCTATATACATAAATGTGCATGTGTGCTACATCAGCTGTTAGAGAATTTAATAATTGTGCAAAAAGTGTCAGGAGGTAAACAACATGGTACATGTGCAATTACTGAACATTACGGTGCATGAACAGTAGTATATATAGTAGTATTGCAGTTACTGTGTTACTGGACGTAAACAGTCAGTATGTGCAGGGCACAGTCCACTGTTACAGACTCCTGTCAGCTGCTGAGGAGTCTGAAGGTGGAGGGAAAGAAAGAGTTCCTGAGTCTGGTGGTCCTGGGTGGGGTCCTTGATGATGGAGGCAGCTCTCCTGTGGACTCTGTGGTGGTAGATGCTCTGCAGAGAGGGCAGAGGAGATCTCAGATCAGCCTTCACCACTCTCTGCAGGCGTTTGCGGTCCATGGCTGTAGAGCTGCCGTTCCACACGGTGATGCAGCCGGTCAGGATGGACTTTGCGACACAGCTGGTGAAGTTGCTGAGGATCTTTGGTGACATGCCAGACTTCCTCAGCCTCCTCAGGAAGTACAGCCTCAGGAAGTACAGCCCCTGCTGTTGCTCGCTGATGTGGACCCCCAGATAATTAAAGCTGCTCACCCTCATCACTTCTAGTCTCCGGATAAGCAGTGGCTGATGAGGGCTCCTGTCCTTCCTCATGTCCACTACCATCTCCTCGGTCTTGTCTGTGTTGAGGATGAGGTTGTTGTCCTCACGTCACGTCACCAGAGTGATGTAGGTGCTGTAGGCCTCCTCGTCTCCGCCAGTGATGTGTCCTATCAATGCGGTGTCGTCTGCAAACTTCAGGATGATGTAGACCTTGTGGGAGGCCACACAGTCGTGGGTGAACAGGGTGTAGAGGGTGGGACTGAGGACACAACCCTGTGGTGTTAAAGGACTTCATTTCCCCTGACGTCATCTGAGTCTGCATATGTGTGTTGCCCAAGAAAATCTTCAACAATTTAAATCAGGTTCAGGTTACTTTATTTGTACCCGCAAGTGCAAGTGGACACAAACTACGAATCAGTTTTCACAGCAACTTCACTTTAATTATGAGCTGGACGAGGAGAGGAGCTCATTGGACTCAATAAAAGAGGAGCTACCTGGCAGGCTAAGCTCAGGGCAAAGTGTCCCCACAGCTGCTCAGCTTCTGGTTGCTTCTTTGGTTTGTTTGCCTGACTGTTGCTGAACAGTTATCTTCATCTCATCGACATTTTACTGGTCTCTAATATTCTCCCTGAGTCTTCTCAGTATTCAGTTACACATTTGACTACTGCAACATTAAACTAGTCCCTCAGATATTTGGCAAGTCAGTCAAATTTGACTACTTCCTCACCAGCTCCTAACACACTGTAGTTGTCTCTCCAAGATATGACTAACATTTGACTTCCCCTTCTTACATTTGACGAGTCCCTGACACATTTTACTAGTTGTTCTGACGTTTGACTATTCCTGCAAACGTTTGACTAGTCCTTCTCACGTCTGACTACTGTTTTATACCCATGTGACTGACGTGAAAGGATTATAAGTCTGTTACAAAAAATATAGCTGTGAGGAACTGTTTCTAATTACTTTCTGTGTGTGTGAGAGAGAGTGAAGGGAGCGCAGGTTGACACAGGGATGAATCACTTGCATGTGATTTGGAGTTTGGTGGGAGCAAAGCTGGTTCTGTGTGTGTGTGTGTGTGTGTGTGTGTGTGTGTGTGTGTGAGTGTGTGTGCGCACGTGTGAACTCCTCAGGAAGGGGGGGGCCGAGGGGTGTATCAGCTTTAAAGGTGTCAGTCAAGAATGAAGTTCAGGGGCGTGGACGTATCCCACGATCCTGTGGGAGCGAGAATCAATTTCACAACCCCAGTCGTCATGTTTCTCTCTCGCGCACGCGCACACACACACACGCACACACACACACACACACAGAATTATAAATATGTCGTTGCTCACACATTAAATGACACGCATACTGATAATACCTTGCTGTCTTTCACCTGCACTCTCTCTTCCTCGCCTCCTCTTCTTTCTCAGCCTTTTCTCCTCCCGTCACATACGCAGGCAGCACATAAATTCTCGTCTGTACTGTACATGGACGTAACAGGCAGGAACCTGCACGTCGGGTGTACACGCTCTGTTAATCTCCTCGGGCTTTACTGTACGGCTTTATTAGTTGCTTTCATGTGAGGAATGCCTTTGATTCATCATCTGAAACGTTGCACAACTTCAGACTCAGCAGTGCAGAGCAGAGCAGAGCTGCCACTGTTGGGACTTTGAATGGCGCCAGTGGACGGACATGTTTCAGCTGTCAGTGGCCATCAGTCAGTGAACTGAGCTCTGAAAGTTAGGAGTGTTTACACTAGGAGGGCCTGCAAATTAGAAGGAAGAGGTTTAGATTTACGAATGTGACTACAATTCCATGTTTTGACATTTTCTTGCTGATTTTGTGTCACAGAGACGTGTGAGAACGTGTGTTTGAAAGCCAAATGTTTTGTGCAGGACTTATTGGACTCATGTCATCAGCTGATTAAAAAGCTCTGGCATTCAGTGACATTAACTAACGTTGATTAATGTTCTGCGTCGTCTTGTTTTAAACAAATATTGACACACTTGGAATCAGTGACCTCCATCTTTAATGGAGACAGCAAAGTCTTGATTAATCAGCCGTGCAAATTTGCAGGTCGAAGTTCACGATTGTTCAGCTCTGAGTGGCTGAAGTGAACACAGAAACAAACAAAAGCTGTTAAAGTTGATGTAAATAAATGAGAACCAGATGAGTATTCACAGACATGTCTTTCTCCATCTGAACGCACACCTTTCCACCAAAAACACAATTTTCAGAAGGATGCAGCTGTTGGACGCAACATAATCAGGTTTTAAGAGTATAACACAACGTTCACGCTCCTCCTCTGGACCTTTAAAGTGGCATAAAGTTGTGTGGATGCATGAGGACGTTCCACAGATACTCACCCAGCAGGGATGTCGGTTTGGACCTCCACCCCCCCTGCACCGCCAACAAGAGGCAGAGTTTTCTCAGCTGGGTGAGACAGTTGGAGGTTGCCGTCGGCGTGACAGCGGGAGGCAGCCGTGACATACGTCACAGCCTCTCTGATGCAGCCAAAGGCACATTACGCTGCTGTTGAGGCTTTCGATCAGCGCTGGCCATCGCAGATCTGTGCGAAAACACCAAGGAGGCTCCGCTAAGAGGCTGTGTGGGTACACATAGCAAACACAGCAAAGCAAGAGAGGTTCAATAAAAATCAGTGTTGTTGAAGTCCACTTAAAAATCACCAAAATTATGCAAACTTTGGCCGCTAAGTTACAGGCTGGAGCTGCAGCAGTGGACGATACAGCAGACTGTTCTTTACTTGTGCAAATGAGATCCAAAAGCTCCTTTCAAACTGACGCCTTAAGGGGCCTCTGGTTTCCTAACAGTCAGAACAAAAATGTTTGTTACCAAACCACAACGGCACCTCGTGGAGCTGTTACAGTGACCACACTGAAAAGTTAAAGATATGGGCCCATTTATCCATCATTAATATGGACAGAAAAACCCCAGTGCGAGTGAAAGACGAAGGGAAGAATCTCATTATTAGAAAACAAACAGAGGCTGACGTGAATGTTGATTTTGTTAAATAAAGATGATGACAGATTGTGAGTCAAACCAGTCAAGTCCCGGAGGAACAACGACTCATTTCTACTACATCACCTTTGGATAGGAAGACCTGCTTTTTCTGTGTATATGCCAGCCTCACACACACACACGCCCTAACGGATGCCTGATCTTCTTTCCGCCTTATATGGCAGTTCCTGTGACACACTGTACTGATACACGTGAGAGTTTTAAAACTGTTTCTCCCGGCCACAAGATCATGTTTCACACACACACACACACACACTGACACACACTTAACAGCTGCTGCAAACCACTTCTCCAGAAAAGAGATAAGGAGAAAAGAAATGAAGCATGAAAGGAAATAAGGAAAGAAGAGAAGCAGAAGGTACAGTGGGAGGAACGAAAGAGGGAAGGAAAGAATGGAGGTACAGAAAAGGAAGGACGAAAGGAAGGAAGGAAAAAAGAGAAGGAGAGATGGAAGGCAGTATGGAAGTTGGCACAGAAAAGGGAAAAGGATGGAAGCTGGCGTGAAAAAAAGGACAAAAAGGGATGTCAGTCTGTGGACAGGAGGAGACGTTGGGTTATGGAAGGAGGGATGAGGAGGATGAAGGATGAAGTGATGCAGGCAGCGTGAAGCAGAGCAGCTGGAGGTCAGGAGGTTAAAAGCTTTACACGACGGCACTGACAGTTTTACAGGAAGAACACGCAGCGGCAGGAAGTCGTCAACGCTTTGTCACACCTTCTGCAGACTCCCGTGAGAGCCGAGCCGTGACACACACAAACACACACACACACACACACACCATCTATTTCAACAGAGATATTCACCCTGACTGTCAGGGAAAAGCTGATGACGGTTTAAAGAAGAGCGCATAGCGACACACACACACACACACACACACACACAGTGCTCAGCCCGCCGTAGACCACCTGCCCGACAGACAGGGCATCGGATGAGGTTTTCGCGTTGGCTAAAACTCCTAGTAGCTGCACCTCATTGAATGTTAAAATTGTTGTTTTATTGTGGTTAAAATAACAAGGTGTTTAAACTCCTCAGGCTGTAATTACAAGCAGCCAAGATGGGAAAACAACCCTCATGCAGCCTCCTAATGGTGTACCTTGAAACAATGTGGAAACATTCCCAACACAAAATAACAGTTTTGCTTTTCTTTCCCTTCAGGGTGTGTGTGCACTGCCTTAAACTACAGACGAAAAAGCCTCCCAGGAATTACATGATTGTGTTAGCATGTTGTCATACCTGCGCTGGCGCTGCGATGTCGCATGTGGGTTTTGTTGCACTTTTTTTTATTTTTTGTTTTTCCTCATTTCTTAATAATTTCCACATGCTGATTCTGATACTGAGCACTGAAACACTGAAACTTGCAGTCAGCTGTAAAATCCTGATAATCAGTCTGTCTAGGGGCTATAAAGTAACATAAATCCTTTCATGACGTTTACACACACACAGTCAAGTCAAGACCAGAATCTCAGTGCCTCAGTGGACGCCTCAGGTGTCACCAGGAGGCCATATGACCTCCTTTTCATCACCTGAAGAGGAGTGAAGTCATTCAGGCGTCTTCTCTCATAATCTCTTGATTACTTTTTATTACTTTACATAACCTTAGGTTATTGGGTCACTTCCTTTCGATCATAATCCAGACTCTGTTGTAAAAATCCCATTAAAAGCTGTACTTCCTGGCTGCATAAAGTGCCGCTTCTCAGTGTGAAAGCCCCATGAGGTAAAATTTGAGGAATGTATGTGACAAGTTGTAACACACACTCGGTTTCAATCTGGGACGAGAGTTTTGACATATGAAGGTGGACATATGGGGGGTGTTTAAAGTGTGCAGGAAGCAGCACCCGCATGACAGTTAGTGTATGTTGTCCTGAAAAAAAAACAAAACAAAAGAAAAACCTGAACGTATTTCATCATTTCAGCACCAACTGCGACCGTTTGCCCGTCCCACCACCCTCACTGCATTATTATGAAGTTTTGTGGCTTGCTTAGATTCCCAAAACGTTTGTAAAATGCTCCTATTTTCCCTGTCTGAAATAAAACCTGCGTGATGTTTGAGGGGTTCAATGGCCGGGCAGAGCAGACAGAGCGAAAGACGGAGAGAAACAGGAGGATGGATGTGGCAGAGGAGCTAGCAGCACTCCCTGCACATCAATCATTGTATAAATGTCAAAAACAGCTAAGCTTGCAACACACACGTTCACTCACACACACACACACACACACACAGGCATGCACACACAGCAGACTGATGAGCACAGTGACCGCAGAGGATTCAGATACGTAAAGGACACACACACCGAGAGAAACAAGCAGGAACACACAGCATTTAACTCCACGCACACACACACACACACACACACACATGCACACACACACACACACACACACACACTTCTGAGCGGCCAGCACGTGACGTCTCAGCTGCTGTCAGTTCCTGTGTGGCATCTCGCTGGAATCTCAGAGTCAGCAGCGGCTAACGGCCCTGAAACAGCAACGCGTTCAACTCGAGGACGGTCTTAAATTTTAATGTACTGCAAATCTACCGAGTGTCCCGTAACCAAGAAGTCAAAAAGTAGGAATTTGACACGTTTTTACACTCAGCATCAGGTCTGTCCGGCGAATCGTTTACCTAACACGTGTTTAATGTCACGTCTGAAGGTGTTGAAACAGCAGGAATCTGACCGAGACCATCAGACACTCAGCTGACAGTTTCACCAAGTTTCAGTGTGTTTCACTAATGAAAGCAGGTGCTGAACTTGCAGTCCATGCAGGACAGCCCACTGCAGCGTGGAGTTAGTCCAGGATGATGTTTTACAGGGCAATAACAGTCCTTTAGCGTCTCCGTCGTCCTCTGACCGTTTCTCAGAGGTTACTAACTGCCAACTGCCGCTTGCAGCTTTTTAAATCCCATGTAGAACTTTATCAACACATCACAGTCCTGTCCTGTCAGTTTGGCATCTGGTGGGATGACACACACACACACACACACACACACGCACACACACACACACACGCACACACACACACACACACACACACACACACACACACAACTTTTCCACCCTGGAACTATCAGTGTGTGTGTGTGTGAACTTTTACTTCCGCTCTGTAATACAAACACACACAAAGAAATAGAGAAATAATTGTGATTTGTGTGTCAGGCTGAACGATCCAGAACAAAAGAAGTCAGCAGTGCTGCTTCACTGACCTCCCATGGCTCTGAACTGACCCTGGTGTGTGTGTGTGTGTGTGTGTGTGTGTGTCACTACAGGTTACAGCCATGGAAACACACACAGGATAAGGGAATCTCTCTACTTATTGTAACCGTCTGTTGGGAGGAAGGAAGACGTTCATCAGGACTGCTGTTACTGTGCGGACGCATGCAGCTTGTGAGGGTCAAAGGTCATGATCAGGCTTTACATCTGAGCATGTAGAAACTCCAAAAGGCTGCACAGTCAGGGCTTCGCCTCCACCTCGACATCGAGATCATCGGAGTGTTTTTCTGAGACTCACCTCTACAGGCTGGTCAGAAACCGCTGGTCAGGTTTCTCAAACACAAGCAGGATCAAAACATCCTGATCGATTCTCACATTAACAATCAGATGCCACCAGAGCAGCTTCAGGACCCGACTCGAGTTCAACATCGAGGGGACAAAAAGACGTTAATGACTGACATCGTCATGCGGTGCGAAGACTCGGCGTGCTCCAGACACGTCGGGCTGTGTTGGGTGGCGACGGCTCTTATAGCCTGCAGAGGCAGACGTTAGAAACAGGAAAAGGTTCTGCTGGTGATGCACTTAAAGGCATAAAGACCTCATGTTATTATTATTATTACTGGACACCATCAAGGAAGGCCTAGTGTTATTGTTAATGTTATTGTTGTTCATGTTTTGATATGTATTTATTTTTTTTACCTCTAATGGGCAAGGAGCAATACATGGTCACTTTGTTCAACTTGATTTTCTACATGAAATTTTTTTTTTTTTTTTTTTTACAAATGTAAAATGATCGTGTTATTTGCTCCAACAACACTCTTTTGAATTGACACGTATTTCACGAGTTCCCATTAAAGGGCTAAACATTATCACTTTGTCATAAGAACATGTGAGAGCGGCAGAGGAAAAGGGTCCATCCCATCCAGGGGAGGAAGTATGTCGCGTGTCGTCCCTCCTCTGCTGTCTGAGATGGATCATAAATCAGGACGTCGTTCACTTTCCTGTTCTCACAGGAATCGGGATCGGGGACGAATATTCATCCTAACTGTCTATCGCATCATTTCCATTCGGTCACGTACAAGTGGAGTAGAATTTATATCTTGACCCTTATTACATTTTTTTCTACATAGTATGAAAATCTGATCATGTCATTAAATGATTTCTATACTTACATGCAGACAGAAAAATGGCTCCTGGTAAATTTACATTTACGCAAAGAGTCTCAAACGTTGAAATATAAATCAGTCAGAGCGAAACTTACAAATTCTGATTTGACTCATCTTTCCACGTCAGTGAAAAGGACCGAGTCCTTTTTACCTGTCCTGCCTGTGGGTGGTGCATTTGAGTTCACACCTGGTTTACCACATCGGTCACATGTTTGCATTTACAACAAACAGCCGCACCAAAGATTTAACACCGCAAACAGGAATCGGGTAGAAAACACGTCGTATTTGCCAAAACAAATCAAAACGCTCGTCTCTATCGGGTTTTAACTGATGGAGTCGTCATTTTGCACACATTTTTGTACCTTTTTCCTGTGAGTTTCTTCAACACGACTCGGAGTTTCATGTCCACTACGCGAAAAGCTCCGACAAACGGTCACCTAAAAGTCTCTTTCGGTTCAGGTCAACCCTCTCCGAGCCGATCGGTCGACGTTCTCCTCTCCAAGCTGCTGCTGTCACAAACCCCAAAGCTCCAGCCGGTCGGCGTCGGTTCTCTCATGTGCAGCCAAAGAAGGACAATAAAAACTGATTATTGTTGGCAGACAGCCAGGCGGTGAAAGTCATTCTTCAGCTGCCAACAGTGTGTGTCACTCATTCACAAATGCACAGTCACACTGAAACCAGCTCACACTCACACACTCATAAGGTGACAGTCATTGTGAAAGCAGCTCCAGTGCTGATAATCTCAGTGAACCACAGACCACTACTGACAGTACTGACAGTGACATGTGCAGCATGTATGTTGGATGTTAAAATTACACTTTCTATTAACACAATGAAGAAATGTTATAATTGAATGTTCCTGGTAAGGTGATAAAATGTTGAACGAATTTGTTTGCCTGCAGAGTAGAAAGTCCTGTAGTGATCACAGTCATTGAAACTTTTTGATGTTTAAGCAGTGACAGGTTACAAAGACAAAACCAGTTTGACTTCACTGTTTTCTATCGGAGTGTCCCAGCAGGCCGAGAGCGGCACACGACGCCGGACGCCGTTTTGAGCTGAGCTTCTGTCGGATGACCTTTTTTCTCGCATTAAAAGCGCTCCATTGAAGAGGAACAGCTGATTCATGAAGCTGAACGTTGAGGAGTTATCGTTTCAGTACCGCCTCATTTTACTAAGAAAACCTCAGTCAGACGGCAGCTGGCTGGAGGCTTCCTGCTGGCTATGCTGTCTGTCATTTCCAGTAAAGAAAAATGTAAATACCACAATGTGTATTGACTTTTTTTTATTAATTTTGCTTTCTGTTTTACAGGCATCATAAGCAGAATACACAGGCTGCACAAAGGCTGATGCACAGAAACATCCTGACGCAGCACAGTACTACGAAATGAAGGAAACGCAGTCAAAGCACAGAGTCAGACGCACACAGCACAACACACTGAAGACTCACAGGTGATGATCGAGATAAATTACTTCTGTGCGAGCCCGCACATCCTTTTTAGATCATTGCTTCATATGACGCCTTGAACATCATACAAGAAGCCTGAACATTTACAGTTCGGTTACAAGTGGCAAACTCCATCTGCTGGTGAAGATAATGTGGAACGGTCAGAAGACCCTGAGCGGACCTTGTCATTGAATTTGGGATTTTTCTCACGTCTCTAAAACGCCTCACGTAGGGCTGAATGTGACATGCAGTCACACCGAAGCCTCTTCTACATTTTTCCACCTCACCGCTGCTGTGTTACACACCGTGCACCTTCTCACGTGGGCACATACCTGATTTTTGGTTCGGTGATAGAAAAAGCAAAGCTGACCTAAGGGTGGTTTATTTGTTGCGGCAGTGTTGCAAAGAAAAAAGAAAAAAGAAACAACAACAAAATAAAAACAACAACAGTCAAACAGCTCTGGCCTTTGCCTTTGAGCAAAGCATTTAACGTCACAACTCCTACACTGCAGTTCTCACTGAGAGTGCAGATGAATGCAGGGCGAGGCTGAGAAACAGCTCCTTATTCAGTCAGCTTTCCTCAGATAAGTGAAGATTAGTCACTAGACCAAGAAAAGTCTCAGAAAACCACCAGCATAACCTCTCAGTTACCTCTGTCTGACAATAGCACTGTGTTAATGTTTTACAACTTACATAACAAAACGCTCAGGAACACAATGTATGCAGAGTGTGTGTGTGTGTGTGTGTGTGTGTGTGTGTGTGTGTGTGTGCGTGTGTGTGTGTGTGTGTGTGTGAGATCAGTTTCCGGCAAAGGAATAGAAACCTCCCCTGAGTCCCACAGGTCACCATTGCTGCGACCTGTAATCTCCGATTAAACATTAAAAATCACAAATTTTAAGAACAAACTCATTAAAGTCATAGATGTGCTTCACCTGACATCAGGTGACCACCATCAGTGTTCACAAAGGTGGAACTAAAGCTGGTTTCGACCTTTAACAGACCATAGCTTCATATGAGTCCATGCCACGCCGGCGGTAAATGTATCTGTCAGTGCGCATTTTGTTGATACTATAACTGTGTACTGTCAATAAAGCTGATTCTTCTTCTTCTTAAAAACACATTGTAGTACTATTTAGGATGTATGAATATGTTTAAGCAGAACTTTTTGTTTGACCATTACCACATTATTTTATTCACTAATGTGTTGCCCTGACAAACTTCATGGGTGATCCATTGTGTAATTTATTGTAAATTGAAGGATTAATTTGTGGTCAGTATTTATACCTGACCGTAACTTTAAAAACAGTCACTGCAGTAATGAGTTTGTTATTTACATGAAATAATTGCAGATGTTTCAACACCACTACCAGCCAATCAAATAATAACCTTTCAGCAGCCAGCAGCTCAAATTTTATGTCCTTTTGTCATCATCAGGTGTGGTAGGTTTGACATTTTTATGATGAATCTGGCAGTTGGTCACCAAAAAGTCAGTGCAAGTACCTTACAACAATTGAAACAGTCACAACAAGACGAATGCTTTTCAGGTGACTCTCAGCTCAAACCACTCAGCCACTTAGAAAATGAACAGGATTTCCGGTTCTTGTTTGCCAAATGATTTGTCCCTCAGATATGGAGTCATTATGTTGTAAATCCCAGAGAGGACTTTTTTTTTTTTTATGCTTCACACCCAAAACAAATAAGGAAATACACATTCATTCATTACACAGTTAGTGCTGGTGGCAATAAAACACTGAAACAGTTTGTTCAATGGAAGAGGAACAGGATGCACTTATTTGGTCAATACGCTGCAGAATCTGTGGCGATCAGCACAGCGGAGGTGCACAGCGGAGGTGCTCAGTGTTACGCTGATAAAGTATCTTCTGAATCTCAACAAAATGCATTTTGTTTGGCCCACTTGTGGTAAAGATCAGCCGACAGCTAAGCTGTATTTTCCATCCAGCACTTTTGCTTTAGGCTAAAATCTTTCTCTCTGCTTTTGGTACATTTGTGCTGCTGCCCACCTCCTAATCACCGTTCAATATCACAGACTGAGCAGCTTCATCAGCTTCTCAGCAGAGTCATCAGCCTCCGCCGTCACCGCCGGCGTCTGAGCTCAGGGCAGAGCGATGCTCGCAGAATCGAAGGGCCAAAGACTTTCCGTCACGTCACATCATCACACGTCATCGGTCATTAAAAATAATTCTCTGTAATTCATTCATTTGACAGCTCGCTGTCTGCTGTGTATTCACTCAGCTGCAATGTTTATGCTCCTTCCTAGCAGTCAAAGACTAAAATAAAAAATCTGTGCAGGTTACGTGGAAACAGTCTTTACGTGTGGCTTGTCCAGGCTTTGTAGGCTTCATGAACACAGGCTGAATCAGGAAGTTAAACAAAATGTAAATTCAGGCTGATTATCAGGCCACATAATTTTCTCTCTGTTTTACAAACAAGACAAACTGCTCTGAGTGGAATTATCTGAGACAGCTGGCTAAGTCGTTTATTTATGAAAAACATACCCCAAAGGCTGAATATGAGAATAAATGACTTGTAGCATCCACCTCTTTTCAGTTAGCCATATTAAAATAAAGCATTTCACTAATCCAATGGATTGTGGGCACTTAGAGGAAACAAGACTTTTATTCACCACATTTGGACCGAATTTCCATCTAACTGTCACGCTGCCTGCCAGGTGTGGACCTACAGAAACTGTAAATGTTTCACCGTCTTATATAACCGCTGGGGGAAGGCACGAGTGTGTGTGTGTGTGTGTGTGTGTGTGTGTGTGTGTGTGTGCAGTCTTTATCTACATCACAATCTAAACTAGCTGGGAATTTGCCAGCCAGCTGACATGCATACACCCACTCACACACACACACACACACACTATAGGTATACAGTATAGGTGCAGACGCACATACAGACACGTGAGTGTGTAGACTCCTAAGAGACTGTAATGTGGAAAAGTAAGTTAAGACCGCGCAAAGACCTCAGTGTTCAGGCTAAACTGGTTTTTTAGTGTTGTCGGTGGTCCGACTCCACTGATAACAATGCAAAGGACTTTGAATAGAGCGTTTCCTATGTGATGTGTCTCTCACACAGACTGCTGTCTTTGAAAACACGAGCACAGTCACAGCATGTTCACACCATCACTGAGCGGAAATGTTTTTGAACTCAGAGGAAATATGAGCTGGAGGGCCATGAAGACACTGCGAGCAACAGGTGAAGAAAGCTGAAAACACTTAAAGCTCACATCAGAAACAGCAGAGATCACAACGAGTGACCAGCGAGTGACGAGGGATGAAAAGTCTCTTATCAGACTTTCTGTGTCTGAAAAGAGCCTAATCTGCACATTTAGTCCCCGTCTTTAAATTCAGAATTCAAAATATTTCATCAGCTATTCACCTCACTTCTTTAATTTCCACCATATTTAAAATATTGGAGTAATCGCGTAGTTAATAACACTAAGTTTGTGTATTACTTTGTGCAAACTACAGCAGAGGTTGGCATCAGGGAGTAGAAGAAAACTTCAGGAGAAAAAGCATCATGTTATTCGTTCATTTATTTTACCGTCCTGCCTCACCAAATGGAGCATGAATAACACACATTAAACATGTTTTTGTTATTTTGGGCACGAATGTAAGTCTTAAAAAAAATATTAAAATCTTAACCAAACTGCAACCACAGGTCACATGACAAAAGCCACCTGACGACATCCCTCCCCGCATGTCCAAAGGACAAAAAATGTGTACGCAATTAAACAACACAGGAAAAGCCTAAGATACATGAAAAAACTTTTAAAAAGTGTTGTGATATTTATATGCCGCCATACCATAAATCTAAGCTTCACTTTCCTGGGAGATGTCGTGTCCCGTGGCAGACAGGACTGCACAGTGAAAGCAAAACTTAAAGCGAATCTCAGCGCTGATGCCTCATGTGCTTATTCCGCAGGCTTTACGTTGCGAATTTGATGTGTATTTCATAAGGACGAGCTGATGAAAGGAAGCCGTCTATCGCCAGCTCAGTGGTGACCTGGCAGATTCCAACTTTCCATATCAGCGTTTAAAGAGTAACACAAGAGAGTGAAGGAGGAGTGTGGAGTCTGGCTGACATGAACCCAGTGAACCCGAAACCCATGAGAGCGTTTAATCACCTACCGACAAGAAACTACCTCTGATGTTTTTGCTCCAGTAACAGCAAGGAATAAGTTTACACTTTCACAAAACCGTCTCCTGAAACACACATTCACACACAACTAACCCGCAGCCGCAAATACGTCAGCAGGCAAACGATTGGACCTGCTTTCATGTTGCCTTCAACATCGACAACCTCTACAGACGTCAGACATCTGCAGGAGAAAACACCAGAAGCCCACGGCGACCAATCACAGTTCTTGTTGTCTCCATGTGGACCAAACTGACCGGACAGCAGATTGTCTCATCATCACCTTTAAACACACAATATGAAACACTCCTGTTTGTTGTTGGATTCCCCCTGGATGTTCTTGATCCCGGCAACATGAACCCCCGAAGATCTTGATCACCTTTTGACTTTTCTCTCGCACCACCACCAGATCACTGTCTCCATCACTCTAGCGCCACCCTCAGGTCAGACATGCCGGGTGTGCAGGTTCAGCAGGTTGCTTCATCAGTCAGTTTGTCAGCTGGTGTGTTTCAGATCCACGTCAGCACCCCGGAGCTGCACCACGAGTTAATGTGTAACTGCTGTGTGTGTGTGTGTGTGTACACAGTGTACCTTACCAAGGTCATAGTGACTTGTGTGTGTGTGTGTGTGTGTTTGCATTCTATCACGCTCTAACAGGGTGAACTATAGCTAATGTTTTATTGCACTCAGGTGTGTGCAGGTGTGAAATAAAGGTAAAAAGTAAAATAAGGGCTGAGAGGCTGCAGCAAACCACGTTGAGCCCGAGCTCCTGTATCAGTGTCAGGGATCGCAGGGTCATGCTGAGTGGGAAATGTTCACGGCTGTATCTCCCAACATCTTTTAAGTCATCAAATTATTTTAGGTTTGTATTTCGGTGTTGTGAATGTAGGCTACGGCACCAACACATCTTCTCTCTTCTGCTCCTCATGCTCTACTCCTTATTCTTTGTTGTTGTTGTCGTCCTTTTCTTGTTCTCATCCCACGATGTCGAATGCCGACGCTTTGTCGCGCCCTCACGCATCTTATCCTGAAGTCACCTGAGCTCGGACCCATTCCCAGTGAGACCCATCGGGGTTTAACGGACCTCCGACACAAACAAATCCATGCGAGTATCAGACGGTCAGAGCGGCTGCATAACAACATGTGGTTTACAAAGTGAGAAAGACCCAAGTAAGCACATGTCAAGGCTTTGCATGGAGGCCACAGATACTGAACGGGGGCAGCCGTGGCCTAGAGGTTGGAGAAGCGGCTTGTGATTGGAGGGTCACCGGTTCGATTCCCCCACCGGATGGGCAGGAAAAATTTGGGTGTGGTGGAGTGATAATGTCCCCACCCCCCATTAGCCGGCTGATGTGTCCTTGAGCAAGGCACTTAACCCCCCAATATGCTCCCCGGGCGCTTGATGCTGCCCACTGCTCCTGTGTGTGTTTCACTGCATGTAATTTGCCGGGTGTTGCATGTGTGTTGGGTCAAATGCAGAAGACGATTTCAGTGTGTGTATGTAAAAATATATATGCTGTCAATAAAGCTGATTCTTCTTCTTCTAAACGTTCAGATAAGACGCACCAGGATGTGGTCTGGTTAAGGAAAACATCACTGAAGTTTAACATGCTGGTTTCTCCTGGACCTAAAGTGGTCCCTCCACTCGGCCCCGACCTCCAACCCTCTGGGGACTTCTTGCTTTGTAAACTGTGTCCCATCAATGGTTGCCTCCTGCACCTCACCGGGGTGCACAAGAGCTCTTCCTGGGTCTGGAGGACAGGCAGAGAAACGCGGTAAAACGGCGTATGGTAACGAGACTGGGCTCGTACGCCAACAGCAGACCCTGCAAAACCACAGTTTGGTTAAAATCTCGAGCCACTTGGTTAAAGAGAGAAGGACCGTCCTCGTGGTTGTGTGTTTAAATGAGAGTTATGAGTGTGAATGTTTTAATGCTGTGAATGAAAGCAGAAAACCTGCTGTAGATATCTTATCATTATTCTGCAAATTACTCATTTAAACAATATTTAAACAATACTCTTTCATCAAAGGTGGAAGAACATTTCCTCCAGTACTGCACTTCAGTAAAATATACGCGAGTAAGTCTTTAACTTTAATATTTTACCAGGCTCAAACTTCACCCTTCAGAGTGTTTCCCTACACTGTGCAATCATCTGCTGGGAATGGAATAACTGTTTAAAAAAAAAAGAAAAGGTTGCATCTGAAATATGTGAAATACTCGCCAAACCTCGGATTGTTGCCCAACTTCAATACTTTAAATCTCAGCCACAACCTGAAAACGAGTTTCAAAACAGATGCAAAGTTGGCAGCGGAGAGCCTGCAGAGACGCCAACTCTGCGTTCTGTTTTCACACACTTCATCTGTCTGGAGCCTCGGCAGATTATCCGCAATGACGAGGGATTTGAACCCCCAACTCTACTGCTGGAAACACGCCTGGCATCTCTGTTGCCATGGAAACAGTCCAAATAACCCGCATTGGTGTCCTACGAAAACAATTTCCCAAATCCCGATGCAGAGCTTTAGATACCAAAGACGAGCTGCGTCCAAATCCTGACTCATGACTCGAGTGAAACGATGCACATGATACGCTGAGTGACGACGTGCCTTTTTTCTTTTTAAATAAAGCTTTAAAAAAAAATGGCCGACGGCTGTTTTTATGCCACAGGCGTTACATGTTTTCAGCGCGATAACTCGGGAACACCTGGAGGGAATTTCCTCAAATTTGGCACAAACATCCACTTAGGACGAACCGATTAGATTTTGGTGGTCAAAGGTCAAAGGTCACTGCGACCTCACAAGACTATTTTTCAGTATAACTCAAGAATTCATGTGCAAATTATGACACAGACTGAGACCATCGTAATTATTGTATTATCGGTGTATCAGTGTTAACTGAAAGCAATATTTAACACTAATATGTAACATTTGATAGCAAAAATGAAACTCTTTTATTGATTTGTGATTGATGATTAAAAGAAAGCAAAACGACGTGTGACTGATGTGTCACAGTGAATTTTATTAACCATCACCTCGACTGTCATTCGGCAGCAGCTTATCACGTGTATTGATATCGTGATATTGACTTTATCAATATGGCGCACTTCGATATTACCCTGTTTCCATAAAGACAACGCAGAGACTAAATCCTCCACTCGTCCCTGGTGAATCACTGCTTGCACTCAGCATATCTGAGACGTTGACAGTCTGGTTCGTGGACATTTTCAAGCTGTGTGTCACGCAGCGAATGCAGCTGCATCGTTTGAGTCTTTCTTCAGGGACTTTCTGCCGTCTCTTTCGTCTGTATTTTCTGCAGTGAGGTTCGGATTCGGCTCTTCTCTGCTGGTAAACATGAACCCGAGTCTCTTCCCTCCTGCACGGCTGAACCTCCGACACGTTAAAAGTTAAACCTCTTGTAACGGCAGCGTTTAAAGCCTTGACCTTTTCTCTTGTCTCATGCCTGAAGTTGACCTTTGACCCTGTGATTGTGGCTTCTGAATGGGAGCTGGAGCTTCCTCTTTGTGTTTTCTACAGAAACATGAACTTCTTGCTTCACATGTGAACTTTAACTTTACTTCCCCCTTAGTTCCTTTGAATTTACTGTCTCTTATTATCACAAAGACATTTTTCACTCGACAATAGCAACATTTTTCACTCGACAATAGCATGCGGCTGGGAACTCGCTCTCATCTCGTACTTCATCGCATTTGATTATTGATTGATTTCTTCTTGTGGTTGCATCTTCCACACAAACAACTGCTTCTCACGAGACGACACTTAAAGTGTTTTCAAAAAGTTAAAAACAAAACACTGCAAACGGTAAAATTAAAATTATCTTGTCATCTCTCGTCACGTGAGTCGTCCAGACATTTGTTGTCCATTCAGATACGTCCAACCTGTCTTCACCTACAGGAAATACCTGTAAATACCGTTTGGCTTTGGTGCGCGGTGGAGCCTGGATGGGAATTCAGTTTAACTGCTCTTATCCACTGCCTCTTACTGCATCTGTTGGTCTGCTCTGAACAACATCTCACTGTACTTGTATAGTGACAATAAAGGCTTCTACCACTTCTACTACTCTACTACAATCTCCGTTCCAGTTCATCCCAAAGGTGTTGGATGGGGTTGAGGTCAGGGCTCTGTGTGGGCCAGTCAAGTTCTTCCACACCAAACTCATCCAACCATGTCTTTATGGAGCTTTGCTTTGTGCACTGGGGCACAGTCATGCTGGAACAGAAAAGGGCCTTCAACAAACTGTTGCCACAAAGTTGGATGCATAGCATTGTCCAAAATGTCCCAATACTTTTGTCTATCTACAGTTGCAAAGAAAGCATTTAAAGTCGCATACAGGCGGGCAGAAGAGCACAACACCCTCCACTCCAACTGGCTCTGAGCTCTCTGGACAATGACCTGCTCTGTTCACGCATGGGCTCAACCGGACGTGAGCTTCGGTGCTGATGGGGGTGAAGTCTGGTTGACGTCCGGCTCATCTAGTTTGAATTTATGTTCACACGCGCAGCTTATTAATTTGATTGATTTCAGACTAGCAGAGCAAATGGCGCGAACACATCTTAGTGGTGGAAACGGTGGAGACGACGTTACAGACGGATGAACAACATGAACCACCTGCAAACCTGCAACAAGCTCAGCAGCTGCTCACTTTGTCAAAGCTGCAAAACTTTTCGAACACATTTCGAACACTAAATACGATTCTGAACGTTTCACAGGCTCAAAATATTATTTGTTTCCAGATAAAACTGCGCTGTGACCTTCATGAAAAGAGGAAGACGATGAATAACTTCACGTCTGACACAAGATTCAGATGTCAGAGAGTTAACACACTTCAGGATACTCAGAGTAGGTCACCTGGGAGTGTGTGTGTGTGTGTGTGTGTGTGTGTGTGTGTGTGTGTGTGTGTGTGTGTGTGAAGGGGGGCGTTTCGGATTCCAGCCTACTTCCAGCCGAGGTGTGACTTGGACTTCACATGTCAGAGAGCGTTTTCTTAGAAACACTCCAAGTCAGATTTAACCGTCGCTCAGTTTCTCACGTTACACGAGGCAGAAAGCGAGCGGCGACATTCGCCAGCGTGAAGGAGACGACGAACCCGAAACACAGAAACAAAACGCACAACCACAGACACAAATCCAAAACTGGATGAAGGAAAGAGTTGACGACACGAGAAGAAGAAAGAACACAACATCATACCTCTCTGTCAACACGTCATCCACAGCCCCGTGTGTGTGTGTGTGTGTGTGTGTGTGAGAAAGGTGAAAGTGAGCAGTGGTGTGTGAACATGAACATGTGAGCTGAGCAACATGTGTCAGTGTGCCGCCGAGTGTAATTTGACAAGGTCTCTCACACACACACACACACACACACACACACACACACACTCTCTCTGCTGTTTGCATTGCTGGGGTTCCAAGCTACTGACTGTAAATGCATTTAAGTTCTTAAGAGAAGACGAGTGCAGATAAATAAGGAGAGTGAATGAATAGTTTTAGATGTTTCTAAAATAAAAATAAGAAAATAAATAAAGTAGAACCCACACATGAGTGATGCAGCGCTGTACTTATGCAGCATCATCCTCTGAATCATGAAATGAGCTTTGAACGGTAAAATGAGTTCACTGCAGATGTAAAGTTTGCTCCGTCGGCCTTTTGACTGTAAGTAAACGAAGCCAGAATGTCACACAGGAAGTGATGTTTTTCTCTGCGTTTTCGCCTCTGGAATTTCACTTATTTCCTAAGTTTTAAAAATCCCTCAGTGATTCAGCCTGAGAGAAAACATTTCCTCCCTTCACATCCAGACTTTGTGTCCTGTTGTTTAGGCAGCGATGACTTCAGCGTTTCCCTCCAAGTGGCCTTTTTAAACATTATCCTGACCTCAACTGACTGACAGTGTGTGTGTGTGTGTGTGTGTGTGTGTGTGTGTGTGTGTGTGAGATAACGTGTTAATAACGTGTTGCTGCAGTCGCGGCTTCTGTCTCACAAACACACACAACATCTCACACATGTAGCCTGAGACGTCTCGTCCCCTCATGGCCGAATCTCAATAAGCATTTTTTTTGCCTTAAAGGCAAAATGAACACACACACACACACGCACACGCACACGCACACGCACACACACACACACGCACACACACGCAGTTTGAGTGAACACCACAAGCAAGTTCACATTTGTGAATGAAAGACGTTCTGTTTCTCTCTTTCTCGCTCAGTGGAACGCATTCTTGGCACGACTCCAGAAGCTTCTCAGTGGCGGGAAAACACACACACACACACACACACACACACACACACACACACACACACACACACTCACACACACACTGTGAAAAGTGACGAGCGTGAGCCATACTTTTGGAAGTCAGAGTGGTGAGAATTGAACTCTCATCAAGCTTTGCTGAGATGATTTGCTGAAGCGGCCTCGGACCGAATCAACAGCCGATGAGTGTAAAAGACCTCGCCGAAGCAGGAAGTCAGCTGACCGCAGGGTCAAAGGCCACAGGTTCACTGCCTTCGTCCGCAGGCTTAACCACACGACGTGCAGGCTGCTGCGGGTCTCAGAGGAGGTCGGATCCGTAAACGGATTTTTGGGATGTCAGCTGGACTACGCGTGTTCTTTATTTGTGTTATGATATTAGTAAAAAAACATGAAAAAGAGGGTAAAGAAAATCATCATTGGAAAAAAAAAAGCTATTTTTACAACATATTACAGTTTAGACACATAAAACGTATCATTTGTGAATTGATGATGATGTGTATAAACACACAGTGAAATCTTTGTGTCACTTTTTGCAGTGTGTGACCACCCACACACCCACTCACACTCACACACACTCACACTCACACACGCTCACTCAGCTGCTGCTGTGTTTTCCTGCTGCTCTCTCGGCTCCTCCCTCCTCGGCTCCCGATTGGCTGCTGAGGTTTGGCGGGCTTTGCTGCTCCTCGTGACTACTGCTGCTGCTGCAGTCATCGAGGCAGCAAGCGGGAACAAAAGTTCAGCAGGGTGGTTGCCCCGGCGACGCATCCCAGAGAACAACCTGCTCTGTAAACAGGCGGCCGGCTCGAGGCCAAGAGGCTGCAAACCGGCATCAGAGGCAGATAGTCCACAGATTAAAAACTTGTCAGTTAAGGAGAGGAAACTCATTCGTCCCCTTACAAAATAAAAGCTGAATTCACGAGCAAAATAAAAGCCCTGCTGTAAGGTACGCTCTGCTGGGGAGTCGCTTGTGGTGCCAAAGTAAAAACCGACACGAGCGAGTCGGCTCGTTAGCTCGTTAGCTTATCAGGCCACAGTTCAAATCCTGCTTTGCCAAATAAGACGCGTCGAGCTGCAGCGTCACGGTGAGGACGGTTTATTTTAGAAGCAGGTCAGGTAAGGTGTTTAAAAAATATCTCGACCTTGTACAACCAGATGTCACCCGATGCTGTTCAAATATCACACGCCCAATAGGTCTGGACCGACGGCTTCAGATGGATCTGCCATCTGTGTTTGTGTGAACGATCAGCATCTGCCGCCAGCGTACGAGTGTGTGAGTGAGTGAGTGTGTGTGCGTGTGTGTGTGTGAATGCTGGCTCAGGTTGTAAAAGAGCTTTGAGCGGTCAGTCAGAGCGAACAGGCGCTACTGGTGGCCTCAGTGAAACATGAAGTCGAAAACATACGTCACAGGTTCACCTTTTGTTTGAAATCCAAACCGCTCAGGCCTGACAGCAGCTTCACACTTGGTGTGTAAACACGCCTAAACAGAAGAACCAGCCATAAAATATATTTCTGAAACACAAATGATAGACTACCCGTCTGTAGTTTAATTTCCAAACGGCTATGTTTTACCAAACTTAGGAGGAAATAGCGCATGTGCTGGGGACTATTTTCAGCAGTGGATGAATCTACATTTGGTGGCAGGATGGTTTGTGTGGGATTTGAGTCAAAACAAACTGCAGCGTGTGTGTTCATGTTAATGCAACCGCGTGACTGATGTGTTTTCAACAGTTTTTGGACAGTAACGGAGCTCACCAGTGGCTTCAGATTGTGCTGATGTTCGGCGAGATGATCGAGGGAGGGAAACACTTTCCACATTTCCTTTTTCCAGCCTTTTCTCGTCTGAAGTTTTATCTCACTGAGCTGAGCAATCGTGGAAATTTGGAGTCAGGACTCGCTGCTGCGTCTGAGTTCTTCTCGTCCGTTGGTTTCAGTGAATCAAATGTGACATCAACAAGACAGCTGCTCATCAAGTTTGTTCTGGTTTCAGCCAAGTTTTCACTCTGGAGTCCTGAAATTAAAAAAACAAACAAAAAGAAAAGGAATATCAGCGCCAAATCAGCGAGAGCAAACAGCGTGAGCTGAAACTTGGCAGACGGTTTGGAACAGAATGACGTCTGTTTACTGGACGTTTTGTTTTCGGTCAACGGATCAGAGTGAACAGGATGACGAGACAAAGGGAGGCTGACAGAAAGAGTTTGACTCCAGTTCAACACAAGCTGACTCACCGAGGACCTCTAGTGGCGACAGGGCTGCTCTCACGCTGAGCCACGGATCAAAACGTACCCCGAGGACTCCATAATCCTCACGCTCGTCTCTGCTCCCGTTTAGTTTCTGTAAAGCCGTTTCACTCGTCTCCTGTTAGTTTCCCAGCTCTGTGTATTTCTGTGAAAATAAGTTTATCAACCCCAATTTCCATGAGAAAACAGAAGGACTTTTGGTGTTTGGTGACACACTTTTCAACTTGCTGTCTTGTCACAAAACGATTCACATAAAACAAAGAAATCCTTCCGTTTACTTAGTATTATCCCTTTTTATTAGTGTGTGCTTATGGTGATTCTGTGTGTGTGTGTTGCTGTGTTGTGATGGTGGGCGGTACTGATGCTCACCTGTGCACCTGTCTGACATCATGAGCTTTGTTTAGTCTTTGAGAGCTTCATTGCGTCATTCAGGGCCTCCTGGAAGTTCATGTTGTTTCCATGACAAACGTCCACAGCACACTTGACTGAAGAGACGGAAACACACTTACAAGTACAGAAACACCAAAGTGTGTGTGTGTGTGTGTACGACAGGGTCAGCGATGTGTGTCACAGTGTGTTTTGTGTTTGCACAGTGCCATCAGCCACGTGGCGCCACGGCAACATCAGACAAATCGTTTCCATGGTGAGGGCCAACTGAAAGGGTCGGGAGACTCTCTCACACAACACAGAGCCGACCCAGAGGACAGGTTTGGCGGGAAGAGTGTGTGTGTGTGTGTGTGTGTGTGTGTCTGAGAAGACAAAACAGAGGCGGTGTGTTTGTACAATGACTGGAAGAGAATCTGTTCTTTTGTGTTTGGAAAAAAAAACTGTGTGTGTGTGTGTGTGTGTGTGTATTAACAACAGCCAGAATGAAGATCAGCCCTAATGAGGAAAACAGCATTAATGAGGTGTGAGCTACACTATATAGACAGAAGTATTGGGACACATCTCTTTATTATTGCATTCAGGTGTGGTATGTGTCTGTTTCTCAGGGTTTGTTCTCAGCCCCTGACTTCCAGTGAAGGGAAATCTTAATGCTTCAGCATACCAAGACATGTTGGACAATGCTATGCTTCCAACTTTGTGGCAACAGTTTGTTGAAGGCCCTTTTCTATTCCAGCATGACTGTGCCCCAGTGCACAAAGCAAAGCTCCATAAAGACATGGTTGGATGAGTTTGGTGTGGAAGAACTTGACTGGCCCACACAGAGCCCTGACCTCAACCCCATCCAACACCTTTGGGATGAACTGGAACGGAGATTGTGAGCCAGGCCTTTTGGTCCAACATCAGTGTGTGACCTCACAAATGCTCTACTGCATGAATGGGCACAAATTCCCACAGAAACACTCCAACATGTGGAAAGCCTTCACAGAAGAGTGGAAGCTGTTAGAGCTGCAAAGCTGTCTGTGAGTTTAGACTGAGACGTCATTAAAGTCCCTGTTGGTGTGATGGGCAGGTGTCCCAATACTTTTGCCTATATAGTGTATTAGGGTTTGGGTTACGCTATAATGGAAGCTGAAGCTGTGGCGTCCTGTGTGTGTGTGTGTGTGTGTGTGTATTCTCTGTAAACACAGTCTGATCCGGTGAGAGAAGTGAGTCACCTGATAACATTTTGTCACATTTGTGCAGCTTGCTGACTCCCACCTGTTATCAGCACGCTCACCTTCTCCACAGCAGTACAACCGTGAAAACACACACAGTGTGACTGACATTAGCAGCATGTTTTGAGAGGCTGAATGTATTTATAAAACTGAGAGAAATAAACTCACTATACTGCAGTTTATGAGCAGACAGACGCTCTTTGTCCTCCATCCGTCCATCCGTCATCTCTGGGAGTCTCGGAGGCTGCGACTTTCGGCTTCCTTCATCCTGCCGCTGTTAGCTTTGAGATAACAGGTGCGTTGAGCACACAGCGTTTGATCCTCACTTTATCAGTTAGCCTTTAAAGTGACTCGCCCACGCCGAACTTGTTCCCGGCTCACAGTTTGGGTTTTATGGAGGAAGTGCAGCAGTTGGTGAGTGAGGACATCAAATTAGGAACATTAAATGCCATAAAGTTCCTGCGTGTTCTTGTTTATTAGCTGTTAAATGTTAACATTACACTCTTAAAGAAAGTCGTTCAGGAAGCCTCCACCCATGCAGGGACATCATGTGGCTGAGAAAACTGTTGATTTATAACATAATATAATAATATGTTGATAATTTGACACTATTACAGGATAAACATATGCATCTGATAAGGAATAATAAAGTGAAAATATACAAGTTTATAAGCAAGTTAACGTTGTTTATGGGTTGCATTAGCATCGACCCCTCAGCCTCCCAGGCTCACAGCGGGTTTGGAGATTTGAACCAGCAACCTTCCTGTGCAGTCAGGAGACCGTTTGCTTTCTTAAGTCCAAACATCTTATCTGTGAGCTCGCACGCACACACACACACACACACACACACACGCACACACACACTCTGGTCTGAGATGCCTGCGTCTGTGTTTGTCCCTGCATGTTATAAAAACCACTCAGCTGTGTGCCCACCAATCAGATTATGACCACCTGCTGACATCACAATGATGCAGCACCAGGACAAACACGAGATGATGACGCAGATGAAGCACACACACACACACACACACACACACACACCTTTTTATTTCTATCTTGAGAGGAACCATAAAGGAGTTTCTGTCTGACGTGTTGTGTGAAGGTGTTGTTGTCCAGATGTTGCGGTGAAGGTTTAACAAATTGTTTATTTGCCAAATTTAGGAGCATTTCATAATATTATTTTCATAAAGTCCCGTTTCACACTGAGTGTGACACGCTGCTACGGCAACATGGCTGGGACAAACCTCACACAGAAGTGCTGTTCACTACAATGCTAACAATTTAAGTTTTGATTTGCTTATTCAGAGCGACTGCAGCTTTAGTGTTTGTCCCACGGTTTCCCATTTGTGTTTTCACTTCAAGCTAAATTAAGTTAAACCATCATAAGCATCGCTCTAACAGTCATCATCATCATCATCATCATCATCATCATCATCATCCACCTCTGGTAAAATCTTAACTGGTAATTCATCTCTGTTGCATATATGAGGAAACAGCTTCTCAGTGAAAGTGTGTGTGAAGGTGTGGATGTGGTTGTGAGTATCAGGGTCAAAGAAGGACAGCGTTCCTCTTTCCCAGTCCAGATGAACTCTGATCAGCCGAAGCTTCAGCTTCACTCGGAGGACAACTGGTTCAGCTGCTGGCGAGCAGGCTTTGTATTCACTGTTACAGAACCTTATTCTCCATATCCTGGACCGAATTCTCCCTTTCCTCTTGACGGACTCTGCAGCCACACCCACAGACCAGCCTGTATTGTCTTCAACATCAACATCCCAGCTGTGAGTCCCCGAGTCAAAGCCCTCAGAGCCCAGGACGGAGGGGTAATAAACAAACCTCTCAGGGTTTTGAGGGAGTTTCTGCCTCAGTCCATGTCTCACACTGGTCAGATCTTCAGACAGGATGAGTTCTGGATGAGCAGTGTTTGGATCCAGAATCACAGGAGTGTAGGAGACCATCTCCTTCATCTTGTTCCAGATGTTGAAGGTCAGGTTGCCCAGGTGTTTGGCCACATCTATCAGAGCTCCTGAGACGAGCTTTGGATCATCCAGCAGGGGGCGCTGCTGGACTCTTTTCACTGCTGCCTTGTAGTTCTGTAGGAATGAGACGTCTTCAGCTCTCAGCTCGTCCTCTGTGGTTCTGATTGTGTCTGAAAGAGCTGCTATCTCTCTGATCAGAGCCTCAGTCTTCTCCTTCATCATCTGACTCTTCTGCTCCTCTTCCTCCCTCAGAGCAGTGATCCTGGCCTCCTCTTCCTCTTGTAGAAACTGGTGAAGCTTCTTAAACTGCTCCTTAATCTGCCTCTCTGTGTGTTGGGCCTGGACTTTAATGTGTTCTGCTGTTTGATCACAGTTTCCTTTAACACGTTCAAAGACCTTCAGTTTCTCCTGTAAAGGCTTCAGGGCTTCTTGAAGCTCCTTTTTAAAATCCTGTGCAACTTCATCAGTTGGTCTGAATCTGTGGTTGGTGTGTGTTTTAGAGTCTCTGCAGACGACACACACTGGTTGCTGGTGGTCCAGACAGAAGAGTTTGAGTTTCTCAGAGTGCAGACTGCAGAGAACCTCAGACTTTACTGAAGTTCTCTGATCTCTCTTCAGTAAGAAGGTCTCACACAGGTTCTTTAATGCCAGGTTACGAGGTGGTTTACTCCTCGATCTTCTCTTACAAACCGGACACTCGTGTGTTTGTCTCCCTCTCCACCAGCCCTGCAGACAGCCTCTACAGAAGCTGTGGCTGCAGGACATGATAACAGGATCTCTGAAGATGTCCTGACAGACGGGACAGCAGAGATCCTCCTCTGATATGGACGCCATTGTGCTGAGCACTCAGCAGGCAGACCGCACACTCCAAAGCAGCTGTGCTTTTAGTCTGTCATCAAGAAAGTTAACTGCTGTTTTCTCCGTTAGTGGTAAACTCACATTTTGGTGTGTGAAGTCAGCAGCCATTTAAAGCCCCTCTCAGAGAAAAACGTTGCTTTCCTGCAGATTAATCCTGCAGATTAATCTCTCGTTACGTGTCTCTTTCCAGCGCGCACTGAAAAATAACACCGTACTTCCTGGTTCGGGTGGTGAGTCATACAGGGCGGAGTGGAAATCAGTTATAGACCACATCATCTCCAAGAGTGAGTTAACTCTGGACACTCAAACCGCATCCCGGACTGGAGGCCACCGCCGGCCGCAGCAGCAGGAAGGAGCGAGCAGAATTAAAATCCTTAACTGTGCAAAAACAATCCAACGCTGGACAACGAAAACACACCAACACAGACGGCAGTCGGTGCTCGGCCTCTGTGGGACTTACAGTAAATAGTCTACAAAGTGGTGCATCCACAGTCTAATATGATGGAGGACTATCATATGTGATGAATATGTAATTAAGACTGTTGCCTCATGTGATCAAAGGGCTGCTGTCACTGTTCAGTCTCTTCGGCCCACTACTGCTGTACAGGCCAGAAATGTTGCCCGATCGCTCCGTAAACATTTAATAATAATTAATTATTAATAATTTATTGGTTACAAGCCCGGGGTCCCGTGTCCTCAGGAAGCGACTGGTTGCTATGGTAACAACCGTTCAGCCGAGCAGCAGGACGGTGATGAGCGTTAAGATGCGTTATGGTACTTCAGCACTTTGATTTACATATGGTTTCTATCAGGGGACAAATTCCAAACTTTCCAGACCACATATTTTTTTAGACACCAAAGAATGTGATGAACAAGAGATCCAACCTCACCTCACATCCTGACAGTGAAGTCTCCTCTGCTGTGGTGTGCTGAGGCCCTCTGGTGGTGCAGACTGGAACTGCAGCTGGTGTAACACTGCTGCAACACACCTAACACTCAGATTTGTGCAGTCACTGTGATGTGATCTTTGAGTCATCTGCCACGCTAACAGAGAGAGTGTGTGTATGCGGGTCAGGCTGACTCACCGCTGTGACATCTGTGTGTGTGTGTGTGTGTGTGTGTGAATTTAAATGTAACGATGACTAAGCGCCTTAGATCCTTAGAGGGTGACCGACTCACCTGTCTGTTTCCATCACGCTCTCACAATAACATCTGATTTACTGGATGGATTAGTGTGTGTGTGTGTGTGTGTGTGTGTGTGTGTGTGTGTAAAATCCTAGTCCCTCACCCTCCACCTGTTGCTCCCGAGCATCAGATGACACACACACACACACAGAGCAGGCGGGGTCAAGAAACAATAGACAAGGGAAGAAAAGACACAGAAAAAGAAAAGGCTGAGTCACTCCTGCTGATGTTAGACCGGCTCAACTTTGGCCTTAATCCTGGAAAAACATCTGAGCCAGTACAGCAGACCTGTGTACTTTCACCACTTCTGCTACAGACATTACCAGGATTCTTCTTACTACAGTAGTAGGAGTAGTATGAAAGTCACGAGTTCTGGTAAATGAAGCCCTTGGACTTGATTAATCCCTCTTGAGCAGATGGGGGGGGTATCAATGCCACCAGCGCTCCGGTCCACAGAAACGTCCTTGATCTCCTTTTCTGATAAGCTGCTATTTGGATCGCAGGAGGTTTGATAAGACAGAAAAGGCTGGAGAAGGTGGGAGGTTTGCTCAGACTCAGATCAGAGAGTCAAGGCCAGGGAACAGATTAATTTGTGACGTCTGGAGCGCAGATCCGCGGAGGACATTCATACAACCATGAAGGTCAGCGAGTTCATCTGTGAGTGTGAGAGTGTGTGTGATTTAACTCCCCCACTGGCATCAGCATGTGCTTCTCACATGGGAAATAACTCACCGAAGTGACAACACATGATAACAGAGGGGCCAAATCATAACCTACTGCACAGACTCGCTCAGGGTTTAGCGCGCTTCACAATAAACCCCGAAGAGTTTGGTGTTTGTGTGTGAGCCTGTGAGCCCCGCCCTGGACTAAATGACACCATAGGGATTATGGGTAATCACTGAGGAGGGTAAACCACAGAGTGTGAGTCAGCTCTGCGGCGATGAAACAGATCTGAGGATAAGAGACTCCTGTCCTGTTGGGTTGTTTTGGGAAGCGGATGCTGTGGACGGAGCTCTGCAGCGCTGCATCGCAGGAGCTCAAGTCATTTTTATTTGCAAATCCCAGCATCACAAATCACAAAGGGGCTTTAGCAGAAACACACTGTGTCCCCTCAGACCTTTGAGACACATGAGAAGAACTCATCCTAAGAAACCCTTCAGCTTCGAGGCAAAAAACAAAGAACAGATTGTTAGTTACTAAAGCAACGTTATTTTAAAAACGTGTGAACGTGACAGCGTGAAGCAGGTCGCTCGCAGTGATGAACCTACAGAGAATATGACCTGAAGCTGCAGCTCCACTCAGTTCATTTTTCTTTAGTCGTCCCGCCACGACTTTACTATTTTGGTTCACTTTCGCTGTTCTCGTAGCATCGCTTTTAGCTGCAGCAGGCGGCTGTTTTCAGAGGGGGAAAAGAAGCTTTAAAAAGCCACCGAGCGCAGAAAGCTGGTGAAGTGTGGAGCGTTTAGCAGCTGAAGAGGCCAACATTCCCCTCAGGAGCCGGCGGACACCAAAAACAGCTGAAGGACAATCAGGTGGACACAAACACAACTTCAACCTGCACTCGAACACATGAAAAATCTAAATATTTAAAATTCTAGCAGGCAGGTGTTGACTCTTTTAACTCTAAATTCAAGACCAACTTTTCAAATCACGTTTTTCCCCCCGAGAAAATTTCAAAAAAACAAAACTGCATCCAAGTTAGCATTAACGTGTAATAAATATTAACTGGTCCAGCTGACAGAGAATTCAGGACACAAAAAAAGTACCACCAGAACTGACAAATCAATTATCATTATTATTATTATCATTATTATTATTATTATTATTGATCCCACAGCGAACATCAAAAGATGAAAAACAAAAATTTTCTACATTCTGTTGGTTCAAGTCGTCCACGTGTCTGTTTAGTCCTTCTTGACAGTCAGCCATCCAATCAGGTTTCAGATCCTCAAACATCAGGAAGTTCACTGGGTCTCAGGCCTTTAAAGCTTTTCTACAAAAATACGACGAGTGACGACTGACGGCCGCATCAGATCGGATCACATCGTCTGCTCAATAAATCAACAAAAATACAATCAGGATATGTATACGTACATTTGTTTATATAGATTTAGATCTCTGGCAGGAATAGAAGCACTAATATATACACACAGAACTGCTGTAGGGCTTACTGGGTCCAATCAATCAATCAATCATCAAATGCATAACATAAGCTCTCAGAGTGTTCAGAAGGCAGCTTTTCTGTCCCATCAACAACATAAGCACTTTAAATCACAGAAAGGTTTCTCTTGAGAGCAGACCAGGACCTGCTGACCAGAGACTGGACTGCATTTCCCAGCATGCAGCTCGACTCTGGCAGGCAGCATCCCCAGCAGGGCTGTAGCCACTATGGGAGAAACACTGAGCTCCTGAGCCAGGAAACGTTTCATGATCCACCAACCAAACGCTGCTTAAATTCTGTATTTTTGAAGTAGTTGTCCTACATTACAGCCTTGTCTGCCCCTGCAGGCATGTAACTCTGGTGGAAAATACCAAATTACTTTAAAGTCCCATTAAGATATTTTGGTCCAAAAATATATCAGAAACAGCCAGAAAAACCTTCAGATGTAGAGCTGAAACAATTATTCAGTGAACAGGAAATTAATCTGTGACAATTTCCATATTCATTTAAGACATTTTGTAAGCAGAAATATTAAACATGTATCATTGTAACATCGTTTAACCTATAAAATGTGAAAAAGAAATGAAAAATACGACCATAGCAGTTTCCCAGAGCCCAAACAGACAGCTTCAAACTGCTTCTGTTGTCCAAACAACAGCCCAAAACCCAAAGACTTTGTTCACCGCCATAAATGACAAACAATAGCAACAAATCCTCACATTTAAGATAGAAAATGTTTCATATTTTTGCTTGAAAAATATCTTACAATCTTATCTTAAAGTATCGGTACGTTTGGGTCTGGGACAGTTCATCGGACAAAACAAGACATAAGTCTTAGGATCTGGGAAGTTGTAGGTTTGGTAGTTTGTTTGTTTTTTTAATTGTTCCGGCTGTCTGACATTTTCTCGAACAAAATGCCTAATGGATTAAATGGAAAACAATCATTTACCTGCAGCTCTGGCAAACCCCTCCTTTTGTCATTTGATTCCCCGAAACATTAACTCAGGACATGCTGTCAGACCTCGGTGGCGGCTACGGCCCTGCATCGCCGTACGGAAAGGCAGCTTTTAGAGGCAAACGTATCTGAAGCCATTTATGTGGCAGTTTCGCTGGTTCTCTGGCTGAATATCTGACATGTGAGCAGTGACTTGCGTTGTCAGCTTACTGAAGATCTCAGCCACAAGAAAAAGCAGAGCACAGCGAGGAGATATAATGTCACACAACAGATTCGTGAGAATTAACAGATGATAATATTTTACCAACTTGGAGGAGGATCCAAAATAGAACCAGCTACTGGAACCCAACCAAACTCTGCAGATAAAATAGTTTAATTTAAAGTTAAAGTTGAACACAAAGTCCTCACAGTCCTGCACTCTGATTGGCTGTAAGAAGAAAAGCCGACTGAACGGGTTTTGTGTGATTGTACAGTGACTGCAGCTGAATTTAAACACTCAAACTAAGTCAGATTCCAGCAACGTCTTTATTAAACACACACTCTGTCTCTGAGGGGTAAAGCCAAAGACCTGGAAGCTGAGGTTTGAAGTTTTAGTGAAGATGGACACGCCACCATGTCGGAGGAGTGACGAAGGACGAGCAGGGGGTTCAGTTAAGGTCTTCCAACATGGCAGCACGTCCCGTGTGACTCCTGATAACCATCTTCACGCCATCACAGACCCGCGAGTCACCAGCAGCGTGACTAACACATCTTTCCAACAGTTTTGTTTTTCACAGCCCGCTATGTTCTCAGCGATAATGTCAGCCATGTTTGTTTCAGATTGTGTCAGATTGTCTTAACACAAAAGCGACGCCTCTAAATGTCTTGTAGTTATCATTCCTCATATCTAGTTATATACACAGTAAACCAGACCGTGACCGTGTTCTGTTCTGTCTAAGGGTCAAAGAAGGTGAGTGACTTTTAACAACGTGCCATTAGGCAAAACATCCAACCTCCGCAGGTGCTCCCAAAACTTTGCTTGCTCAGACATATTTACAGTCTACAGACCGCGTCCTGGTCTCTTTGCACAGTCGTGAGCGTCAGGTTCGGCGTTCGACTCTCTGAGATGACCTCAGACCTCACTGCTCGGACGCATTGGACCAACGCTGACCCACAGCCAGCGAATTAAAAACCTCCACACATGCCATGGCTCAACCATGTGATGCCATGGAGCAACTGGACTAAATACTAAACCCAAACCAGGACCGAAGAGGATCTGAGACACTAAAAGCTTCCTGTGTGGCTAATTAACAAACCACATAACGATCATCTGGCCAGGAAGTGAGTACTAAACTAAAACAATCAACAGTTCTACGGGTAGGACCGGGTCGGACAAACGCTTTATGCACAACAGAAATGCAAACATGAAAAAAAGCAAAAGATGGTCGCTGCAACAACATGAAATCACAACAAAAAAAAAATCTCAAAACAAACAGAACTCTAAACATCCTAAAAGGAAGCAGAAGTCTAGAAAATAAAATAAGACACACGCCAAGCGATGAAAGTCCACGGCCTGCATTTAACAGGAAGTCCACGTGTTGTGTGATTCCGCTCTGTGCAGTCTGTGCTTTTGGGCCCTCAACCCATTAAGCTAAAGAGTTAACCATCAGTTGTTCAGCCTCATTTGTGATTGGCTGGGGTGGGCAGGAGAGGGGCGGAGCGATCGTCGGTGATGGTCCTTTTGAGCTTTACTCTCCTGATCTGGTTCAGCATGTCTCCTCCCTCCCCCTGCGTCAGCTGCTCCGGGTTGTGGTGCTGGCTGGAGGGTGGAGGAGCCTGGGGCTGACAGTGAGCACTGTGGCCCACAATGGAGGGCTCGGCCTGGGGAGCAGCGACCTGGAGCTGCTGCTGCTGCTGCTGCTGCTGCTGCTGCTGCTGGAACAGCTGCTGTTTCTGCTGCTGGGTCAGGGGCTGCTGATACTGATCCTGTTGGTTTAGCAGTTGCTGGGGTTGCTGGAGCAGCGACTGTTGATGCTGAAACTGTTGCTGGAGTTGCTGCTGATGTTGAAACTGTTGCTGCTGATGTTGAAACTGTTGCTGCTGATGTTGAAACTGTTGCTGGAGTTGCTGCTGTTGTCGAAACTGTTGCTGCTGTTGGAACTGTTGCTGCAGTTGCTGCTGCTGTTGATATTGCACCTGCTGTAGATGACTGTGTTGCTGCTGATGATGATTTAGCTGAGGGTTAATTTGCTGCTGTTGCTGGTACTGTCTCTGTGGTTGCTGTTTGGTGTTGCTGCCCTCTGGTGGCAGGGAGGGTACAGTGGGTACAGGAACAGGGATGGGCATCTGACCAGGGACCAGCTGGTAGTACGGGGAGGAGGAGGAGGGAGGTAAGGCACTGAGGCTCTGTGTGGAGGTGCAGAGTTTACTGTAACCTAAACCTCCTGCTCCTCCAGCAGAGGGCGCTGTGAAAACATTCTCATCGCTCCCACCGTTTCCTCCGGGGCCTCTGAGGGGAACCTGAGGGGTGCTGATGGGGATGGGCACCCCACCGCTAATCGTTCCCCTACGATACGCCGGCTTGGACGACGGTTTGCGCCTGATGGTTGCCGTGTGGGGGGGCAGCTGGTGCGTTGACCTGCCGATCAATTCGGGCTCGACCAAGAGGCTGACGGTGGAGGAGGGGCGCTTAAACTGAGAAAACTTCTTGAACTGGACACTGAGGTCAGAGTTCCTTGGGATGGTGGAGGACTTGTCGAAGTCTGACTGGCTGTTGCCGTGGGAGAGGTGATGTAAGGAAATGGAGTCAGCGTCTCCGTGGAGAGAGATGGACTCGTAGTCGACTAAAGACAGAGAGAGAGAGAGAGAAGGACAAATAAAGTATTAGTTGTCTGTTATTTCCATCTTGATGTTCTCATTGACAGACGTAGCAGAAGCCATAATTACATCAGTGACTCATTGGTCCTGTGGAAACTCATTTCTAACAAACATGGAACATGCAACCCAATTACCGACAAGCCACACACACACACGCATAAATCCGACGTGATTACGATGTTCTGAACGGTGAAGCTAAAAATAAACGTCATTTCATAGGAATGATGCAAAACCTCACAGGTCTTCTATACGTTTTGGTTCTCTAAGGGCAAAGGAAGTGAGATAAGCAAGCAAAAAGGGAGACAGGCAGGCAGACAGACAGGCAGACGGACAGGCAGGTAGTCAGAGACCTACCATAGAGGGGAGGATCTCTCTTTACAGCTGGAAGAGAAGGAAGGAAGTTTAGCCAAGAAAACAAACACAAAAGTACTGAAAGAACACAACAGAGGAGCAGAAAGTCCAACGGTAACCGAGTAATACAGAAGAAACTAGCGACTAAAACTGAGATGACAGACAGGTGGACCGAGTCAGCGAAGAAACACAACAGAGGAGACCTGAAACGTTCACTCATTTCAGACTGACAGGATTAAAGTCAGCGCGTGTTCTCGTTCACGTCTGATTATGCGATCTCGTGTTTGCTGGTGAAGTCTTTCCTCAGATCGTTCCTTTAAGTCAGAGAGATCATGGCTGCTTCAGAAAGCTCGTTCACGTTTTCTCTCATTTAAGTGATTAGATAGATAGATAGACAGATATTTTATTGATCCCGAGGGAAGTTCAAGAATACTGAATTACTGAAGAGTCAAGAAACCAAACATCTCCGGGTGTGTGTAGACATGAAATTTAAATGAAAATCAACAAAATTATCTTTGTTTGGTCAGAAATGTGATTGGGTCGTTTGTGACTGTGTCTCTGCACCCACTCTGTGTGTGTGTGTGTGTGTGTGTGTGTGTGTACTCACTGTGTGTGTGTGTGTGTGTGTGTGTGTGTACTCACTGTGTGTGTGTATGGTGTCCTCAGAGCAGGACGGGGTGGTGGTCTGAGTGCTGTAGCCGCTGGAGCAGTGCAGAGAGTCCCTGCTGCTCCTCGGGGCGTCCGAATTCAACGCACCCAAAGTCAAAGCCGGGTGATCGCGGGCCAAGCAGGACTGAGAGAAAGCAAAGACAAAGTGACAAAGTTTCACCTGACGAGGGTTCATTTGCCAAATAACATGACTGAGTTTTACAGATAGAAACAGAGAGGAGACAAAAGAGATTTAAGAAAAAATTAAGAGAAGTTAAGAGAAAACAGGCAAGTGGAGAGCATGAGAGAGAAAAAAGAAAAGAGGGGAGACAAGAAAAGAAGGAGAGGAGACTAAATGAGAGGCTGTCTTCCTCCTTTGGTCTTCTGCTGCCCTCCTGTGGCTAAAGTGCAAAATGTTTTTTCCCCAGAGCTCAAAGACTATTTCTTAAAGCTTAATACCTCACAGTGTGTGTCTCACCTTCCCAGACGCCGACATGGCTCGAACTCTCTCTCCGTGGTGGGTGTAGGCGTTGTGCGGCGGGGCCAACATGCCGTTCTCCGCCCCTAGGCTCCCCCCAGCAGCGAGCTGATTGGTGGAGCCAACAGCATCCTGTCAGAAGCAGACGAGTCAGAGTCAGTTTAATGAACAGGTACTGTCAGTGTAAATGACAACACCGTCAGCAGAGTACACAGGATATAATCCCATGGAGCCATCGCAGAAGTCCCTCATCACTCATCAAGACTACCTGTGACAGCAGGTGCAAACAGGCTGCCAGGTTAATTACACGTCATTAAATAAAAGCCACACACAAACAGACCGTAACATAAAATTTAAAAAGTAACATTTTTTAAATAGTTTCTCTTGTGGCAGATTTGGTTTTCACTGCTTTAAGAAGGACTTCCACTTTGGCTGCAGGTCTGTGAACATGAACACAACATGTAAGCAATTCAGCCTGCATTTTCTCTTAAAGAGTCTCGATCCAAAGAGAGACTGGGACTTCAAAAACACCTAAAACATTTTTAAAGAATCCAATGTTGCTTTAAATTGTTCTTACTGACAACAAAACCCACAAGGTACTTGACATGACTTTTTCCAAACTTGTTAGATTAGTTCATTCTTGTTATTTTGGTCTTTTCATAGGATTTGTTGACAATAAGAAAAATACAAAGTGACAGAGAACCACTTTACTGTGTGATGACCTTTAGTTTACCGAATTAAAGCACATCTTTCCTCGCAGCAGTATGGAGATAAACTCTTCAATTTAAAGCACAAAAACTTGGTATATTTCCATCAACAGGCAAAGAAAACACTCAGTAATCACAGGACCACTGACGAGACACTACTGACACTACTGACAGCAATATGGAGACCAGATTTCCGCGACAGAGCGGCAGTCTCGGCGACAGGAGAGAGAGAGATGTGGCGAGGGATCCTAACAGCGAGACGAAGGCTGGTTGAGGTGCAGGGCGGCACGAGGTGATCACATGCGGAAAGCTGACTAAACAGTGAGGAGGGACAGCATATTGGTGCTGAAGATTAAGGCTTATTGAATAAGAGGGAAATGCCCAGAAACATGTTTGAAGAAGAGCTTCAGTTTCAAGACCTTAGCGAAAAGTGCAAAACATTTCAGAGCTGAAACGACTGGTCAATAATTCAAGTTTTCTGTTTTCTGGTTTCTTAAATCTGACAATTTGCCGCTTTTCTCTTTAAACTTACAGCTGGAAGCAAGAACCAATAATCACTGATTCGTTAAAGAATCCTACATTGTTGTGGACTGAAAGACAAACATAATGTGTTACAAGAGTCAAAGACACAAAATAACATTTTAATAACATGTTAAAAGAGGACACTGACAAGGCAGAAAACACTTTAAATACTCACACAGTCAGGCAAACACTTACACAGGACCCAATCACATGTGAACACACACATGTAACGTACATGTAAGTTTTGTGGAACAGGATTAAGAATCGGGTTTAAAATGACACATGAGTGGAATCCAGATTTTATGGGATGAAGTCAGAGGTGGATTAGAGTTAAATGAGGCTCACTGAGACATTTGCAGTGGATGAAATCCGAGACATGAAAGGTGGAATTAAAGGCAAAGCGATATAAAAATCAGTGTGTGAGCTGATGTAAAACACCAGGAATAAAAGAGTGAAACACGTGGCAATAACCGGAGATGGAGGACAAACGGTAACAACACAGGACGGCACTCGGGTTTGGGGGGAATGTAATAGCTTTTTGTCCTCACAATGGTGGTCATATCCCTGCGGCTAACGCGGCGGCTCAGCGCCGGGTGGTGGCCATGGCCGGCAGCGTAACCGTAGCGACCACGGCTGCCCTGACGACCGAGGCGAGAGGGAGAGTTCCCTTCGCTGAGGGACCGCCCGGTTTCATCACAGCCAATCAGCAGAAAGGGGGAGGAGCAGCGCTACACACAGGAGAGGGTTAGAACGATGGCTGTAGTCCTTGTCACGGTGAAAAGCTTTTACTTTGTAGGCCCTCAAAGCCAACAGTGTCATTTTAAAGAGGAGGCGTGGGCTGCTGGCAGAAAGGTCAGAGGGAGTGTGGGGTTGTGAGAGTGTTGCATTTGAGAGAAGTGTGCCTTTAAGATATTACACATGTTTAAACAGAATTAGCATTTTAGTAGAATTTACGTTCAAAAGTATATGTTTCTTGAGTTCAGTTGAAATTAGATCATTCTCTGATGTGCAGCGCATGACCAAAAGTATACGTACAGCTGAACGTTTCACAATTACGTGAAAACTGAATATGTGATAAAAAAAACAAAAACAAAAACAAAAACACAGGCATTAATCTCTTGCTCTAAGATTCTTCACTCTTCAGTTTTGAGTTTTTGACGCCTGCCTGCAGGGATTTGCTCCCGGTCAGGCACAAGAGCATTAGTGAGGTCCAGTACTGACATTAAGAGATCAATTATGGGTCAGAGCTGGCGTTCCAGTTCGTTCACATCAAACCGGCGAGACCGTTTCTTCATGCTAAGAAAATCATGGGCCATGAAGTTTGCAACGCACTCAAGACTTTACTGTATGCCACAGCTTTTCACTGGAACTAAGAGCACCAAACCAAGAAAACTAGTACCAGGCTTAAAGCACTCTCAAGAGAGTAGTGTCCATATACTTTTGGCCATATATTGTGTTTTCCAAATGCATGATCACTGAAACAACCCACACATGTCTTACCGGAAAGATTAAAGGTCATCTAAAGAATTCAGATGTTCAACAAAATCACTTTAAAATACCAACAGATGGATTTTCTTTTCTGAGAAAAGAGTTAATAAACTGTATAGACTGAAACTGTGGTGTGTGTGTGTGTGTGTGTGCGTGTGCTACCTGGATGTGTACTCCATCGACAGCACAGCTGATAGAGTCCAACGAGGGGACGTGTCTCACTGAACTGGACTGGTAGTTGCTGTGAAAACACACAAACCATCAGTTTAAGCAGGCGAATCAATTAAAATACACTGAGGCTCAGGTTTCACCACCAGAGCTGACACGTTTCAATACCTGACACTGCAGACATTTCAATGACAAACACGCCAGACGTCCAATCAGTGTGCAAAGAACAGAATTTATTATTATTATTATCATCATCATTTTCTACATCTACATTTGTTTGAGCTCTGTCTAAAAATATTTTCATTTTCTTTGAGCTGCACTGGTGTGGTGTGATACAGTGTGGCTCAAAGCACAGTCTGCACTAAATCAATAACAGCTGGTGTGTGTGTGTGTGTGTGTGATACCTGCTGATGCTGCTCTTCCTGGACAGAGTGCTGCTGGGAGAAGCTGGAGGTGTCTGGTAGGTGTAGTTGAAATCAGAACCTTTCAGGTCCAAAATCACCTGAAGGACAATAAGAAAAACATAAAAACAACAACTCTGATGACTTTGTTCCTGAGTGTGCTTACTTGCTGACTTCTGTACCCAAACCCACTGGTTCCCACTGAAAAACTCTGTAATAGTTCACATATTTATAGTTTCATTTTTTGAAAAAAGCCCAGAAATTTTCTAAAACAGCCAGATTCTACTGCTCTAATGGTAGAGCCTCCCTTAGCATCACTGCTCTGAACAGTACTGAAGCTGAACGTTACTTTAGGCTTGCGGATGGCGCTTGAGGAAACGCCTCCCTGTAATACCGAGAGTATGAGAGGGAGGAAGAGGAGGGTACCTGCTCGCTGGCGGGTGGGAGTTTATTGGGCTCAGCTGTCAGGCTGGTTAGATCTTCCAAAATGGTCTGCAGGTGGGTCACCTCACCCAGCATGTTGATCTCATGGTCCTGCAAGAGCGCGCACACGCACACAAATGAAGAGGGTGGTTACAGGTTAACAGGCTTTAAAGGTGACCACAGTCCTGTGCAGGTGGATCTGAGTGATGACACACGTGCAGCACTGACCAGCACAGGCTTCAGCATGCTGACGAAGCTGCAGTAGCGCGCTCTCTCCTCTATCAGCGCTCTGCACACGGCCCGCTTCTCCGTCTCCTCCAGGACGGCGTAACGCACATTGACGTCCTGCAGCGCGCTGTCCAGCTGTCCCCGAGCCTCGTCCTTCCCTATGGAAACACACACACAAGAGGAACTGATGAAGATGCAGGTAGGAACTGGACTGTCGATCTACATCATCGACTGTGCATCAGTCAACTGCTTAGTCATACTCTGTCTTACTGAATCTGAGTCTCTTTTTAAAGCTGATACACGGGACAACTTGCTTAGATTTTTAACATCTGATTAATTTATTTTAATTAGTGAAAGCTGAGAGCGTTGGGCATGATGTGAGAAATAGTTTCCTGTTTGATTACAGATACAGAGTTGAACTACGCAGGTCAGGTGAGCCAAAAAGATTTGAGGTCAGTGAAGTATCTTTGTCCTCCCTGCACTGAAATTACAAATGGATTTTATTTTCCACCAAACCAAACAGTCACAGAATGGACACACCCTGTAAAATAAATCAAACATTAATTTATTGTCTGTGACGCTGATAACAGAGTTACAGCATCACTGGTGACACTCAGCAGAGGAGGAAACTGAACACGCTCAGGTTGTGATACCATATTCCACCAGCAGGGGTCAGCACAACACCACACACGTTGATGTAATGCTTTAGAACACACACACACACACACACAGTGTCAGCTGTCACACATGTGCTGCCCGACCTTGTCCTCCAGTCTGAGTACAGTTTGTGTGATTCTAAGAAAATGTGAAAACAGATTCACTTCACTGAGCTTTTGCTCTATTCATTTAATTCATTTCATTTAATTAGGCATCTGTTGTATATTTATTGCCTTAATAGTTTCAGTGCCGGGAAAGCATCTGATAAATTAACAGAAATCGTGACACTGTGGAGAGGGAAAGAATTTGACAAAGAGAAACACAGACAGAAATCTCCCTCTCTTTCCCTGTGATGTGATTGTTTACTGGCCTCCACCACCGGCATGTGATCCCGACCAGCCTCATCGTGTGATCCTGCCCTGAGAACAGCGCATGAAAAACACAGTTCACCACTCCAAAGACCTCCTGTCTTTCTTACACACAACCCCCTCTTACCAAGCCGAGCAGAGGGCCGTTCTGCATCCGCCTGCTGTACACGGAGGACATTTTGTGGCTCTTTAATCAAAAAATGTAACACCATTCTTAACACTGCAGTTGGAGTGGAACATTTCTGAACATCTCAGAATCTATGAATATGCCATTTGTCATTTCAAAAGTGTTGCAGTTATGCTCAGCGTATTCCTTAATAATAACTAAGCACAGCTAAGGATGATGGGAACATCTTAGCTTTACAGGTTTTTGTTCAAAATCCAAAGTATTGCATGAACTGAAAATGTGACCTGGTGACGGTGCTCGAGAAAGTGATTAAAGTCCATCCCGAGGAGGACAGAAACGTCTGAAAACCCTTCCAGTAGTTGTTGAGACACTTCACTTCAAACCACAAATGTCAGCCTCATGGTGGCACAAACATTTCTCATGAAATGAATCTTATTTGTATGGAAGATAAATGTGCAGTCAATTAAAATGTCTCCACTTCTTCACATTTGAAAAGTACAAGAGGACAACTAAAAAACCAGCAGAAAATAATCAGCTCCAGTATAGACTACAAACAACCCACGAGCCACGAGATGCTGACAGACGCGTCGCTCTGTGGTGGATCTGTGTGGATCCTGACCCGAGCCTGCTGGATTCAAACCTGCAGGTAGAGGAGACAGACCGGGCTCTGACCTGCAGACCACCCAGCAGTGGGAAAACCAGCCCACTCAGTGTAAAGAAAATAAGTCCAGAGACGGTGGAGGGAGAGCGCAGAGGAGTTTCAGCACAACCCACAGAGCCGACTATTGATTCAGTTCGATATCTTACTTCCATTTTATGCTATTTATACTTCAAAATCTCAGAGTACCTTTTCCTCCGCTACATTCATTAGACAACTGCAGCAACATTTCAAATTAACATTTTACAACTTTAACCTTTGACACTCTGGGTACATTTTGCTTATTTGACAAAGAGGAGTACAATTAGAAATGCAGGACTTATACTTGCAATGGAGTATTTTTGGTACGGGAGCTGAATACATCTTCCAACACTGTTTCCCACTGACACGTAAATGCAGCGTGATGGTTTTGGTTGAAAAAGCCTCACCAAAGTATCGGACTGATCTCTGGGCTTACCTGTTACCTGTTGCTCTCACACAAACGTTGAGGTATTTTTTGAGCAAACACGGTCAAAACCAAAACCTCGCAGACGCAGAAAATCAGAGACAGAGACAGTAAATCCCGTGGAAAACAGTGAGAAGCAGTTTTCCACAGGCAGACACACTGCAGACTTTGTGTCATAAAGCTCAACCTAAACACGACCTGTTCCCTCAGGTGTGTGTGTGTGTGTGTGTGTGTGTGTGTGTGTGTGTGTGTGTGTGTGTGTGTGTGTGTGTGTGTGTGGGAGCACGCAGAGGGCAGAGGGTAATTTCCACATGGCAAACAGAAGCCCAGTGTCAGCGAGCTGTTAGCCCCTCTGACGTCTGGCCTCTGTGGAAACACACAGACAGACCGCGTTCCTACAAGGCTCTGGCTCGACACCCACAATAACACAAAGGCCTGAACCCAGAGGCTCCGTTCTGCACAGAGTCAGCTCGTTCGCCGTGTTAAAGGTGAAAGACAGTTCAGAGGAAGCTCACGCTCACCGGCTAGGAAACGTAACAACAGCAACAGTGTGCATCCAGACAGGTGAGGAGTTGCTTTACTGATTCGCTCTCCGACAAAGACATCACGCGGTGACTGTAACACTGGTGGGTACCTGGCAGTAAACATTACAGTAGTGGCTGAAAAGCTGACAGCCAAAGTCTAAGTTACTTCGTCACAAGCTATGGGATCTTCTCCCCATCGCCGTGGCTCCGGACGACACTTCCCAAATCAGTCGAAATCAAACAGTGTGTGCAGGACCTCCGACATCAGCAGTGGATGTTTCATTTGCTTGTGAAGCGCGCCGCCATCTTACAACAGGGTTCTGGCTTTTGTGCTGCTATTGGATGTTTTAATGAAAGAAAAATGCAAAGTCTGCAAGAGGGGATAACCTTCTAAAGGTACACAGTTGTTGTACAATATTTTAATGTTACAAACTTAACTAACTTATGTCAGGTAATCAATGCCAGGTGACAAACTGGATATTAAGAGATGTTTTTCCCTCCAATACCTCCCCACCTGGTATCACCCCACTCATCCATACTGACGTCTGAAGGTGGAGGACTGAACCAACTGTGGTTGTTTTGTTACAGGAGGGTAAATTTTAAAAGGAGGATGAAAATTCAGATTAACTAGGTATCTGTGCATCTTTTTCCCCATAACAGTATACTGAAAAAAAGATTTTCTTCCAAATATTGTGCAGCCCTAAGTGTGTTTTTATTTATTAACAAATCCAACAAATGATGAGAGCAAAACCAACAGTGAACTGAGCCTCCTACCAAGTATTGTCTGTGTACAGAAAAGGCTGACATATTATTAGTATTCCTCTGTGCCACAGAGCTCCATTGTTGTCCAAAAACTATTAAAAACACATCAGTGAGTCACGCCGTTGCACTGACTGACATCTTCTTTCAATACCATGAACACACACACACACACACACAAACTCAGACTGTAGTTATTCTGACTCAATCAAACATACAATGTCCTGCTGCCAGAAATACTCACGAGGGAACAAAATGTGTTAATGCACATATTAAGAAGACAAACGCAGAAGAGTAATAATGTGAATGTCTAACTTTTAATACACCAAAGACGTGCTGACTGAGAGGAGAAAAACGTGCTTCTGATGTTAAAAATGTCAGTTTAAGTTATAGTTCATGAATAAGAACGTCACTGACTGCATTCGGAGGCGTGAAGCGTGAAAACCAGAAGTCACAAACTCTCTGCACGTCAGGGCCTCATTAGTTGCACTTTCTTTAACTGTAAACCAGTCTGTTAGCATTCCTCACTCGCACAGGTACTGCTCGCCTCAGGCTGGGTTAAATGAGGAATCACCAACAGAGGCAACAAGCTGCTGAGAGATTATGTGTGGGTTAATGGTATTTCGCGTACAAACACTTTTTGAAGCAGGTCGAGACATGAAGCAGCTGTATGCAAAAACACGCCTGGAGATTCAAATGAAAGCGGCTGACGCGCTGCAGCTCCTCGCCATCTCCTCCGATTTCAACTTTAACACTGCGCTAACCTTTACCTTTATTAGGCCTTTCAAACTGATCTTTCTGCCTCCACTTCTCTCAACATCTTCATCCTTTTCCATTTTTTCCTCATTTCTCCTGTCTCGAGTTCCCCTCGTCCTCCTTCAGCCTCTCTTCTGTTTGCTCGACATCCTCAGTTCTTCTTCACTGTCCTTCTGTTCAACCTTTTCTGTCTCTCTACATTTGAAAGCCACATCACATCATCCATTTCCCTCCGTCTGCAACCACTTGAGGAATAGATAATTACATCACACTTCTTCTATTTTTTAACATATTGCTTCTTTTACTCTTTCTTGGAGTTGGGAATTCCCTTTCGTGTCTCTATCACTTTATACATTTCCTTTTCTTCTTCTGCAAACCTCTTCTTCTTGCTCTCACTCCATGGTTCTCCTATCTGTCTAACCACAGTAACCACCGTTGAGTCATGCAGAGGATGACTTAAACCCCTCCCTCCATCCTTGTCTCATCCTCCCTCCTCTTGTCTCTAAAGCTACATGGAGTTCAAGGTCAGCAGCCATCTTTGATCTTGTCCCCTTGCTGTCCTAATCTTCATGGGTATTTTTTACTCGAGTTCTTCACAGGCCTAAAACCAAGACCTGAGCCAGGCCTGCACCTTTAAGACCCAACCTCACAAACCTCGACCGGCGGGGCCAAGTTTAGGAGCTGGATCATGACTCAGGCCTGTTGCTATTGTTTTGCTGTTGTTATTATTAACAACTGTGAAGCACCGACTTTACTGTCTGTGAAGGTGGAGACTGGGGTCAGACTGCTTTCACTGTTTGTTGGCATAAAAAAAAGGTTTGGGTGATGCGAGGGAAACGTCAGCTGTTACGTATAAACACTGAAAAAAAAGGTTTGCATGTGACTATGATTCTTAGATTCCCTAACGACCACACATGTACCAGTAAGGCATGAACTGAGCCATGTTGGCGTGGACAGTTAAGGGGAAAGTTAAAGGGATGTTGTCCTGCACGGCTATGTTACACGACTGTATGTACTGCATGTCACGTATGTCATACCGCAACTGAGAGATCAGCACGTAAGCTTTTCATTTTACTGAACATCACTAGAGAGAGTGCTTAAGCTAAAATGGGACGTTAAAGGGACAGTTCACCCCAAATTCATGGATAGGAGGCGAACTAGACAAGCTAGCTAAGGTCACAGCTGAGCCAACGAGGACGCCATTAATGTATACATTCCTCCCAGTGGTGAGCACAAGCCTCTCGTCCATGAGCAGATGCATGTTTGCTTCTGCGCTCTCACATGGTGTAGTCTCATGCTTTATGCAACAAAATGGTTTGAGTTCAGAAGCAGAACTCGCTCACTAATTCTGTCAGATTAAGTTACAGAGGAGGAAAATTATCTGATTAATGCATTCACTGCGTTTTAATTAAAGTTCCTATAATTATAAACTGTCATCGTCTCTCAGTGGCGGCGGGGCAGCGTTCAGTTGGGTTACATTTAGGGTTAGGCTCCAAGAGTCAACCTTTCATTAATTCAGACCTGATTTTTTGAGAATGTAACAGCCTTTATGTGTTTGTATGTAGGTTTTCATTCACATAGATGAATGGGATAACAAATAACACCTTTATGTATGCATTTGCATTCTCTTTTCCTCCTCCTCCATCATCATCACCATCATCATCTGCCTCTTTCTCTCTCCCAGCAGTTGGAGATTCCCCGGAGATCTAAAGTGGTTACATGCCACATAATGACAGAGCGCACTCACACAGACTCATATGGAATGATTAGTGTTGGGACAGATGTTTACTGTTAAGAAGTTTTCTTTCAAACCTACTCTATTATACTACATATGTTGTTGCAACAGTCAAAGCAACGGAGAAAGAACTGAAGTGAACTGACAAAGGAGAGACAGATGGTACGAGGCTGAGGGACAAAAACAAAATGATTTAAATATGGAGTACAAATAGAGTTCAGAGCTGCAGTGGAGACTTAAACACACTTTAACCTTAGTGTTACATCACTATGGGTACTGAAGAGCCATGCTGTTAGCAGACGGGTGGCACATACTATAAAGCTGCAAACTGAACAGGAAACAATATCTTAATATCAATACAGCTAATCCACAAGATGATAGAAAGTTAACAGGGCGCCAGCTGAAAATAACTGGACTTTTGTTAAGTGTAGTTTTCCTTTTCAACAACAGCTACAGCAGTGTAGTCCTTCTGGCTGTGCTTACTTATTATATGGTGCCTCCTCCACACACACACACACACACACACACACACACACACACACTGTACAGCAGAGATAATTATAATGTGAAGCCTTGATTGGTGAGTGTACAGAAACAGTTTTGGTACACTGCAGGAAAAAGCTGTGTTCTTACATGTGTGTTTATGCACGCGTGTGTGTGTGTGTTTGCGTGCATGTGCCTCATTACACGGTGACACCATGCGAAGCTGCGGCTCCGCCTCTGCATGTGAATTTCTTTCGCTTACTTGTTTACTCGTCGTCTCTCTGAGTCTTACGGTCTTCAGAGACCAGATGACCACATGATTCTGATCATTAACACGTTTAACATTTAAACTCTCCTGGTGATTCAGTTCGTGCAGAAAAGTCACAACAACTGACTGAACTGAGAGACAGTAAATGAAAATGTGTAGAAAAAGACAGAAAGAGGGAAGAAAGGAGGAGAGGAGAGGAGAGGAAAAAAGGCACATAGCAGAAAACATGTTCAGAGATGTTAAACCCACATCAGACACCACTCCGCTGGCCATGGGCGGGTCTGCACTCTGACTTTGTGTTTGAGCGCGTGTGATGTGTGCGCCGACTATTTCTGTGTCTGTGCATTTGCTCGCTGGATTTGTCGAGAGGGAGGACGGAGAGGATATTTGTATAAAGGCCTTGAGGTTTCATTTTGATTGTGGTGTGTTTGTGTGTGTGCGTGTGTGTGTTTATGCACACATGAGTGTGTGTTTGTGCACGTGTTTGGGCGTTTCCGTTCTCTTTCTACCATATAAGGCCATCCGCAGTCTTCCCTGGTGAGCTTTGATTATGGGATGGTGAGACCAGGTGCAGCCATGGGAACCACAGGGTGTGTCCCTTTGATAGCGAGGAAGGGAGTGGTCCAGGTGCCGGCCTGGCAGTGTGTCTGGGTTGCTACGGCAACATTCCAACTGAAAGTGAACGCAGGCCTCAGAGCACAGAAGCTGCTCGGACAGTGTGAATTTAGTCACGATTCACGGAGAAGAAAAATAAAACAGAAGCTGCTAAAACCAGCAGCTTCAGTTCAGATTTCAGTTTTAAATAACAACAACAACAACCTGACGGTTTGGGTCGTTGAGTGTCCGACATTTAACGAAATCAGTCTCTCGTTTGTGCAGAGAAAAGTCCAACAAGCTCCAATAAAAGATTAACCAATTCTAAGTCGAGACTAAGAGCAAGGCCCAATTTAAGATTGATCCAACAAATACAAGTCAAGTCAGATAATAGATAAAGTCAGATAATAAATAAAATAAAATCTATTGATCATAATCACTGTCCACATTCTGAATTAAGGTTTTTTTTTCTCTATACGAAAACGCCCTGAAGATTATAGACAGACTTGAAAATAGCCCATGAATTTCTCCATTAAAAGATGACATTGCATTAAAGATGGTTCCTTTTTGGCACCAGCTAACTCACTCTGCATTATTTGCATCATCCAAAACGTCACAGTGCCGTAGAGCCTTCTAGCTGGCTACCTCGCTACCGATATGTTCGAGTACTGTTGATCTTGTCAGCTGAAGTTCAGAAGACGTTTAACGCTGTAATCTCGCTAGAAAAAAGGATTCAAAATCAATGATGATCTAAAATCATCAGACCACCCACGCCCATGTTATACTCCTCCTGAGCGTAATAAATTCACTTGGAGCTGTGATGTTAGACTGTGTAACTGCAGGGTAAAGAGAAAGTAGGATATTTACCACTAAACAGATAATAAAACAGATCTGTGAAATGACTACTGGCAGGGCAAGCTTAGGTTTTGTACTGTGCACGAAGGGGATCCTTAAAAACATCAAAAACCATCAGAGAAAAATGAAAGAAACCTACTTTCCCCTGCTCCAAAACAAGACCACATAAGCAGCACATATCTGACAACACTTGAGCACAATGCGAGCAGGATCAAACAGGCTCCTCGTGTTTACTGTGGAGGATCATCTCACCCTGTGGAAGATGGTTTTAATTTTCAGCAGGTGGCTTCTTCTTCTTCTTCTGAAGTAAACAAGCTCTGCTGTCTGCGGCTTTGACGCTGAAGTAAAACCACCAGCGCTATTCTTTACCTTCGTTTGACTTGTGATGACCTGATAGACATTTTCATTGCTACAGCGTTCATTTCAGTGCTGCCGAAAACATGAAGGCAACGTTGGAGCTGCCAAATGCTCTTACCTTTCTTCACCTTCTTCTGCAGCTTGATCGTGTCTGATGATTTTTTCTTGATGTCTGCTCTGGCCTTCTTGTACTCTGAAGAACAAGAACGAGTCAACAGTGAGGGAGAGTTTGTGTGTGTGTGTGTGTGTGTTAGCATGTTGGCATACCTTTAGCATGGTCTTTGTCCAGCTGACTGGCCACTTTTTTCCACTCCTCCATCTTTAACTCCAGCGGAGTGATGAGACTTTCTGAGAGAGCTCTGAGAGGAAACGACTTCAAGTCACACACGATGTCTGTGCTTAACCTAATTTTCTTCAATCAGTCATATAAATAAAATCTTCATCACTTTTACAGTGTGTGTGTGTGTGTGTGTGTGTGTGTGTGTGTGTGAATCATGTGACTGAAGGTTTTTCTAATGACAGCAGACAGTAATGACAGATAAATGGCTGTGATGTTGTGTGAGCAGTGACAGTGATGACTGGAGAAATCAAGACAGCACGCAACTCCTGCTGTCACACCCACACACACACACATACACACACACACACACACCAGCTCAGAGTCATTAGCGTGTCTAGTTCCCACAGAAAAAGGTGTCATCACACCATCATTCACACCTTCACCTGTCCTCCCTGTCTAGTAAATGACACCTGCGATGCTACTGTACTGCACGTGTGTGTGTGTGTGTGTGTCTTACGTGGTGAACAGTTTGAGTTTGGACTCGATGCTGCGGTGTCTCATACACATTCTGGTTAGCGCTGAGCCAATGTCCTTGGTGGCACCTGGAAAAACAAAACAGCAACACAACAATCGGATGATGAGCTTCATGTCAAAAAGAAACTGAAAACAGTGGAAACATTTAACTGTTGAGCTGTGTGTGTGTGTGTGTGTGTGTGTGTGTGTGTGTGTGTGTGTGTGTGCACGTGTGTGTCATCATAAGCTTCATATAAGTTGTATTGAGGAAAATCAATGTGATTAAGATCTTAGGACCAGTGTTGTAATGAGTGTTGAAACAGTGTGTGTGTGTGTGTGTGTGTGTGTGTGTGTGTGTGTGTGTGTGTGTGTGTGTGTGTGTGTGTGTGTGAGTCATTATGTAAGAAACCTCCCCCTTTCACAATCAGCCCCAGTTAATTGGTTTTAACAATATAACAATATTAGATTTAGGTCTCTCTCTCTCTCTCTCTTTCTCACACACATACATGCGCACACACACACACACACACACACACACACACACAGACCATTGCAACAGTAGACCTCTCATAATAAGATTCACTGTCTAATACCACTTTATACCAATAGACACAAACACACACGGTGCCAGTGATTCTTTTAACCAAACACATTACAACATCTCAGCATGTAATCAGACTGACACAATACTTAATTGTTCATCTCTCTCTCACACACACAAACACACACACACACAAGCTTTTAATCATTTTCATTATTTTTTGGGAGAGACTAAAAGTACTTTTTCAATCCATTTGAAATGGTGCATCAAAGAACTTTTTATATATTATTATTTTTAGACTTTACTAATGTGAAAAGTTTGTATGCAAATAAAAAAATGTGATTAACACGGAAGAAAACTCACTTTTAACCTGTTTGGAAATTGCGTTTTATTTCCAGCAGTGCACTAACAGCACATTACTGTTTTGCAAAAGCTCCAGGTTAATAAATGCATATAATACAAATTATGTTATGCACTAGAAAATTGATCTCAGCTGTTCTGATTAACTACAGGATACTAAAAGCTGCTCGCTGATTGGTTGGTTGCACAGGTGAGAGGAGTATATTAAGGACTATCATAGACTGGGTAAAAGTGGTTGTCTATGACAGAAACAGGGCTTTAAACTCCTCATACTGAGGCAACTTTTAACCATTTTCTTTAACATGGAACTAATTTGTCTGTCGTGTAAGTCAGGTGTTTACTTTTCGTGTTTTCTAGTACACAGTCCATTCTGAGGAGGGCAACCGTGCTATGGATATCTGATATAATTGTACCAAACTAATTACATGATAATGCGGGGGAGCCTATCGATACTGTGATATCAGCTGGATTACAGCTGAAACGATGAGTCGGTTAATCATTAGTCAGCTGACAGAAAATTCATCTGCAACTATTTCTGACAATCAGCTGCTTCGGCCATGTTTCGAGCAAAGCTGCCACAGACGAAAGGATTTGGATTTGGATTTCTCTGTTTTATGCCACAGTGACCTAAATATCTTTAAGACTGCTGGTCACACAGAACAACAATTTTAAAAACATCAGCACAGACTGTGGGAAACTGTAACGAGCATTTTTTGGTATCTTGGTAAAAATAACTGCTGTTATCGTCACATTATTGATCATTGATTATAATTAAGAATGAACAATCTGTACTTTTTTCAAAACTGCAGCAATAATTATCTGCTTTTCACGGCCGATGCTGAGAAAACAGATAAATTCACATTTTTGTGAAGGTCATAACCTTTGACAGTTAGCTGAGTGTAGGCTAAGCAAAGATGTATGACTTAAAATAAGATAAGATGTGTTGTGTCGAAACGTGCTGACTTTTCCCCTCCTCTTTGAACCGTAAAAAACATCCACACGGGCGACAACACGTTTGACTCTGCAGTCTACACTGTGCGCCATGCGGCTCAACCCGAGTGCAAAAAGCTGCTCTTCGTTTTCTTCTTCACCTCACACAAACCATCCTGAAAGGTGGATACCCCACCTACTGCATCAGAGTGTTTAGATCCTGTGCTCCTTGAAAGCAGTTCAGCTTCATATCATCAGCTTTATTTATTGGCTATTATTTCATTATTGGCCAATAATCTAAATTTCCCATTACTGGACCACTGATTTACAGGTTAAAGCATCCCTATCAATGAGCGTTATTTAGAGCCCCAGGCTGGGTGTTGTTGATTATCAAGCATACAGTGACACTGGGGTTTATCAACATGACTCAGCTCGACTCCGTGCTGAACAAAGCGACGCAGCAGATTTACTGTGAAGAGTCTGAACTGTGCGAGTTCACACTGACTCATTTTGTGTCATTTGAATATCAAAATCTGAGAGCTGCACAGGGAGGAAACTGACAGGCTTGCACACACGCATGCACACACGCACATGCACACACACACACACACACACACAGTCACTGCTGAGTTACGAAAAAAGCTTTAAAAAAAAGAGAAAAAAAATTGATAGCGAAAGACATCAGTTGTGTGACTGTGAGATTATGCGTGTGTGTGTTCGTTCGACAGATCCAGCACGAACAGGAAGTGATGTCACAGTGAACCCTGCACTGTCTGTACACACTTCACACTCGCTTGAAGCACTCACTCCTTCAATCCCTCCCTCTTCCTGTGCGTGTTTATCTCCTTCTTTATCTTCATTCTTTCGCTCACAAAAACTCACGTAGCCTCCATCAGCCTCTATACATCCTCTTATTCCCTCTCTCATTGCTCCGTTTCTTATCCATCTCTCCCTCACCGTCCTCCATCTGTCCCTCTGCCTCTCTCCATCATCCCCTCTCTTCCTCCTTCCTTTCCTCCTCTGTTCTGCCGACAGCTCAGAAACAAAACACTAATTATCTACCCCACACACACACACACGCACACACACGCAGAGAGGAACATGAGCAGAGACGTGGCAGAGAGCGGGCGCGCACACACACACACACACACACACACACACACACACACACGTTCAGGTATGATGTGTGGGTTAAACGTTTAAGGTGTGGCGAGGTGTGTTTGCTTTATTTGCCTGTCCCTCCCTGTTGCTGCTGTGAGCTCAGAGAACATTAAAGTCATGAACGTTGAAACGCAGCAGTAACATTACCTTAATGCGGCTAAAGTAGACGCTTCAAAAGTCTGTCACGCAATGTTTTGAGAGCGAGCGAGAGAGAGAGAGAGAGAGTGTGTGTGTGTGTTTTAATTCCTTTAAAAGCCAATCCACATTCATGCTTTTACCAAACACAGCACAGTTTTGGTGCACAGTCTGTTACAGTAAGACTGCGTGATCTTCAAAACATTAAATCACCATACCTTTCTTAAAGACGCTCTAATAAATGCGGTGACCTTAATAACAATGGCACCAACCAACAGACACACAGAGTTAGAGACTAGCAGCTACATGTTCCCCTTCACTTCACCTGCTAAAGAGCCAGATATTCTTCTCACGACATGGCTAAGAGCTAAAAACAAAGCAAATGGACACAAACAGCTGGACTGATGAGGACTGTCTGCTGGATGCGTAAATAAGCACAACACATTAGCAGTAACGAGTTTATGAGGTGTTAATATGACAGCACTCAAGAGGCCAAAAATCAATTAAATGAGCTCTGCCTTTATGTAAGGCTGGTCAGATTGGTCAGATTCTTATTCCTAAACTACTAAAAACAGTGTCGATTTAGCATCACTAATGAAACGTGTGCAGTGTTACTGCCAAAACTTATAAAAACTTTTAAAATTATTCACAACCCCAACGTGTTTTCGGCATTTCTACCTAGTATAAAAACATTGTACAATAATGACAACTTTGCAACAAATCAACAGTTTATCTATTTTATCTAAAAAAAAACAAAAAACACACACAATTGAGTGTGTGCAAATGAAACGTTGCCGATTATGTTTCCCTGCAAGGTCAAAGCGGTGGCTCTGGCGACTGTGATGAATATTTGCGACACTCGGTGTGAGCAGTAATTTTTCAGTTAGCTTTCGTTTTCTTTTTCCAAGTAACTTTCCATAAAGTCACCGCGTCCCCAACACCGTGAGACTGAAACTACTGAAACAGCCCAACTGCAATGATTAAAACCCAAATGGTAATAAACCACAACTATCTTGTAGGTTCCAAGGTAGCTGCACTGACACCCTCCTGCTGCATCTTTTATTCAAATGTCTGTTCTTCTTTATGACTGCTTCAATGTAAGATTAAACTACGACTGAAGAAATATTTACATCAGTGTCACTGAGGACATAAGCATAATAAAATCAGTATGACAGCGCACTGCCAAGCCCCACTTAACGGCATAAATATTAATTTAACAACACATGAATTAGTACATGCGACAGAGAGTGTGTGTGTGTGTATGTGTGGGTGTGTGGGTGTGCGTGTTAGCCAGGTGCTAAACACTGTAGGCGTTGTGTTTGTGTTCAGACATGCCTAATGGAACCCAGAATCGACAGGCGATGACTTCAGACAAAAATGTAACCTGACAAGATCAGACAGAATCAGTGTGGGAGCAGGTCTGTTTCTGATTCTCGCATTTTGTTTTGTTCTGGCTTTAAAGTCCCGTTGATTCGCGGCTTTTGGAAAGACAAATTAGTCATCCTTTTCAGCTCTGTTTGAGATCACTACAGAATTGATCAAGTGAGTTTTGTGCACATAGATTTTCTTGTAATCTTTGGGTTTTTGTTAAGTGAGCATGAACCTTTTTTCATCAACAGAGACAGCAGGTGCTCCTCCACAGAGTCCGCCATGTTGCACCATGTTTCTACAGTAGCCCAGAACGGACAAACCAAAGCCGGCTCCTTAGAGGGCCTTTCACTGTGCTGAAATCTGTACTGCACTGCTAGACGCCACTGAGTCCCAAACACACTGGACATTCAATCTGCTGCCATAACAGCCTCTGATCGTCACTGAAGCACATTATCGGCAGGAAAATCACTGCATGCAGCAGCATAACATAAGCTTGTGAGGTTTCCCTTCATTAGGACTAATTAGAACATGTAATCTTGTATGTAGATTGCTATTATGTGATTACCAGCTACTGATGTCAGATGACAATAATCCACATCGTGCATCCCTGTGTTACCAACTGATCTAAAATCAGTCATAAACTCCTCTGGGTGGAAAAAGAGGAGGAAAATAAAAAGCTGCTCCAGTCATTTATACTTTCCCTCCATTTTCCAAAGACACAACGCCAGAGAGACAGAGAGGGAACTGTTCACCCTCCTACTGAACCCAGATTTTCCAGCTCCGCTCTGCTCCTCACAGCCCATAATGTGCCCCTTTCAGAGACGTGTGTGTGTGTGTGTGTGTGTGTTTTGATTCCTGTTGATTTTTCTGCTCTCAGGTTGTTCCACAAAGTCTTTCTTATCATCTGAATCTAAGCCCAGTCACGACATTCTGATCTTACAAACATCCACGCTGGACTAGAACTTCACAAGGTCTCTCTGTACACTGATCCATTATGATTATTGATTAACTGATCAGTCAGTCTGGATGAAAAAAGTGTCTCCTCACCTCTGCAATCCAAAACAAATAAACACACAGAGCTGACCTTAGGAAACTTCTCCCACAACTAGTCAGCACTCAGCAGGATGTCTTGTGATCTGTATGAGAGTGTGTGTGTGTGTGTGTGTGTGTGTGTGTGTGTGTGTGTGTGCATGCTCAGAAAGCCCCATGATGCCAGGGACGTCAACTGCTTGTTGGTTGGCGGGGAAACCAGTCATGAGGAATCACCAGAGAAGAAACCAGAGGAACCTGGTTTCAAAATCAGCTGACTGTGAGGAGTTTTAGCTCTGATGCTGTTCTCATAGTCACTCCTGAGCATCATCACTGACGCCTGCAGTTATCTACAGACATTAGATATCTGTTCTGGACTGTTACAAATACATTCAGTCGGTACACTCACACTTCCCAAACAAAACAAAGCAATCAGCAGACAGCGCAGAGCCTTCGTCACTGTTTTACTGCGCTATGACAGAATGAAGGCTCGTGACTTGATAAACTGAATTGATTTTGATAAACTCAATCTGTGGTAACTGAACAGACAAACAGATCCAGGAGGACTGATCAGTCACTGATAAGCAGAGAGACACATTGACGCCTCACAACTTCTTTTTCGGGAACAGTCTGATCGATCAGGTGTTAAACTAGATCAGGAGATCAATGGCTGAGTGGCTTGTTGTTTTAGGTCTTAAAATTTAGCACTTAGAAAAACTGACTGTACGATAGATAAATCACATTAACAGATCACTCGTTGCCCACTGTTGTGCCAGCCATTAAAATACATTTAATTTCAAGATCAAGTCTACATTTATATTGAAGATACTTGGCCAAAACCAAGCAGGTACTTAAATCCTGTTTCTGTTGTTTCTTCAAATGTGCACACGAGGAAAGGCACTTGACAGTTTAGTCTTGGCCTTAATGTGTAAAATTTATGCTCACACATTTTGGTTCTGACCCTGAACAGTTTTCATATCTAAAGTTAGCCGTCTCTCGCTGTTCATAGCTGTTCAGTTGTGATGACATACAAATCACGATAGCCTAGCGAGATGTGCTTCCTCTTCCTCATCCTGGTAAACAATCAAACACACAGCGTTTTCCCACTTGAACAGACCACAGAAAGATGAGAACATGGGTATTACCACGGCAACCAATCACAAAACCCACATGCACAGACCCACCAGACCAGTTCTGACACACACACGAAACACCCCGCAGGTGTGATGAGGGACCGAAAGGGAACAAAATTGTGTTTTGCAAAAGTGTTTTGCATCCTGATAAGACATATCAACACAAAGAGTTCAGCGTGTGTGTGCGGGCATATTTTATCATTATCATTATTATTATTGCTAAGTATAAATATAATAATAATAATAACTTGTTGGTAAATGATAATTAAAAGTAGCTTCTAGCAACACTTCATAGTGGCCATGTCAGCTTCATGTTAAGTCAGGATGGTTCCGTCTAAAGTGCTGTGGTCAAGTGGTCTCTTGTAATTTCAAGTACTCAGAAGCCACCAAAACAGCTGGAGAAAACTGAGAGCAGACTCACAAGCCAAACACGTGCAGGATTGTGCAAGATCGTGCATGATCTGCGTCCACTACGGATCAGCGGCTGAGTGCTCTGCAATGTTCACTCGCAGATTAATCAGTGCTCAGCATTTTAGCATTTTGTTTTGCGCTCTCTCAAATCTTTTGTCCTCAGTATACTTCAGCGGAGGAGGAGACAGCTGTCAAAACACACTACACAGGTGTGTGTATACACACACACACACACACACACACACACACACACACACACACACACACACACACACACAGCAGTGGAATGTGCTTGGTCAACATGCAGTGTGTGGAGGCCGTATTAGCCCTACACTGAGCTAACTGCTAACACATGGCAACAGTCTTGTGTCCACTGCAGAGCCAAGAAGGGTAAAACCAGACCGGGGCCAAAGGGGACTAAAGCAGGGCAGAGACCGAGCCAGGCTGAACCAAGAGAACCATACCTGTTTTCTCCCACAGAAGTCCTGTTTAACATATCTATGGACGCAGGCTGAAGTGAGTGGGACCTTTTTAAACCCAATGCAATGTCCCCAGACATGACGGAGTGAAGAGAAGGCACACATGGTGACGTGGGACGCAGATGAGGTGTGGTGTCATGTTCACATCAGCACAGTTGTTGGTTGATTTTCTGTTGCTTAACTGACTGACAGTTTCAGGACTTTTCAACAGCTGTGTTTTCTGTGACCTTTGTATAATCTTTGTTGAATGTCACTTGTGATGGTGTTGATTTAGAAATATCCCCAACAAGATGAGTATGAGACAGTTTTAAACATTTTAAACTTTCGACAAATCAAACTGGATTATGGACCATCAACCTGAGCAGCAGGATCTTGAATCTCAGGCAGTTTTTACGAAATAAAATGTTTCTCCACCATATCCAGAAACCGTCACAACTCATTCTGCATTTCTGTTGGAAAAGCCTTTTTTCATCTATTTCTACACTCTTCCCACGCATAGCTGAGGGCCGGATATTCTCTAAAATGACACAGAAAGCAGACGTACATGCAGTTCTACTACACTGTGCGTCCCAAGTGCACAGTTCTTGCATTTGCTACACAGACAGTTTTGACAGTAAAGGACATCTGAGTCTGTGAACTTCCTGTTCTTGAGAAATGAGTGAGAATTTTACAGGATTGTGTAATTTTATTAACCGTGATCTGCCGTCATTCACACAGAAAGTGCATGTTATATAAGTACGAGAGTCTGCGAGTTAAACAGCAGGATGAACGCACGCTGCCTGCTCTGTGTGTGGCTGCACACCATCAAAAACTTTCTCCTCCCGCCGCTGTGACGTAAGATGCATGATGATACCTTATGATAGCGAGCTGCTCAGGCTGTATTTATGCTTCAGGTGATGTCATGTGCTGCAGAATGTGATCTGCCTCAAGCTGCTTATTTGACATTAGCCTCTGTATTTAAAGGACAGCACTGTTATTTAACTGCAGCCTGCTCTGTCTGTGCTGTTAAAGGCTGTGTTTCATGTTCGCTTTGTGTTCAACCCGCATGGTCACACAACTGCTAAATCTGTTAATGTTTTGTTTCTTTACATGTGCTGAACACGAAGACACGACACAGCACGTCTGCAGGCTTCCATGGAGGGGAGCGGCCATGAGTCACCTCCCACACGCACACACACACCCACATGATACTGGATTTAAATACCAACTGACTTCTGTGTTACATAATCATACCAGCAGCTAACTGTCTTAACAAAACTCCAACACAGAAGCAAAGCAGCTCCGAACGCACTGTCCATGTCCTCTGTGTATTCACACGGTCCGCATCTGCAGGGCTCCACGCACACACTTCATTCTCAACGCTGTGACGATACCCGCAGCCATTTTTTAGGCTCATTTGAGATGAGAGCTGGCACACGTGCTCAGTCAGGAACACAGTCATTGATTGGGCCTAATGACCAATAACCACACTAACAACAGCTATTTTCAAGATAGAAATATGGATAAATAATCACAGAAGTTATTCTGTGTCGGATTTATCATTATGCGTTTATTTTACACCTGCCCACACACTCAATAACTACACACCACACTGTCCTGTTTCTTAAATGAACCATTACTTTTCCATTTTTTTTAATCTGCCAAACCGTGAGGGCTTGTTGCCATTTCAGCATGGTACAAAATAATCCTTAGAGTCACAGCCTTATTCACAGGAGACAAGATGTTCTGTTAATGTTTGAAGAGGACCTGTGATAAAAATGGTGCACACCAGTTTATCAATTTGGCAAAGAAAAAGACATCACGGTCAAACTGATCCATACCCAAACAAATCAAGTCTCCATGTTAAAGCACACACTGATATTTAAGTGCAATTCTCAATTTTGGATCTACTGCATATTTCATCCCTTTTGTACCTGTCCATTGTGAGTCCTAACAATGTTCTAAGTGCAATGCAGAGTCACATATGGGTAACGAGGGTTTGTCACTGTCATGAAGTGATACGGTAAAATTTGTTGTGGTATCTGGTTCCGAATACAAAAGCAAACAAGAGCATTTCCGACAATGTTGCAGTATACCTTCAGCACTGAAAAACAGAGATCTACACTATGAAGTGTCTATGTGCGAATGCATTAGAGAGACAGGAAGACCAAAGAAAAAAACAAATAAAGAGAAAAATAACCCAAAAGCACAAAGAAGAAGAATCAGAAAAAGAGATGTACTGAAAATTGGCAGGGTAATTTTCCTGGCCCATTTCATCCTCCAGAAGGACAATACTTAATGGTTCTGACATATTATATCTCACACACACGCGCACACACACACACACACACACACACAAAGTCTCATCCACAGAGAGTTGATAAGCTAATTAGTTTCCTCCATGAGCTCACTATTTATACTAAAAAGAGAGATACAGTGAAAGATCTCACTGCATGACTGAAGGAAGGAGCAGACAGATCAAGAGAAAACATTCCCATTGGCTCTTCCGCACAACATCTCACACACACACACACACACACACACACACACACACTCAGAAAGAATCTCCTCTTGGTGTGTCTGCCCCACAGTCAAGACAAGACAAACACAATGCAACCGTATATGTCTGTATCATACTGTCTCAAGATGTTTGCTTGTTTGTGTGAATGTACGTGTGTGTGTGTGTGTGTGTTTACCTCTGGTCCCCGTCGCCATGTCTGCCACCTTCTGAAAAGCATCCAGGAAGGCTCCGGTCACCACGATGGTGGTCCTGACCCAAAGACACACACGACACATACATTAACTGAATCCAAAAAACAAATAACATTCGAAACATAAACTCACTCTGTCTGTCTCTGCATGACGGTCAGAGCTGTGGACGCACTCAAACTCACTGACAGAACAAGAAGGTAATAGGTAATAACATTAACTGAATCATATTTGCTAACTCCACTCCGCAGGATGGATGGCGGGTCACCATGTCAGTCACATGACTTTTGTTTGCTTTTCAACAGCGTGAACGAAAACAAACAAAACACAAAAATAAGTTCTTCTCTGACTCAGACCAAAGAAACACAGCAGAGGGTGGATTAAAGTCTGCTGCAGAAGACACATCACAAATAAACCCTGCCAGGTTTCAAATAGGAAAAACAAAGGACTCTTATTTTGAAAGCAGGGTTGGTGGAGCCACACGAGAGGCCGGTCGACCTGAAAGGCCAGTGTTAGGAGTGCAACTGGAGACCTTCTGACACACACTCATCATCATCATCATCACCATCAATGGACCTATTGTGTGTGTGTGTGTGTGCGTTCCATTACCAGTCAGGTTTCTATTGCTGTGCACGCACACACACACACGCACGTCATTCCACTGAAAAACTAACTAAGAAGATCAGATGACACTACTGTCAATGGTTTGTGTGTGTCTCTGTGTGTGTCTCTGTGTGTGTCTGTGTCTGACCTCAGTGGAAACACTCTTCCACACTCACTCACTCAAAGTTTGTAACAAGCCAACGGTAGCAACAGTGAGACACATGTACCTTCTCGTGTACCCTCCTAAAAGCTAACATTAATTCCTGGTATGAGAAACATGAAATTAAAACACACTGCTGGGACTTCATGTGTGCACACGCGTGTTTGATCTGCTGTCCCACAATCCCCAGCTGCCTGAACACTTCGGAGGCGCTGCGGGAACGCGGGCCCACATTCCTCAACAAGACACTGAAATCCCCCTGTGGAGTCTGACAGAAGCTTTGGCTTGTCTGCGTTCAGCTGGTACACGCAGCATTCAGGTTCAGGCGCCGACCTGCAGGTCAGGCTGAGTTTATTCTTAATCCAGCATCAAACTGAGGGAGCAAAATTTCTTTTCATTTCCGAGCCTAAGTGGTGTTAAAAACATCACCCTGCAAGGAAAAAAATATTCATGTCTATTCAATAGATTTGTATTATAGCTGATGAGTTTTTAAAATTACACAGCCAAGATGAACTCCAGGCATCCAAATACAAAACCTTGGAGACCGAAAGTGCTCTAAATACTGTATTAACATCATATGAATATGAATATGAATCTTGTGAATATGAATCATATGAATCTTTCAATCCAGTCAAAGTAAACAGGGGAGAGCTAATCAGATCAGTGGCAGAATGAGCAGATGCATATTAATATAATTAATAACACTTTGCATCTCCATGCACAACGACTGAAGAAGTCAACTGAAACTTTACTGACTTGAAGGAAATGCATTTAGAGGGATATTTAAACCTATTGTAGCATCTCATATTTTCATATATTCAATTTCATCCCACGGCAATAAGCCACAGGAGCACTTTGACAATAAACTAATTAAATGTTTCCTGCACAAAATCTGTCAGGACCTCATTAAACTATGCAATGTAATGTGAAGGTTTGGCTTCAATGAGGCTGGGAGGCAACCTTCATAATCCTGGTGATGTTCACTGAACTGTTTATAAACAAGAAACATTACTAATAATTTCCTTAAAAAGAGCTTCGTTTTTATGTTTGGCATTTTAAAAACCACTTGACTTTTATGTCTTTTTCAATAGATAAACACAAATGTGGAGTCTGGACTTGAGTTTTATGTTCACAAATTATCCACAGCAGATCTTTTTAGCAGCATTAAACATTAAGAGCAGTGTGTGTGTGTGTGTGTGTGTGTGTGTGTGTGTGTGTGTGCTTTGCTGGCTGACTGGCAGGGATAATGGACTGTGACTGTGTGCAGCAGGCAGAGTGATGCTTATCAAAGTAAACTGGCCCACTGGGACACACAGCCATTATACTGTTATTACACTGAGCCAAATACTGGGTCACTGTGCATGTGACAGACAGCCAGAACACGTGAAGCGTCCATTTAAAGTGCAATACGTAACAATAGCCAGAATATGTTTAGAGCAGACATTTTGCAGGATTCAACAATAAGACAATCACTGGCCAGGAGCCAGCAAGAAAGCCATGAGACATGTGAAATGTAATCTGTTAGTTTTGTGATAACCCCAAAGTCAAACCTCCCAGCTTGCTGCAGAATTGTTATTTAGTACAAAGAGTCACAAAAATTTACCTTTAAAAACACATTCAAATGAACGTTTAGATCAGGCAGAATCTGACTGAGTAAAAACATTAAAAGACACAGTTTCAGTGCTGTAAAGCAATGGCACTCGTCTTTTGCTGCCTTCTGTTGTGACCAACTGACTGATCTGATGCTTTCTTTAATGTTCTCATATCACTGATGATGATCAAATACACTAAGTTGTTAGCCTTAAAAGGTAAGAGACTTGACATGAAGATTATTCCATCTGAGGCTGCTGCTCTGCAGGTGATAATGCTGAGCTCACTCTGCTGGCCAGTGGGGTCACTTAAAGGAAACATTATTACACACAGAGTTTAAATGTGCATGCAGGTGTGTGTTTTACCTGAGCTGTGATTGTAGCTTGGCTCCTTTGGTTACAAAGTCCTCCCATGTCGGATAACTGGCCTGCAGCAAAAACAGAGAACACCAACCACATTAAACCTCTGACAACTTCACACAAGTCTGACCACAAAAGGATCCACCGAGTTTAAATAAGACATTAAACACAAAGCTTCAACAATATGTACTTCATACCAATAATCCCAAGGGAGCTTAAGAATTTAATGAAGGTAAAAGAGCTATTATTAAAGCATTACAATAAAGCCTGTCAGAGCTATTATTAAAGTATTAGCTGGAAAACCCGTCAGGATTTTCTCTGCACAACATGGGAATGTGTGGAAACAATGCTAATAAAGCTGAACTGACAGAGAAACTATATATAGAAATATTTCAATCTAGGCTAGACTGTACACAGAACATGAAAACTTCATGACAGAGGCATGACAGTGTGAGAAGACCAAAAATGAGATCTATTTGATCCAATCTGATTTCAACACTTATTGCTTTATTCTAATTATAAACAGACATCCATGTATGAACTTAACAGCAATAAAAACACGGCTAATTTGCATGTGGGGAGACAGAGAGAGGGTGAGAAATGTAAAGAATATCTCACTGGTGCTTTGAGCGAGTATTACAGCTGCGGCTTGAGTGTTCACGCCGCTGATGATTAACGGGCTGAACTGAAATGAATTTGAGATCGGATCTAAATGAAAATCAGACAAAGAACGCTGGGGTGTGAAATGCACAGCAGCAGCCAAAAAAAAGGGCAGAAAAAGAGAGGAAAGAAGAATGTGGAAAGTATGCAAAAGGAAAAGAGAAGGAACAGGCAGAATGGAAAGGAGAGAAACAACAAATGAATGAAGAATGCGGATGATGAAAAGGTTTAAGACAGAACATTATATTCAGTTTTAATGAGTGCTGTTAAGTCAGGTGGTGCTGATAAATCAGTTCAGGAAAGATTAGCCTCTCAGGCCAAAGCTGAGAATTACTGATACACTGCAGGTCGAAAGAGAAACTGATGTCTCCTTTTGACTAACTGAAGGCTCGGCGGCGAAAAGTCGCAGCTCTGTCTGCCTTGTTTGTCATCCTTTCAGAGTTTTCATTCTGAGTGAACAACAGCAGCACAACACCAAAACCAACAGCCGACTGACTCGAGTTAGTTTTGACCTCACATGAGGACAGGGGCCGTGGCTCTCGGGTCCATCAGAAACACAAAGAAACAAATAAAAGGAAGCAGAACCAAATACAAGAAAACCAATGATGTTGTCATGCGGTTGAGACGGATTCTTCACGAAACTGCAGCTTTTTCTCTGAGCTCATCTCAGCACTTTCATCACCACTGAGCCCCAAATGTCAATCCCCCACAGAAAGAAGGGGGGAGGGGGCGGGGCAGGTGTTCAAACTGAATGCTACAAAACACCAACGTGGCAAATCATCACAACTCAGAAGCTGCAGTGTGATATTCAGCAGTTTTGTTTGACAAATGACACAAGCAGTCAATGAAGTAATTATTAAATATGTCAATCAACTAATCAATTAATCGTATTTCGCTTTTTTTTTCTTTGCTGAAACTCCAGCAATTTCACCAAAACTCAAATGGTAACAAACTGCAATGGGAGGCAATAAGATGTTTAAATTCTGAACATACGGAGCATATTTTTTCTTTTTCTTTCTTTTGCTGAGATTAAAATATCTTCCGGGTGTTCTTCCTTCATGGAGTAAAAGCTGTTTCCGTGTCTGCATTTTGTAGCAGCAGCTGACTGATTATGTAATCTCAGGCTGCTTCATGCTGCAGACTCTGACCTTGAGTTACATCTGTGACCAACAGCTGCTGGTGTGGTGTTCTGGTTATTCAATTAAAATAGCAGGAAAGCCCTGCTGGAGCACAGGGCCCAATCCCACTTTCTCTGCCTGTCTGGACTGTCCTGAACCCGGTCACCCTGTCTGTCCTCTGTATCTGCTGGTCCACCATAGAGGGGATAATACCGTTTTAACCCCCAACACCACACCATTAGCCTCTTAGCTCCACGCCGCTAAAGCCGTTTGCCGGCCCCTGCTTCACAGCTAGCCAGGCATGCACACGGCATGGGGCTGACAGGTTTACTAGCTGCAGGGACTTAACACTGCATGATGAAATACTGCAGGTGAACAACTGAATGCCTCTGGTGAACAACTAAAAGTGAACCTGGACTAAATGGAAGAAGAAGGAAATAAATAAAAATGGACTGCAGTCCAAACTTCATCGACCCCTACAGGGGCAGCTATTTGTTATGGCTGGAAGAAAATTCATACTGGGATGTAGAGGAAAATAACAACGTAAGAAGCACATTAGCAGAATTTAAGACGAAGCATACGCAGTGTGGGCTTATTGTCATGTTACAGTATTTGTAAGGAAAATGGTGTTTGGAGCTGAATTCATTAGTTATTGAACAGCTGAGATTGAGACCATGATGGTACATTTCAGACACTAAATCAGTTCTAGATATGATAATATAGAGCGTTCGGAACAGAAGTAATCTTTCCAAAACCTCATGTCATGCAAGGGGGTTATCACCGCATTAATCTTTCAGAAAATCCATGAATGGAAAATTGTCTCGCGTATAAATCTGCCTGGACTCAAGCCTCTTGTACCTCCTGTGCTCTCCCACTGGCATTTTATTATGTTTTTGTACATTTTCGTCCGTTTAGTCTTCATAAGGTCAGCTCAGGGCGGCCTGTCATAAAGCAACTATCACATTAGCCCTAATACACTTAAGGTCTACATATTAGCATGCGCACAACATAAATTTGAAAACGCAAGCGGGTCAGGTGTCCTGTTAGCGTAAACAAACACAGATGGTGGAGTCCGCCATCTCCTTCAGATCCATCATGTGGGAGTGCTGTGATTTCCAGTGACAGCAGACAGAGCATTACAGCAACCCCGACAGTTTATTTTATGTTCTTATTTGCCCACATGTTAACATTTTGAGTGCTATGACTTTAACAGAAAGAATAATGACCTATAATGCTGACATTGTTAAAAATAATAACTTAACTTTCTGTTTATTCTACTTGAGCGGTGACTGAAGGTCAGTCTGGACGAGTTACAAACCCTGAAGATGTGCTCCAAAGTCTCTCTGCCGCCTGTGTGTCAGTCTGTGCAGCACTTGGAGGGCCCCTCTTGTTCCTTCGCCACTTCTCGCCTCAACCTTAAATTCTGTCAGGATTTGTTATGACTGCCAGGAATGTCACAGTCAGTCGAAGAAAAAAAATATTCCAGCAGTGGTTTTGCAGCTATATGGCTGAAAACACCACAGACAGACAGACTATCAGGGTCGACTGAAGTCTGATCCTGAGAGCTTTAGACCGGCGGTTGCTGAATTAGATTCAATGGGGTCACTGATGGGGTCCAAAGGGTTGCCTGAGACAACCGTCAACAAAACAGGCCTCTACTCTCAGATGAAGACGGAAATGTGACAAGATGACTGACAAATCAGCATACAAGCTCATCACAGAGATTTCTGTTCATATGTATGAATATGCTGGTCAATAAGAAATTGTAATACAAACATTTTTAAGGTAATGTCATACGAGCGAACTTAAAATGTCCCACTGAGCACTTAGCTCAGTCTCAATCCTCGAAAATACCAAATTTTCAGGGTCCTTATGAAAAATATTTGTTCATGGTACGCAGAGTCTGAAACTAACAACCGCCAAGCGCCAAATGCATCATTTTGAAGAATTAGCTGTTATGATAATTACAAATCCAATTCATTTCTACACAGGCAGATTTTTAAAAATGCTATCAAAATCCAAACAAATTGTGATCAGCAAACTCCACAGTATTCTTGTACACCAGATCTCCATGTGCTTCGGAGATCATTTTCAAGTTGTTTTTACCGCATTATTACAATCTGGTTGTGAAAAAACTCGGCCAGTTGATTTATCCATCAACTTGGCTGGTGGCTGAAAAAGTATTCAAGTAAGGAAAAAAAAAATGAAACATGAAACAATTAATCAGACAATTAGACAACTGAGAGAAGATGAACTGACAGACCAAGTTTGATTCATTTGATTTTTTCTTTTTTTGGTAACCTTCCATACACTCATCAGCTTTGGTACCTGCCTGAAGATAAGGTGGAAACGGTCACCATGGACCACCGGCACCGACACAGTCAACGCTATTCACAGAGCCAGAGCTCCAGGTATAGAAGACATACAGAGCTGTTATCCTATCTGCTTAGTCAACCAGACAGCATGACCAAGTATACTGTTACCTATAGTCTCTGTGTGTGTGTGTGTGTGTGTGTGTGCGTGTAGTCACCTGCCTTCAGTCTAATCCTACCCATGATAATCCTGACTTGCTCTACTGACCGGCAGAAAGAAGGAAGACAGACAGAGCGTTGAGGAGAGACGAGCGTGACATCTCAGGAAAGTGAGAATACAACTCTGTTGACATATCTAGAGTCCCGACCGACTCTAGAAAGAACTTACTTAGTTACCCAGTCAGCCAGAAAGGTTAACACGGACTAGTTTCAACAGACCATAATTTTGTTTTTCTCATTTGTTTTTTCTAAATCGATCGATCAATTGAAGAAAATTACAGTCACAATTCCCAACACGGTGATATAATTCAAAGGGCAAAATTATTCAATTTACACTTATTAAGCTAATTTACAAAATTAGCTAATGGCGCCATTAAAAACAATCACAGGGGCTTTTTCAAGGCTGGTTTCCATAATAACACTACAGCTAACCCAAATGCTTGGAAGTTGCCATGTTAATCGAAGTTCAGTTCAGTAACTGAATGCCTGTTTTTAAGAGGAAAGAGACATTGTGTTGGCTGCATCATCTCATTAACATATTATGAAAGACAATTTATTAGTTTTCCCTCATCAACTTCACAGACTGTCACAAATATCTGCTTAATCTGAATTTGATGCTGACCGCTAACTGACCAAGACCGATCTGCCACTCATTCTGTGATGTTTCTCTGCATTTTAGTTTTAAAAATGTGCTTCAGTGATTCAACTGTTTGTATGAGAGTGTGTGTTTGTTTTTTGTTAACTACCACATAGAGATGCCTGAGAGAGTGTGTGCGTGTGCTTCTGTAACCTTCAGTTACTGTTTCCTGCAGAAACGTTGTGTGTAGACTCATTCCTACATTTCTCACCTGCCACTTTCACTCTGTGTCACACGAACAGATAAGATAACACTGAGACTGAAAACGCTGGCCTGTTTAAATGTTTACCTCCTCGTTGGAAACAAAACAAATCTCCTTTGCTGTGTCATTAAGGAAACCAGCAATTTGAAAATAAAAAACAAAAAGCTCTGATGTTAGCGGAGGTTAATTCCGCTAACATTCCGTTAGTTCTGTTTTATTTTTTTAATTCAATTCAATTCAATTTTATTTATATAGCACCTTTTACAATCAAAATTGTCTCTATTCTGAACCCTCGAGCAAGCAAACAGTAGCAAGGAAAAACTCCCTTTTAACAGGAAAAAACCTTGAGCAGGACCTGGCAATGCAGCAACTAAAACGAGTTTTGTTGGTTGCATTCAGAGGAAATTCAACCATTTCCTTCAGTCGTTTTGTCTGCTGTCCAAGTGACTGCAGGACGGGAAATTTCGTCAGTTTATGATGTATGGGAATATTGACAACTGTCGTAAATCACAGAGGGAAACCATTTACTACAAGAATGTGATGGTGCAAATTCCTCTGAAACCATTTTGAGTGTGACTATACACTGCAGAGGATTGAGGCTATCACTTTCATTTTAGAGAAAACAATGTAATTAAACGGCAGTTCCTTGAATGGCCACTGAGGTTGGCTCGCAGTAGAAAAAGAACACGTTTACAACACGGTACAAGAAAGGTTTATGGTCTCTACGACTAATTTCTCCATTCATGAAAACTACACGGTGGAGAAGATTTATGTACCTCACTCATTTGAATTATTTTATTTATTTTTATTAAGGCGTAACAGGCAGAACATTCTGATTGCTGTTGCTGTTTGTGAACACATAAGGCCATTGCTTCCTGCTGAAGATATAAATCGACTCGATTGTCCAAGCAACAACAGTGAAGTAACAGAGAGATGGGGGGAGCGAGTGGCTGAGGCTGTTCAAACAGCAGTCTGAAGGTTTGTTTAACGCTGTGTTTGAGCAACACAGGTTGACTCAAAGAGCGAGAGACAAAAAAGGAGAGACGGGGGAAAGTAGAGAGGTAGAGTGTGTCAACATCAGGTTAATGGTTTGTTCAGTCGACTGCCTGGTCCTTTATCTATGAAACAATGAGGTTTTTATGAAGTGAGTCCGACAGAGGAGACTATGGACTTTTGATTCTTCATCCTGTTATTACATAACTCGCAATCTTTTTTCTTTAATACGGAGGACAAGGCCGATCACTCCCACTGGCCTTATTTTCATTCACTGTTTCCCCTCGGTGAAGGGACTGCTATGCATACATCTCTCTGAAATACTAAAGTTGTTGACAAAGTTTGCCGTATTTGAGAGGCACAAAGTCACCTCTTAGCTCTCCCAGCTGCCAGGCTCAATCAATTGATTCATCAACCAAAATCTTGTGGTGAAAACTGAAGTCATGCGGGCCGCAGTTAAGAAATGAAGTCTTCTCTCCCTCTTTCTCTCTGCAGCGGCTGTCTTATAGCAGACGGGTCGACTGAACGTCACACTGAGCGGCTCGCTGCAAAACCAACGAAACAACCAAAAGAGGAAAAAATAAACCTAATAATCTAAACCTAAATACACAAAGGAAGACATATTACACAGGACACGTTATAGATGGCCATTTAAGAAGACAGATGCAGTAAATCCAACATAAATGTTCACACAACACTTTATTTTTTAAATAGCTTCTTCTGAGTGGATCTGGTTTTGACTTTTTTTTTTTTGACAATTTTAGTCTTTATCCACAAAATTGGAAAATAAATAATAAAATAAACAGTCCCAAACCCACTATTTTTTTAATTTGAAATGAGCAAATTAAACTTCGGTAACGAGCGATGAGTTTGTGGTCACATGTTGTTCAGTCTACAAATTGCTCCAGTTGTACTCCGAGTTTGGTTTCAGGGTCGGAGGTCAGACAGGGAATCTGCTCTGCTCAAATGGCTACTGTGACAACTGTGAAGGCTCACAGGCCCGACTCCAGGATCTGCTGCTAATCACTGGTTTATGAAGCCAAATGGCTCAGGAATCTGACTGAAACCGAATCCAGTGAATGTTCGCTAAAAAAGAAAAGGAGTCCAAGTCGAACATTATTTTTCAATTCATTCATCACTTTTTCTGTTCTCTTTGCGTGTGTGTTTTCGTCACAGTGTTGCCGTGGGCTTCTGCTGGTGTGGAGAAAAGGAAGTGAGGGGCAGCTGATCTCCATGTGACGTCTATTTCTGCTTCTCCGCATGTGCTGCTTGAGCATCTCTTTGTCTTTGTGTCACTTACTGACTGTGCGTCCTGCATCTTCCGTCCATTTAATTCACCGTCTCTAAAATTTAGCAAAAGTCTTCACATTTGTCAAATCCAAGCCTAAGTGATAAAATGCTCAGCGTTTAAAACAAACTGGAAAGTTATTTCCAGCATTTAATAAAAGCAGTCGATATCAGTTCCTTCAAAAGTGATAATCATCTTAAGCAAAAGGGTCAAAAACATATTTAAACCACCTCACAATAGAAAATACGACATTAAATTCCAATTCCAAACGTTTAAGACCACATGAGAAAATTCGCCAAACTTCCATTGATAAATTTTTTTTTAAACCATCAACTGAAAAAAAAAACCCTCAAACAGACCTGAAAATGTGGTGTAATGTAGTCAGCACCATCTGTGTGTGTGAGTGAGTGTGTGTGTGATAAATCCACACCCTCTTTTCAGCTGCAGTCATCCATACTGCCTCATCACCTCCATCTCTCTCAACCTGTTGACTCATGTTCATCCACCACCACCACGCCAACTTCTTTCCAAACTTTCCATCAAGTCAATGAGTTGGATCCTCCATCCAGTCAGCACTTCTAGACTGGACATGTCAGTCTAATCTAAAAGGCCCATTCAAATGGAGTTAAGAAATGCAGCCTGCAGTAACAGAATTTTGTATTCTTTGCAGTTGTCAGCATCCCATAATCCATCCAGTCCTGCTATCAGTAGCCTCCGTTCCGCTAGCGTTGCTAACTCAATAAAACGTCTCACTGCGGGTTTCTTACATTTGTCATTCTGGAAGTCTAACCTGATCCTGGGCTTTGCTATCCACACTCCAAGGTATTCCAATGTATGTACAATGTACATATACAACGGCAATATCATCTGAATTTTGCATGACATTTAGTTGAGTGACGTTTTCAACCAAAATGACTTACAGTAAGTGAAGTAAGAAGAACCACAAACGCACATCAACTTCCTCAACTATGCCGAAGTGCTGGAAGTGCTTCATTTGGAAAGAATAAGAGATGGTGGAAATGAAATGATTTTCCGTATCCACACACTCTAAATTTTTGATTCTGAAAGGATGAGATTCTTATTGCAATGCTTATTTCAACCTATGCTGAACTTAAAATATGGCCGCATGGGCTCCAATACTTAGTACTGAGATGTCTAATATTTACTATGAACCTTCTGCACTCAGTCTGGCATTTTGCTGCATCTGAGGGTAACTCGAAATGAGGGGAGTTGGAAATTACTGATTCCAAAGGGGATGAGGAGCACATGAATGCACCATAGAGGAGGAGGAGGAGGAGGAGGAGGAGCAGGTCTGCCTCCCCTTCTCTGTCTTTCCCCTCTTCTCTCCTCTCTCACTCCTTCCCTCTTCCCCCCTGTGTTCTTCGCTCTTCCTCCTGTCCTGTACTTCTCACCATTTCCGTTCAAACCTCATCCATCCTTCCTCTCCTTCTGAGCAGCTAACACCCATAAATAACATACCTTTACAGGTGTGTGTGGCAATGTGTGTGTTTCTGTTTGTTGTTCAGCCCTGCAACAAAGCATGTGCAGTGTGTGTGTGTGTGTGTGTGTGTGTGTGTGTGTGTGTGTGTGTGTGTGTGTGTGTCCACACCTACATTACCTGAGGCTGCCTATTTTCCTGTCAGGGCTAAGACTTCTCTGAAATCAACCACTCCCTCATCACAAGCGTGCACACAAACACACTCAGAGATGTGCGCGCGCACACGCACACACACACACAATCTCTCTCTCTCTCTCTCTCTCTCTCTCTCTCTCTATCGGGAACTATAAAACATCAGATCACAGTCACATCAACGATGTGACTAAGCCTCGATGACATCACTTCACCTTACGGCCTGTAGTTGTAGGGCGTGTTTTTGTTTATACGTGTGTGTGTGCGTGCGTGCGTGCGTGTGCTTGATGAAATTGTGTACAATTATCACTTAGGTCAAATCCTGTATTTTACTGTGTACTCTCTCTCTCTCTCACACACACACACACACACACTATGGCAAACAGTGGTTATTCCTGTATTTTATAATCAGTCCTGTCTGTATGTATTATTAACTGTGTGTGTGTGTGTGTGTGCATGTAGAATTTAATCACGGCTCAAGCTCGCTGTTGAAAGCTATTTGCTATTCACACACACACAGACGGGAAATGGGAAAAATAGAGGAATAAGAAAGACCGGATGGAGAAATGCATTGTGGGAGGTGACCGCAGAGAGGGAAGAAAGATGTAAAATGGAGAAAACACGAACGCTGAGCCTGACAGGATGGAGGTATGGATCAGAGCAGGGAACGGAGCAACGTGGAAGGTCGATGGCTCATAATGTCACTCCTGACACAGCTGAGACAGAAATCAATAAGCTGTCTGTCTCTGCTGAAAGTCCCACAAAGCGGCTCCAGGATGGCGACGCGTTTTCTGATCTCGAACAGGAAGTTGGAACGGGAAATAATTGTAATTTTAAGACCATTTTACATGATAATAAAATGGTACAACAACTCCAGTACACGTCTTCAAAAAGTAGTTTAATTTCTTAATTCTAATTCTAAGAATATTCAGTTACTGGAAATGGAATGAATAAAAATAAGTTAATAAAATAACTGACTGACTGGGCCTAACTGACTTTTCACCCACACCAAGTCCACATTTTCTCAGCCAAACACTGAGTCTCTCAAATGCAGATCTGAAATCTGAAATCACATCGCAGAGGGTTTGGTAGAAGTCAGTCAGTCAGGGGCTGCGTGGTCATTTCTGTCACCTCCAGCCTCCTCGTCATTACTGCTGATCACATGACACAGCAGTGATCTCAATCGAACGCTGCTCATTCATGAGAACCAATCATGTTGAGCTATGCATTTGCTGGGAAAAGGGAAAAATCAAGCAAGAAAATGACTAAAATGCTTTGACACCGATTCTCTCTCAGATTCACAGAAACAAATCGGCAACTCTGATATTTTGGGGTTCCAGCCGATAACTGGGACTTACTCCTTTTTTTGCAGCACATGTGAACATTTCACCAGTTTCAGATGAAACCTACACAGCTCCAGTCAGCATTTCTACATCCGCTGTGCAGAGAAAACACTCAGACACTGACAACTTAGCACAGCCGGTTCTAAAAACTAAAAATCATCTTCTTGGCTTTAAGTGGGCTGTTTGGTTAATTCACACAATGACTGCAACAAGCCTCAGTGTGAAGCATGTCATGATGCCCCGAGGAGAGACTTATCTAAACAGCAACTCTCCGTTTAATTAGACATGACTTCTGTGTGTGTGTGTGTGTGTGTGTGCGTGGCAGATGGCAGGAGTGCTCCCGTTGGTTCTTTGCCACGTTGGGTAAAATATGAGGATATGATACCACTCAGTCCACCACAACCGTCCCTGCTTGCTGTTATCAGACAACAGAAGTGACTCATGTGTGCTGCTCAGAGTTCTCACCACAGGATGTCTGCAAGTTCCATCACGTTCCATCCAAAATGTGTTAACTTCAGAATCAAATGAGAAACGCTTCATTTCTCTCAAATTCAATCCAACCCCCACCCACCACCGCCGCAGGTTACGTACAGTTGCTACCAACTGCGGAGTGACCTTCTTGACTGTTTGGATGAGGACGGAGATAAAACTCAAAGGTTTCAGTCTAGCAACGTGGTGCATCTTAAAAAACAAAACACTTATCACACAGAAGGCCTACCATGAAGTCTGAGTCATCCGAAGATCCACTCTTACACAATTATTCTGAAGGCTGAATCACCATCTGCGGTCTGATAAGTCGCAATCATTTCCACATAGGACAACGGACTTCATGCAAAGAAACAGACCTGATCTAAAACTGCACGTAGGAGAGGTTCAACAGAATTGGTGGCAGACACATGAAAGAAATCCAAGAATCTTCAGATCGTCATGGTTTGTCAACTCACCAAGAGATTTTTTATTTTATTTTTTAGATTTTCTAAATTTTATTGATATCTTTTGGCTTCTGGGTCTTCTGCTTTCAACCTCTGTTGCAACCCATGTTGTTAGCATCAAATACTGCAGGTATAATATAATCCCATTTAAATATCTCTGTGACCATCACGCAACCACCACAAGTATTAGCGTTGGGTCATTCTGCTTTGCAGGGGTGTTATTATTAGCAACTAACTAGCTGATTAACAAAATCATTGTTGTAAGGCAAAAGTGTTTTTTCATAAGGAGAATTTTATTTGAATGTGATTTGAAGAATCGTGACGAAGATGTTTACTGATGAGGGACATTTTAGTTGAAAATTAAACTGGTCAAAAACGCCACATTACCAAAGATATCAATAAACATTTCTGTAAACGAAAATGTGTATTAAAAACTTTCGAAACATACAAACATGCAGCCTACTGAATAATAACAAGAAATGAAGTGCGGCTTGGATATATTGTAACATAAGATGAATTTTGGACATTACGCTGACCATGAATGACACTGCTATGTTTTCATTTAAATTATGTTTACCAATATTGGTTTGGCATGAACCCAGGTTGCTGTAATAGCTCACTGGCCAGCGTATACACACATGTTAATTGTGAATGTTATATCAGTCAGGGTCCACTAAAACCAAAGCCTTTCAAGGCTGTTTTGGACAAAAAGATGCGTTCAGGGCTGACTGGAAAATAGAGGCAGCTAACGATGAACATCTGAGGGCAGTGAAACCCAGACAGACAGACAGACAGACAGAAAGGCAGGCAGCAAAGGGCAGCCTGCTTAACAAACATCAAAGAGCACACAGCTGGTAAAATCCACCCCCATCCAGCTCTGTTACCCTCTCAGATGGCCCACTTCCAGTTTTAACCTCAGCTCATTCATTACCCAATCAACATCTCCAGCACTTGCTCTAAATCCGGTCCATAATAACCAACATTTCAACGTTTATAAGCATCTCGACCTTTATCATTCAAATCTGGGATCCCTTTTTTTTTAAATTTCATTTTCATTTTAAATTCATTTATATGTTTCATGTTTCATGTTATTTTAAGCCTAAGGCACTTTAACCAGTCTAAGAAGACTGAGGTTGTGACAGCCACAATGAAAAGAAGTAACGGTAAACATGGATATTACATGTTTGAGGGAATGTAAATGTTAAGTGGAGCAATGCAGGAAAATCTCCATTTGGGATGAATGGAGCAACTAACTCAGGCCTCCACTTCTAACTCCAACCTTCATCAACTCATTTCTGACTTACTTGACAGCACTCAGTATGTAAAAGCTGAGGAGCATGACTTTACATGAGAAAACTAAAACAGACACACCATGAAAGGCTCATTTAGAGCAGAGACGACTGCAGGGTACCAAAAGTAATAATAAAGCAGGAAAAAATTAACGAAAAGAGTTAAAGGAAACGTGGAAAATATTCTGAAAATTAATTTAAAAATGCACTGCAGACAAAGTTAGCCACTACAAAAAAAGAAAAGCAATAAAAAGCACGATTAAAATAAACATACTGAGATGATTTGGAGGGAATTAAGAAAAAAAAAAGCTGATTTAATTAGACTTCTTACCTTCATGTCGTTCATGATGAGCTGGAAGAGCCCTCCCAAGGCGCTGCATTCCTTCTCTATACCCGCATCCATTTTTCCAGAGGCTCGGAAAAAATCCTCCTCAACTTCCCAAACACGCAAACTTTTACCTCCCAAAAGAAGCTTCCAGCCAAGTTTTGAAATACTCCAACAGAAAAATCAATGAGGGCTTTTTTTCATTAAACAGGAAGGAGAGGCGGGGAGGCAGTTACAACACCCCGAGGGAAAAGTCCACCTTTAAAAGAAAGAGCCAAAAACAGCAGTGGAAAAGGAGGAAAAAAATACACACAAGCACGCATACAGGAGTAAGATCCAGGTCGAGGGAGACCGACTCACGCCAGGCTTTAGTCAGCCGATGCTACCAGCCGGCCAACGTGACAAACGTCCGAAAAAACACCACATCGTGACTGAATCATGCAGTAGGCTTTCTGGAAAATATATGACAGTTTTTTTCTTAAGTTTAGCCCGGCTGTTTGAAGTCCCGGGTAAAAAGGAAAACACGGCTCACCGCAGCTAGCTAACTTGGTTAGCAAGGTTAGCGTTAACTCCGCTAGCAACCTGTGACTGAGAGTGTTTGGCTTTCCACACGAAAACACACACAGCCCGTGATCAATCAGTCCGACCAAATTAATCAATACGGCCTTTATGTGATGTCCAGTTCGGATTTGAATACCCCAGTCGTGCTTTCCCGAAGCGTATCCGAGTGCACACACGTTGTTTTCTTGCGAGTTTTGACGACGGAGCCAGTCGTTTTCCTTCTGTTACTCCAACAGGAGCCCTAACCTAAAGTGAATGAGTGTCTCCCCGAACGCGGAGTCCAGCTAGCCAAAGTGACAAACGCCACATCCGGTTGAGAGTTTCAAAATTAAAGCCTGTAATCCACGCAACAAAAGTTTTCTCCAAGTTGTACTTTGTTTTTGTTTGCTTTATTCAGTTTACAGATTCTGTTTCACAGTAACAAATATATGCAACAAGTAAATGATGATGTGTTATTATGGATAAAGGTGAGATTTTGTTGGTCCCTTGGTGATATTTACAAACTAACAAGCAGTGTTGTTTGGTTGAAAAAAAAAGTCGAATTTTATCAGCTGCCATATTAAAGTGACATACATATGATTGCAACGACAACAATTATAATCCAAAATGTAATATATAGTCTATATTATTTATTAAACTTGTAAAATCGGACATTCTGCATCTTCATTACATTTGTACTTATATTTTAATGGTAACACCTTTATACTTTGGTACACAATTTGGAATCCAGAATTTTTACATGTAACAGAGTATTTCTACACTGTTGTACTGTTACTTTTAGTTACATTCACTACTGTAGTCGCAACTGCTCTACACATACTGACTAATAAACAGAGAGATAGACAGACTGTCTTGTTGGCAGAGCTTTGATGATATTCATTACCAATTTACCGCATAGGAAATGCTTTTAAAAAGCAAAGTAAAGTAAAATTGGACAAAGGAAACCCATGTAATTCAGCAGCCAATAAATAAATCTATACAGACTACATGATAGTTTGCTTTACACAAAGCAGGAGGTGTAGTGTGAAGTGAAGTGTGGCTCATACAAGTTTCACACAGACCCATTTTAATTATTTTAATGCCATCGCAGTACATCTGCTGTCAGTCTTCATTCATTGGCACCTAAAGGGCCAATAATTGTGATGTTCCGACAAAAGAAAAATTCTAAAACTGAAATCTGTGCTTGTCTGTAATCTATATTAACATTCAAATGCCTGTGGTGATAATAACAGACAACTTTTTAAGCTGGTATTTGAGGTCAGTGTGTCTGTCCATGTCCACTGACTGCAAACGTAGGTTTGGGTTTTCCTAATTTTTGCAGAAGAGTATTGTATTGTATTTGGCCTATTAGTTTGAGTCTTCTGATTAGCCTCACATTTCTACATAAAAAAATTAAAAATCTTGTGTTTTGTTTTGTGAATCATACAGGGTTTGTATATGTCCAAATTTAACAAATCTTACTTACCAGCTGAAATAATTATAAAGTTGTTTAAATGTAGCACCTGAAATGCCTGGACAAGCTGATAATAAAACAAAACCAATTTCTTCATGCATTTTATTATTTGGCAACACGTTTGCCGTTTTTATTTTGAAGGCTAACATATTTCCGGTCGACGCTGAGTTCGGCTCACCTGACGCTGCTGCGTGTCTGTGGATGATGGACGTTTGCTGTGTGGTGAAAACGCGGCGGGCCGGCGGGGCGGAGCTACAGAGCAAAGTGAAAGATTTTTCCTTAATGGAAGAACAGACTGTGACTTTACTGAAAGTTTACGGGCGCTTTGCTGACAGACGACAGCAGTGAAGAGAAAATATACTAAAGATGAACTAATTTATTCGCTAGCTGCAGTTTTTATCAATTAAAACAAAACTATTTAACGAAACAATAAAATACAAAACATGACATGTAAAAGGGCCACGTAAAAAACTGACAGCAGCGATCAGAAGGGAACGAAATGCAAGTGGAAAATCAGATAAAAGAAAGATTAGAATTAGATTAGAATTACTTTAGAGCAATGCTTTCCAACAGCAGGACTGAATACAAAAAACAACAAAATATTTATGTTATTTTAGAGTCTGTTTAACGCTTCAATTATCTCGGTGCTAAATATCATTTAAAATGACGACAGCTATCAAATTTAGGGTTTGGAGATGCTCTAATTAAATCATGTAGTTCGTCTCTTTAACGTGATATGTTTTGGATATATGAGTTCTATGTTTAACTGTAAAAAAAACGAACTAACATTACATTATTGATAGTGATAAAGTATGTATGCTATCTGTCTTATTCTGTAGCAACCAGCTACACACTTTGTATTTTCCTGATTCACCCAGCAACGAGCTGAGTCACAGCACCAGCAGCCTTCCTGCCAGCCTCATTACCATAGCAACCAGTGAGTGTGTGTGTGTGTGTGTGTTTGCTGAATCACGGGATCAGGAGAGTGAAGCATCGGGGTGTCCATATAGATTGATGTAATAAACAATAAACCATAATAAAACAATCACTCTTAATTGTCCTGTTTTTAAAGTGGGATTTGGTTCAGGCGGAGCCACGATCACACGCCTGCTGCATCCCAATGACACAATCACGTCTGAAGAAGCGTTTTACACTGAAATGTAAAAAAATGCACAAAACACACAGCGAAGCACATGATACACCGATAAAACCCTGACAGCCCATCCATGTCCATTCGTGTCCTTCATTTAGGAGAGCCAGACTGAGAGCTGGACTGAGAGCTGGTCTGAGAGCTGGTCTGAGAGCCGGACTGAGAGCCGGACTGAGAGCCGGACTGAGAGCCGGACTGGGAGCCGGACTGAGAGCTGGACTGAGAGCTGGACCCCCCCATCACCCCACAGGAGGTCTGTTGTTGTCCAGAAGTCTGTGGTCTGGCTGCACCCGAGGCAGAGCCAATGAGCCACGCTCACACAGACAGGGATAAGATTTTCTGATTTTGCCTCATGAACTGATTTGACCTCACATGCGACATGTAAATGAGATGAACTGCAAACGTCTTGTTGCATTAGTCCACCTGTCCTTAATACTTCACTGCAGTGGAGTACTGCTGATGGGAGATGTGACTTAACATGTTTTATTTCTCCTTTAAAGAAACAAAAACATTTGCATCATTTTTGGGCGTTCGAGTTTTGCTGAAATCCTCAGACTTTCAGCAGATGTTGTCTGACTGTTCATCCTGGCGCTGGCTGGGACTTAAGATGGCCACCTTAAACGTGTTCATGTCACACCTGCACCGGTGCCGTAAAGAGGAACTTATACTGGGACCCGTTTCACTAATGCAGATTTAATCTCACAGTAAGCAATTTAAAGAGTGAACCCCAGGAGATTAAAGCCAAATAACTGCGCAGAGAGAAGCGATTTCTGAGCTTGTCGTGTGTTTGTTTTAACAATATTTTAATAAACGTCTTTGTACCTGTGCAAGATTTCCAGGAGGCACGTGTCTTCTGCTTTAGTGAATGAAGCCCAGCAGTTGGCTCGTTGGTTTAAAAATTTAAAAAATGTTTTCATGAATCCAGAATAAAAAGCGAACAAGAGTGAGATAGTAAAGAAAAAGGGAGCTTTGTGCACGTGATGCTGGATTATCTATTACACCTGGAAGTCAAAGACAAAACCAGACTTCATCTGATCTGTCGAGAACCTGATTATTAACTGCTTTTAATCATCAGAGAGAAGAATCAGATGTGTAATATTGCACAGGATGAAGCTGGAGACAAGTAACCCCACTTCTAATGGTGGAAATCACAACTTTTATCAGTTTGAAGTTACAAACAGTACAATTTCATCCGCGGACGACTCGGTTTGCAATGCAACAGCGCCCTCTGTTGCCCCGGCGGCTCAAACATTTATATTTTGATTCTGTGCTGCACAGCGCGACGGTAATTGATCTTAATTCACTGTTAAACTCAGATAAAGTAAAATGTGAGCTCTTATGGTTATGACTGGAGTACCTGAGCGTTTGGTCTTTGAAAAGCCTCTCGTTAGCCCTGCGATTGGCTGAGAAACTGGCTCTTTAATGCTGTTCTCCACGCGGCTGGAACAGCCTGCAGTTGAGTCCATTTGAATCAATTTAAATTTCTTTTGACTAATTGGGGACAACATGAATGCACGTGATTGCTGCTGTTCATTATATTGATGTTCTTCTCGATGGCCCTTCTTGTTCAAAGGTCAAAATGTTAAAAGTGCAGTCGCTCAAACGTTCAAGGCGGGGGTGACACATGAATGCATCACTTATTAAAGACCAATAATTAATAGAATATTTGTAGTCCACCATCAGGTTGGACACAGTGAGTTGGTGATAACATTTTTCATTTTCGTCTTTGTGCTGTGTTGTGTTCACAGGAGTGAAGTTAAACAAAAACAGGTCATACTCGTACTTCCAGTCACTTCAGTCATTTTATTTCCCAGATTTCCACACCATTCAAAGCAGCTTTCGTAATGACAACATGAACCGTGGGAATGTTCACAGCACAGCAGTAATGCACCTTTCAGCTCATGCACAGCACTTCTATGAGTAACATGTGATGTCGCTCGCTCCACCACAGAAGTCCAGGCCGGCCGAGCCTTCGCTTCCAGCTTCCCTGCAATCTTGTGCCACAAGTTTCTAATCAGAAGAGAAGATTCATCCGGCTGATGATCCCACCACCGCCTCCTCACCAGACGCCGCAGAGGCCTGAGGTGAAGACACTTCAGTTAATCACGGCTCCCTCCTGAACTCCAACTGCCCTTTTAGAGTCCAGACCAACAGACAAGAGCTTTCATCTGAGATCCATCCAGCCGCACACAACCTGTGATTTCACATCACAGGGAAGAAACCACGTGATGCTTTCAAGAAACCTTTTTAAATCTGAACGAAAGCTAAAAGGCTCTCAGCTCAGGTAGTGTTCTTGTACTGGAAGCTTACAGCAGCACAGCAGTCATATCAACCAAATGTTTCAAAATCAGTTAAGCAAAACTGCTCGGTGAAAGCAGACGCACTAACAGGATAGCAGAACAAAAGCCAAATGAATCGTATTGTGGTGACTGTTTCGCTTGTTTTGATCTTTATGTCTGGCTTGTGCAGAACTTCACTGTTTTCTAATTTGACCTTCAGCCACAAGGAGCCCAACATGTGGAAGCTAAAGGGCGAGTTTGCCTGAAACATCTCGAAAATCAGAGGCTCGTCTGTACACTGCAGACATGCAGGCAGTTCAGAGTCCAGATCACGAGGCACAGAGCTCAGATGGAGTTCAGCATTTACGTGGGACCGCTTCATAGACGCGCTCCAACGTCGTGTTCTTGTAAAACCAAGCAGAAGAGCAAGAGACAATAACTCGGCACGAGATAACAAAATAACACAAACAAGAAACTTTGCACTGCAGTAATGAGAAGCACAACAAAACACGTTTGCTGAAAAACTTTTTAATAGAAACCCGCGGCCAAATGAATATGGAAAAATACAGATTTGACTGTAAACTTATGCTGACATACAAATCAGGATAAAAAAAAAAGTTGCACTAAAAACAAGCAGACTTGATTTTTACTGCATCTCAAAAGAAACATTCAGGTGGAGTAAAAACAACACTGCTGTGAACCGTGTGTCTTCAGGCACTGCTGGCTAATCGAGTTCAAAGTCCACCATCAGGCAGAAGGTGTCCAAACTCTCCACAAAACAACCAAACAAGAAGCTAAAACCCACCGTTTGTGTCAAAGTGATGCGTTTTCTCGTTTGTCGCTCATCACAACAACCAACAATGGTTAATGTTAATCAAAATGACACTGAAAGTCTGTGCGTTACAACTTGAAATCGGCAGTGCATCATCACTCTCGTGCTGCGTCGTCTTTCCAAAACAAAGACGCAGAGGAGAATCACAGGAGTGACAGCCATCACTGGAGGCAATACAGCAACACAAACAGGACTAAAAGAACAGCGCTGTCATCTGTCAGTGTCGTATTAGTGTTCACAGTGAAGAAACACAAAATTAAACATGTTCAGTGAAAAGAATTGTAGAAAAAATATAGAAGTTTCTCTCTTGGCTTTGTTAAGTATCAAACCTTTTCATACCCCAACAATTTACAAAGATATCAGGTCGGTGCAGTCGGCTGTTTAACATTAAAAAAAAAGCACCTTAGAGTCACAAAAGAGGAAATCATCGATGTACAAACACGTAGAAAATGATATAAAGAAAGAAGCATGAATCTGTGACAGTGTAGTGCTGCAAAAACTGCTTGCAGTTAAATGCATTTTTAGCTTTGGAAACATGTTAATTATCCCCACTGTACATGGTTAAAACGAGCGAGGTGGAGGCAACGCGTGTGCTTTTGGTCATGTATGATGCCCACTGGTTAAACCTTAACCAGGAAGTTTCTGACCAGGATGTGATAATAAACCGATCCTGGGCAGCTAATATCAGGACGACTTCTCATCGTTTTCTGTCTCTTCTGCCTTCGACTGCAGGATGTAAATAAAGCAGGCAGAAGCTGAGCACTTTGTATAAGCCTGAACATGTTAGTCTTTTGACAATAACATGCATACACACTTATCAATATTAAAAAATTATACCAGCTGTACACGAAGATCAAACCAGTATAATAATTTTAGTTTACCACAGAGATGATTATGTCAATCACTGCTTTACAGAAAAGCCACATATGTGGAAGATACGATTTACGTAATTTCAAAAGAATGTTGCCATTGCGTCATGTGACCACCAGAGGGCAGTGAAGAAAACATAACAACACGTACAGTAGACTCATGGTGGAGCTCACGGCTTCCAGAACAGCTTACAGGTGGTAAGCATGAACATTTGAAGCTTAATACTGCGACAGAAAAACCACATCTGTCACGGTGCAGTATCTCTTCCTCTTTCATGTGGCTGAGCATGCAGGATCTTTCCCAGCACAACTGTCAGCATTTCTCCAGCTGCTGTTAGCCTTCAGGGTCACTCAGGTCCGGGGTCTTTGTTGACCAGATCCACAACAGATCTGTTGCCCATTTCACACCCTGAAACAACTTCCCTAATACGTGATTTCTGGAAAACAGAACCTGTGCTGATTTGATTGCAGCACTTCCTGTTAAGTCTGGGTCCATTAGTTTGGATCAGATCAGAGTTTGCTTAAGTCCACTCAACCTTCCTGTCCTAGGAAAACATGCTACGACTCCAGGACACAAACCTCTGCGTCTGTCTGTGTGGTCACCTGTCTGTCCACCCATCTGTCCATGAATCTGTCTGTGGTCAAGCACCCCACTTCTCTTTCCCCTGCCTCCCTCTGTCTTTTGGCGAGGTCACTAGCGATAGCCAGTGCTCCTCCTTTCAGGAACCTGACGAAGTTCTCTCCAACTAACGGCCCCATGGCGTACATGCCTGGGCCGTCTGCCGCGACCACGTTGTTTGTGAATGGGTCCACATCGATAGGGTTCCTCCGGCACGAGATTGTCTCACTGGGATTGATGCCAAGCGAACGACCATTGTCATTCAGAAAGGAAAGATTTGGGTGGGCGCCGATCAGCACCAGCGCCTTGGAGACCTGGACCACCATCTGCTGACCAGCATCTGACTCCAGAACGCATTTCTTGTCTGGTCTGAAGGCCACAACCCTGTACCGCGGGAAACTCAGGTAACCCGGGTAGGACGAGGTGGACGAGTTGGTGGAGGAAGACGGTGGGAGGGAGGAAGGAGAGGAAGGGGTGGAGTCGTCATGCAGGCTCTGAGTGTGGTCATGTGGTGGATGGCTTGGCCGGCACTGCTGCTGAGTCATCATTTGGTGAACCTGGAGGCCAAGGGACAGAAAAGAATAGCTGAGATGTGGTAAACGATTTATCAAGCACGTGACGTTTCTGCAGACGGTGTGGTAAACTATCGGCTGCTTCGGGTATCGAACTCTCACCTTGTGGTACTCTGGGTACAGCAGTTTGGGCAGCTGGTTGAAGATGAGGTCGGGGTCAGTGACCGAGCGTCTGAAGGCGTGGTAGACGGGGGTGTTGAGATGGTGGGCAGCCAGTACTGCATCGGCCGCCGTAAGCCCCGCCCCCACCACCAACACAGGGTCTGAAGACTGGTCGAGTTCGCCACGAGAGATGGCCGCCTCTAGCTCCCAGAAAGAGTGGCAGACGTAGGGCAGGGACTCCCCCTCCACGCCGAGCCTGGCCGGGATGTCGTGGGTCCCTGTTGCCAACACCACATTGTGGGCCAACAGGGAGAACGGCACCTCCGTGGAGACGGAAGAACCATCTAAAACGACGAGGGAAACGGGGAGGTGAACATGTGGCACTAGCTTTCATTCTCAAACAACACGTTATATCACCTTTTCGTTCAGTCTTTTCGTTCAACATACCCCCAAGTTCTTCCCCCTCTCTGCGCTGCAGTCCCGTCACTCTCCAGCAGGGCGGCGACCCATCTTGCCCGCCAGGCTTTCTGGTTACGGAAGTGACCGTGGTCCCACAGGCAAAATTCTGCTCCAGAGACATCTGAGAAACGTAGTGTTGATAGTAGGAGGCTATCTCTGCTGGTGTGGCGCGGTCATTTCGTACGTTTCTGGAATAAAATAAAATAAATATATAATCAAAATCAGAATCAGAATCCCTTTATTTATCCCTGAAGGGAAATTCTTAATAATAAAATAAGTGTACACCTTATCAGGCTGTTCACTAAATCTGCAGCTGGCTGTCTGTTGCCTGAGACTCGCAGATTATTAACTAACTCCATGCAGAAAACAGAGCTGACTGAACATGTTTTATTATGTTTTATTAACTGTGTTGTGTATTTAGCACACGTTGTCATGTGAGCCTCAGGTGCTGGACAGACCTGCGCTTTTCTCTCATCCACTCCTTCAGTTTGAGTCCGGGAAGCTCCATCCAGTTAGCGAGGCTCAGAGTTAACATGGAGCCCTCCATGGCCTGGGAAGAACACACACACACACACAATTATGATCAATCAGTTGTATTGATCCGCTGTACTGATCTCAATGTCATCTAGAAAAGATTTAACTTTCAGAGCTCTCGGTTGAGAACCTGAATTAAGCTCTTCAAACTGTTCGCCTCATGTGACGGGCACATCTCATTGCCGGCGTGTGCAAATAAGCAGCTGCCAAAGGGAAACAAAACGTGTTTGCATACATTGTCACAATGTCTGCTAAGCAAATTTGTCCTGCCGTTCGTCTACAAAGACAAGCTTGTTCATGTTGTGTAATGGGTTTCTGTATGTCAGGAAATGTTACAGCCATTCAATTCAAGAGGTTACAGTCAATCATAAAAGATGATATTTAATATTGAAGCCCAACACGTCAAACAGATCTTATTACCCCGTTCCCTTTGGCAAACCAACATATTTGTATAGTCAAATACTCACAAAACAATAACATTAGCATTGACCCAACAATTCAGCGTAAAGATCCATCAGTGTGGTGCTTACGTGTGCTTCTATGAGCCTAAACCACACAAGCATAATCATAAAGTCTCTTCGAAACAGACAACTGAGCAAAGAAATTATACAAAAGCTTAAACCAGAGTATCACCTCATCGCTGCTGTCCTAAACTCCCCGTTTACCAAACTGCTTTCGCTAAAATTAGGTCTGGCATCAAGTGAATAATCGATAATAATCTACAGGTAATCAGTGGGCTAATCGACGTACATGCCAGGCGCCTCCAGGCGGCCCCTTGCCCAGCACCAGGTGAGGGATAGCACGCTCGGGCTCGTATCGCCATTCCAGCGGCGATGTGTGGTCCAATCCGAAGTCGCTGTCAGGCAGCAGCAGCGAGTCAAAGAGCACAGCTACGGGATTGGACGATCGTCCCTCCAGCCCCTCGCACAGGTACTCCAGGTCCTGTAGAGAGAGACAGGACCAGAGAGGGACGTTTATGATCCTTCAGTCAATTCATACAGCCAAAACAACCTAATGTGCGTGCGTGTGTGTGTGTGTGTGTGCTACCTGCTCCAGCAGCGACAGGTGAGGCTGCTCTCCCAGCTTGCTGTGCAGCAGGGGGTTCGGGTGCGATGCCTCAGGTGACAGGTAGGGGGTGTAACCCGACAGCAGGTATGATAGACAGATCCCCGATGGGCCGTTACCTGAGAGAGAAGCAGGTGCGTTTCAGTGGGACTGTCATGTAGCTGCAGCTAAGCAATGTGATTGGTCGACTGCATTGACCAGCAACATAACGTTTGTGTCTGCTGGTTGCTATGGTTACACCTGCAGTTTGAGGGGAATTTGTTGTTGTTTTGCAGGGACAAACCGTGTTGCGTAATCGTAAAATAAATCCATGAAAGCGCCTACTTGCATCGCACAGTCATTCAGTAACTACAGTATGAAACTCTGCCACAGCAGCGTGACTCAGCAAGTTTGAATACCACAGATCAGGCTGTACAACGAGCACATGAAGAAGCCACTTTCATTTTGCAGGAAACCTGCCAAATGTTTCACAACATACAAATCCTGAGCTCATTTAGCACAGACCACAAACATGTCGTTTCTTTGGAACAAAAAAACAAAGAAAACTAACCAAAACATATCTGGACTTTTTCTGTGGTTTTATGTAGTTCTTTAATTGAGCGTTCGATCTGTAAAGTATAATAATTCATCATTCATAAGAAAATGCTTAGTGGATATCGATTCTTCTTCTTCTTCTTCTTCTTCTGCTGGTGGTGCTGCAACACACACCCGACTGGCAACATCTTCAGTGCACCTTCTACCACATACATTAGTGCGAGCCTGCCTCTCCACTTCCTGCCTGACATGGCTGTGTCGACATGTCCTGAGGCCACGCAGCTTTTAGCCTGCACGTAATTATTAGCAATCGCTGTATGAATGTGAACCAAAGCACTTCCTTTCTACGCACTTCTGTGTTTTACTGGGTTGTCACGCTGTAGCCCAGACGCAAAACACTAAAGAGTTGGATAGATTAAAAACAAAAAAACTCATTCTCCCTCCTCATACTTAGCAAATAGATGTAAAACTATTTATACTTTTATAACTCTCAACTCATTTCTTGCACTTGAGAAAGCAGCAGGTCGGCTTTTGCAGTGCGCTGGTAATACACCTGTTATAAAACCACTGCGGGTTACTGATGCCTTCAGGTGCTTCAGAAAAAGTAGGACAAAAGGCACACAAAGGGGATCGTTTCATAATGTGAGCTGTACGTGTGTGTGTGTGTGTGTGTGTGTGTGTGTGTGTGTGTGTTTGTTTCTTACCAATAATCACCACAGGCAAAATCTCCCCAGACAGAAACTCTTTGTTGTGAAGATCCATTTTGACTAAGGAGAGAAAAACATTATTGTTATTATTAATCTAATGTCTGCATTACTGTAGCTAACGTTATCACCACTTTTATCCAAGGCTGAGAAAGTAGAGTGAGGGCAGATCTGGTTAATGATTGAAGTCCAGTCAGCAGTCACAGTGGTCAGTCAGTACATTTCCACTGACCTGACACACACTCTCACCCACTCACTCACACACTTCCCAGTCTGACCTCACAGTTTAACATAGCAACATGACCTTGACGGAACAAAGAAGAGCAGATATGGTGTTGCCTGACACACACACATTGTGCATCTCAGCGTAGTGGTTAATATGTGTCATATGTGACACAGTGAGAATCACATGATTAGTTCTGAGTGTTTCTGTGTTATTATGTGAGTTTTTGTCACATTTGGCTCATAAAGCACACACACACACAATCCAGTTAATTCAGCTAATCGCAGGATGCTCAGAGGCCGAGGGCAGGCTGCCAGCAGTCGGATCATATTTCACTACCTCAGGCATGTGTACAAACAACACACTCCTGTCACGGGTTAAATTTCACTAAATGAAAAGGGTGTGCGGAGCTTAAAAAGAAGATGAAACCTCCGGCAGCATTTGGGGCTGGAGTTTCTTCTGTTGATCCTCAGGGCTGGGTGTTCTTTTATTTTCTCTTTTCTACAAGCATTCAGCAGCCTTAAATTTGCCGGATGACGGCACCATGGAAACTGCTTCCAGACAACGGATGCCTGCTCTTCCTCCTTGCTGTCCATTTTTATTTTTTTTTACCTTCTTGCTTTTGTAAACATGTTCTCTACAAAATTCTTATGGAATAAAGAAGCCCAAGGTCTGAAATGCTGAAAAAAAAAAACAACTTTGCCTTTTTATATCGTCTCTAAAGTGAAGAACTATCTGACGCCGGACATGCTTAAATCTGTAACTTTAAAATATTCTTTTCCACTTTTTCTTTCCCTGCACAGAAACAAACTGTCACCGTGTCGGCTCCTACACGCTAAAGCCAGCTGAAGGCAACAGGTTGTAGGAGGTGTTTGGTCTGGGTGGAGGCGGCACACAGACAGACCGACAGACTGAAACATAATACAGATCATGATGTCATATACAAACTTGCAGAGGGACGGGCGGAGCGCGGCAGCACAGGCTTTGAAAAATCTGCAGAGTCATGCTTACACGGACAGAAACTGAGACACAGGGTCAAGTGTGAAGCAGCCAGGAGAAAGAGATGAGGATGAGGAGGAGGAGGAGGAGAAAGGGAGCGAAGAGAGGAACGAATGAAACAGAACGAACGAGAATAAAGAGGGAAGTTGGGAAAGAAAGACAGTTACATAAGGGGAGTGCAGAGGCTGGCGCTGAGCCCAGAACAGAGTGTGTTTCAGCGGTTTGCAGTGGAGTGTGCACACACACACACACACACACACACTGTACATGCCTACGTGCAGCCCTACTGGCCCAGTTTCCTTGTGGAATCGACTTGACAGGATAATAACTTTTCCTTCGCTTTTTTTGGCAGAAAACACTGAGTGCTTGTGTCTGCCAAGAAAAGGTAACCAAGCCCTGATTTACAGTAAAGAGCCCCAGTCATCACAGTCAGCGGGCCCATTGTTGTCTGCTAAATATACGTTGTTGATATTTCACTGTTTGTGTCATCTATTTTCTGCCATCTTCCTTCGTATTTGCTATTAATGGAAACTGGTTAGCGGCATGTGCCGCCTGGCTGCAGGTTTACGTGGAAATCGGGCTCTCAGTTTTACTAAAAATCTCTCAGTCAAAGCAAAACAAGGTTTTTTTGAGTTGTCGTCTTTATCGGCAAACAGCCACCACTGCTGGTGTCTATCGGACATGACTCAGGCAAGAAAAATAACGAGCCAAATATTGGCGCTGACACTCACCAAACGGGTGCACCACATAATAAACATACATAATCACACACAACTTCCTTTTTACTCTGTGTGTGTGTGTGTGTGTGTGCATGAGTGCTCACAAGTATGTGTGTGATGTGGGTGCAACCAGTGTGGCCAGCCACTCAAAATGATGCTCAGAAGGTGATGCAAGTCTGGCTCACACCATCACACGCTGAACACAGAAACAAATTAGGACGTCTCCTGAAGGAAACAAGGGCATTTCCTGTTATTTCAAAATAAAATTGGGAGGAATGAATGGAATGTGGGTCTTTTAATTCTTCTTTTAATCATTTTTACGGAAAACTTCAAAGGCAGTTTCGGCTGTCCTTCTTTTCTATGTAAAAATTGGCTTTGTAGACAAAAAAAAATAGTTATATTCCACAAAAAGATCCAACCCCAATCCTCAATGTGACCCCGGAGTCGCATTCCTCTGCTGCAAATACAGCCAAGCCCAGCGTCTAATCCAGCTGCTGGTGTTATTTTAATACTGGAACACCTCTTTAATTTAATCTTTCACGTCATGGACTGCGTCTCCAACACCAGCAAACACTTCAGAAACGCACCATATGGCACCTGCACTAAGTGACGCCGTCCTGAAGCCATCTTGATGCCGACCATCTGCCATCTGCACCGGCCAGACGGCTAATGAGATTTTAATTATCTGCCCACTGAACGGCTAAACACCTGCTGGAATCTGTGGACGCCACAGAAAGTGCTGCTTATACACCCAAAATACTTAAGTTTGTTAAGACAAAGACCATTTAATAAAGACAGTCAAGCATTTTACATATTAACACTGAAAAGGTTGGTCAACCAGTTAAGTATTCACTTACTACATTTGTTTCAATCATTTACATGAATGAGTTTTGGTCTAATATTATTACTACTATTATTATGCATTGGCAGAATTTAAAACAAAAAATGAACAGCAAATGTCTTTTATTTTTCTGACACTTCTCAGAGGCAGATGAATTATGTAAATGTGCGAATCTAAACATATGCAAATCAGCCTGCTGTGCATGACAGAGAAATTCAACAGCAATTTAAACCCATTGTTGTACCTGTACTTCACTTGAGTTTTAGGTTTTAGTTTTTCCCAAAGCAAATACTTCTAAATCACCACACTTAAGAGGGATATACTGCACTTGTTCCTGCGGTGAATTTTTCAGTTGAAGCTGCAGGAAGTAGTTATCAACCAGACTACAGTGTTTTCACATGTAAAGCATGCCCAGTTAGTAAAATATGATGCATTGTGGTAGTCTGAATACCCAGCTGTGCATACAGTTGCATGTATGCTAACATGCATAAAGTTAGCCCCACTGTGACAACTTTAATAAAGCACTAACAAGTCAATATTACTGGATTATTATAATCCTAATCACAGATTAGGATTTTAAAGACTATACGTGACTCTGAGCTGGGCCCTTCCACATAATGGGCAATAAAGATATTTTACTTAAAGGTGTGTTAAAGGCATGCTGTGCGGGGCTGTTTGTAAACACGCCATTCAAAAATGTGGAGGAAGCAGCTCTGGAGAAATACCGTCGCTTCCGGCTGACAAACCACCAAAACCAAGCGTGAGCACATCCCGAACACTAAATAATAAGAAAGTCAGACACACACACACACCACACACGCACACACGCGCGCGCACACACACACACTCCTAGTAGGTCTAATGGCTTCCGACTCTCACAAAGTGTTTATACTGCGGTGATGTTAGTCTCACTCAGGTAAAATGTCCGTGTACTTCACCTCTTCTTTACAGGCAGAAACACCGAGAAAAGTCCCGCACTGCGCGCGTGTGTGTGCGCGCGCAGGCACGGCCCACCTACCAACCCGCCGGCAGGACTCACATACGTCAGTGACCTGCACTCCCATCACGCCGTTATCCCAAGACTGCTGCATGAATCGATCTTAATGACACACACACACCCGCATGCGCTTCACGCGGCTCGTGATGAATTCAAGATGAAGGTTACTCACAGATATTCCCCGGTGATGCGGCGCTGTGGCGTGTCCTCTTCCCACTATCAGAGACTTTGAGCAGAGAATCTATTCTTATTTTGTCTTTCTTGTCTTCTTCTGACTCTCAGTCGGTCATTACGCTGCTTTGTTCTACGCTTTTTATCCGATTTCTTCCGCACATGTGCAACGCAAGCGTCCAGCTGCAGTTCGGAGCCGCACACTCATATTATATACTGCGTTTGGAGTCCTGCCCCCGTCAGCCAATCAGCAGCGACCTCGCTCCTCGCCCCTCCCCCCACCACCGACCACCCAAGCCACACCCCTCCCCCTTCCCATATCTGCTCATTCCCGCCCTCACCAGCTCTGTCGTAACGAACAAAGATCGTCTATATGTGTGCTATAGAAGAGGCATGAGGATGACGTTATGGCGATAGCTTCATCTTCTTCCCTCGCTTTCCATAGGCACATTTTAGCATGTCACAACATGTCACTTGTGTCTGAAAATATAATCAGAGTGAGAGCTCTGCATATAAAGAGAGTTTGGTCAATTTTCTAACAGTCGCTTTATAGAAGTTATGCTGACTGATGGGAGTTATTTTTTGGGGGAGGGGGGGTGGTTGGTTTTGGTTAGTTTTTGAGCAAATAGTCTCCACAGCTATCGAAAGAACTGCAGTAAAATATGATCCACATATTCACGTTGGTAATGTAGCGGTGGTGTTTATGACCAAGACTGTCCCATCGGCCTCGGCGGACCATCGTGTTCAGTGCCAACTGTGTTAACATCTGTGTTCTGAGCCTTTTATTATTAAAAAAGACTGACCTTCTGATTTGTAGCCATTTTGTAACTTCGTTTTCTCAAGTGCAATTAGGGTGCAGCACCATAACGCCCTCCTCGAACCACCTGTCACAACCCCTCAGCCTCATTGGCTCCCAGGCTTCTGGCTCTTTCCATCATGACGCGACAAGCTGAAGGCGCGCGGCGGAGTTGCTTTTCTCATCACTTGTGATGATCATTGGGTGACGTCGGCACAGCCAAACGCGGGGAGCCAATCGGTGATCAGATCACTGATGACCGCCGCGGGCTGTACGTGTTGCACGCCACCTCGATGATAAGCCGCAAGCTTGTGCTTTGTCTTCGGTATAAATAAACTCTGATTCAGAGAATGCAATTAAGAGGCATAACTCTTTCAACTGACAGGAAAGCATTTGTCTTCAGGAAAAAATAATAATTTTAAGAGTTTAAACTAAATGGATACTTAAAATAGGAGCATGCATGTTGTTAAAATGGACCTTTGATTGATATTTCTCGTGCCTGTAAGAGTGAGCGTTCCGAGGAAAGGTCAGGGGGTCCCCAGCATTAAATTCATAAAAGTAAAAATGATAATAATCAAGGTCTAAACTTAACTGACAGTTATTTTATCTTATGTCAGAAGGTAAAGAGTAGAAATATGTAATTCACATTACAGAGTAATTTACCAGCAGGAATGTGCACCCACATGGGTGGCTTGTGAATTTACTCTTGTGGATCAGTAAAGATTCATCTTTATATCTTATGTTTATGTTTCATATTACATCATAATTTATTTTTTGGTTATATTTTGTCCCAAATGTGCAAAGTTGCTGAAGTTGTCAAACAAAAGAAGTGGAGTAAAAAGTCCTACAGTATTTGCCTCAGAATTGTTGCGGAGTAGAAGTATGAAGAGGCAGGAAATGGAAACACTAAAGTGAGGTAAAAGTACTTCAAACCTGTACTAAAGTACAGCAGTAGAGCCTCGCCAGACTCACCCAAACGATTGCACCACTGCTTCTTCACATGGGAAGAAGCTGACTTTAAGTCGACGCCTCCTTGTAGGGACAAGTTGAATTAGGAGGCAAAAGCTTACGCTGTCTCGTTAAGCCCGAGTCTTAAATCAATGTCAGAAAACTGATGGAGACCAGATATGATAAAGTTTGACCTGATAGTGGCTCTAGATGACAAATATGGAGATGGTCCTCTGTGCATCATGAATACCTGCAGAGAAGTTCATGACAGTTTATCCAATGATCATTGAGTAATTAAACTCGGGGTCAAAGCGGTGGCTGCTGACAGTGTGGCTGTGTGTGCGTGACAAGCATTGGCGAGGCAGGCTCGCATGTGGGAAAACCGAAGTCTGAATCCTGTGCTCTCATGTATGGTATGCAGCTGTGGCATGCAGTGAAGCTGTTCGCTTATGTAAGACTTAAAGAAGGACATTAAATCGTACAGAAATTCTTCTGTAGTCAGCAGAAGCAGTCAGTCAGAGAACAGCTTGATGTTCTTCATTTCATTGGTCCAGTCTGTCTGTTACTGACCCAGTTTTTGTTTTATTTGTTATTTCGGACTTATCAACACCTCTGATCATTTGATCATTTTAAAGGTGTATTTCATGAGCAGTGTGGTTGATCCAGCTGACCGAAAGACAGAAATAAGACGAGTTAGATAATTAATTTTCACAGCAGATTCTTCAATCACAACATTAGCAGAATTTTTATTTTGCTGGTATGTCAGCTGATCCCTAAACATTACATGTCATCCAGCTATACGGAGGAAGGGTCACATTTCTTTGTCACATTAGCAGTGATAATTATTAAATGGTCACATTTTCAAAATAAAGCCTGCATTTCAGGGCACGCTTGCAGTTTGGTTAAGCTTTAGGAAGATGACATGAAGCGAAGCACTGAAGACCTGACAAACAGCCAAGACTCATATCTTCACATCTACTCTCTTCCTGTGAGGGACTGACTTATCACTGCCTGAATCAGAAGCTTTTAGCGGCCAATTGAGAGCTCTGTCGTCTCCTCGGTCGTGACTGACGCTGTGTTACTTTCTCGTCAAATGCATATCAAGAGAGTGAATGCTGCGGAAACAAACATAATCTGATATCTCAGTCATAAATGATGAGCTGCTGAGCTGTTAACTTAATGTGCAGCGTTTGTAGAGGCTGAACTGGAGACAGACGTGCAAACGGCGACGTGACCGAGATGCTCAACAAACCACATAGTGACTAAAAGTCTGAATTTGACCTCCACTGTTATTTCTATCCCTACTGACCCTCACGATAGAGCAAAATATCAATGAAAAACAAAAGCCTGCAGTTCGAGGACGTTGTGGCCACTGATGTGGTATGTGAAAGTGATCTGGCTGAGACACCAAACTGCTGCCTGACTGGTTTCACAGAGAAAAATGAAGCAGAGTCCTGCAGAAGCCTGTGTGGCAGGTTGTGCTGGCACTCAGAAAGATCTTTAAACGATTATCTTTGTTTCATACTGTGGTGTTACTGAGCCTTGACTGTAACAATGAGTTAAGCAGCATCTTTACTGTGGTTACAGAAGGTGCTGAGACTCGTGAGTTTATATTAGTTGATCCAGTTTGTTGGGTTACTTCAGTCGACCCTGCGGTCTAACAGCTTCAGACCTGAACTGCGACAGGAAAATGTGGCAGAGGATGAAGACTCGTCAGGCTGCATGCCGGAGGACAATGGAGGAATGTCCCATAGGGGACAAAGTATGAAAAAAAAAAATCAATTTATGCCTCAACAAAACAATAAAAACATTGAACCAAAACAGAAAAATGAAGCTCACTGGCAGTGAATGTTCTGCAGGGCCTTTCAGTACAAACTCTGTCTTGTTGTGTTCATTAAAACACCTGAGCAGCAATTTGTTGTGCTTCATAACCGCTTTGCAATTGGCTTCTTGCCCTCCTGGCACCTTCTATAGCATCACACTTCACAAGCACACTGTTAAACAAAGCTGCACTCTTTCAGTTCCTGAAGTGGATGAACCGTAAGTGGCAACAGTCACTCACTGTCAAAGCTTCAGGCCGATATTTGGTTACTAACATAAACTAATACCTAAAGAAAAGGCTTCAGGTTTCAGGCAAACTGCTCCGACGGCTTTAGATGTGAGAATCTAAAGATGCTTTTGGGAAACCAGACGCCGCCCTGCGAGTCTCAGCGTAATCCTGTGCAGGAAGCTTTTCTTTGTCCGTGTGTGAGCCGACGTCACCGGGATCTGCTTCGACCAGCGGAGATCACAGGCAGGGGATGAACAGATCAGAGCGAGACAAAAGCGCCTGTGAAGGGTTAAAAGCACACAAAGCATTCCTCCTCTGCCTTTTTTTCCAGGAATAGAGAGAACATTTGGACACGGTGAGGTACAGTGGCGCTCCGACACGGGACGGGTTTCACACAGCCCAAAGAAAACAGCAACGGATGAGATGTGCCGCGTCTGAGTTTTTACACGAGTCAGGCTCTCTGACTGCTCGTGAGACCACACACACACACACACACACACACACACACACACACGCACGCACACGCACCGAAAGATGCCGGTTTAAGACAAACAGGATGCAAGATTCAAAATTGAAAAGAATTCCAAAGTTTTGGGAGCAGCAGGCGATGCTCTGTGCTTTGTTGCTTTTAACAGCAGCCAAAGTCTCAGCTGTGACATTTGAAATGTCCTAACTGGTTGAAAGTTTAAAGGCTTTCGGTTGTGTAAGTTTCTCTTTTTAGAGGACATGAAGTGAAACTGGTTTTCTCTGACACCCTCCTCCTGCACTCCCAGACCCCTCAGGCCCCACTGTTCTTGAATTTTCCTCGGGATCAAAAAAGTATAAGATAAGATAAGAACTTTATTGATCCCGCAGGAAATTGTTGTTCCAGGGTTGCAATACAAAGAATCTATCTGTCTGTTCCATAAATCCCAGGAGAACATTCATCTGTCACCAGACAGACAAACATTCTGATAATTCATATTTACAGCATATTCTGGCCTAACTTTGGGCCCTTCTGCCAGTCTTCATGCTAAGCTAGGCTAACGAGGCGTAACGTCAGAAATAAAACTGTTGGGCTGTTCCTTTCAGATTCATCTGACCCTGTAGGCGTCGAACGTGTTGTTGATTTTTTTTAACTTGCTCACACTGGAGGGGGACTCGACCCCGAACCCGATTAAATGCAGTCCAGGCCCCTTCCTATCGACTGGGGGAATTTTGTTGACAATTGGATTAAAGTATTACATAAATAAGATTTACATAACATTTTGCGTTTTGTGCTGAGCGGCCGACGGCTCGGTGGTGACATAACACATTTCAGTATTATGGAGACGGCTGGGATCAGCAGATACAATCAGCAGAACTGCAAACACTGACTGACTTTAAGATGACTCATTTGTGAGCTGCTCTGCGTTTTATTCTTGGTGTTGTACTGTACTTGCACTATTTCATCCTGGTGTTTTATTTATGGTTTTCATCAGTCTGTTGTCTTATTTCTGTTTCATTCACTCCTGTGTGTTTTTATTTTTGTATTTAAAAGCATGCAAATTATTTAAATAAATACCTGAATATCTTCTTCTTCAGATCTATGGGCAAACACCAGATTTCTGTTTTCTTTTATTTAGTTTCTTTTTGTTTTTGTGAAAGGGAGATTTGTCTTTTATTATTAAAACCAGGATTTTTCCCACATTTTTACTATGCAGGTAAATTATTATCCAATATTAATAATAAACTTTATTCATGGGAAAGCTTTCAAAAAATGTTTAAAACAACATGTGTATGAGACAGTTAAAACGATATAAATGATAAATAAATTAATCACATAATCAGTATTCAGGATTTATTTATTTCATTTTTTTCTGTCCGGATTTGGTTGTTGACAGCCGGTGTGGGCGCCATGTGCACGGTTTGAAAGAAACGAGTCGTGTGAGGAGCTTTGGTGCTTTTCTCAGCAGCCCTTCGTCCAAAAAGATGCTTCGTCTGTGTTACGTAAGGATGATTCACCTTCCTTTTGGACGTGAGAGCCAAATGCCGTAGATCTACTGATGTGTAATGTCATCCAAAGAGGGGAGTGACATTTGGCCCGGTTTCACACCTCTGAGTCACCGCAAATCTTAGGTTTGTTTCTGCCAGGTGGATTAAGTCAGGCATAATATAATATGATAGAACGGTAAGCCACACATCAGCGCTCTCAGGGTTTTAAAGCACATTAATCATCTCTAAACTGTCTCCCATGTTGACATGTGTTGAGGTTGTGCAGCCCTCCACAGATTGTGCTGATGGTGTTGGTAAGTGTGTCTAACCAACAAACCAAACCACGCTAACCGACTACTTGTTGTTCACATTCACTTCTCTTACAGCCAGCCAGCCGCCCCCCGAGGCGCTCCTCGCATTTGGAAAGCCTTTCATTTAGCATGAAACAAAGCTGTTTTATGTTCAGAACTGCTGCCTTTAACTTGTCTTCCATGCTGAAGTGCATGAGGTTGTGCAGCTGAGATGAGAAGACGGATTATTCCCGTTGCCGTGTGTGAAGTCAGGGTGTGGTCAGCATAAAGAATAAACCCAGGGCCAAACAGCAAACCTGTCTGCTGAATCATGTTCTGCCTCATTTTTCTATTTAATCCAAACTCAAACAGAAGCAGAAGTTTTGTCCCAACAGAAGTGCTGAGCGGATGGACACATTGTTCTTGTTCATCAAGAAATAGTTCCGCTAACACCCTCTGAGATGATATGTTGTTGTTTTTAACGTTTCTGCTTCTGCACGGATCAAATAATCTGCAAACAGTGTGCAGACTTGGACGGCATACGAGGTGTTGGTTGGTGTGTTTTTAAACTGGCTAACTGTTAGCTTCTCGCTCAACTAAGCTAGGCTAAACACATCCTGACTCCAGCTTTGACCACAGATCGACATCCATCTTCTGATCTCACTCTCAGAAAGAAAAGCAACAAGTTTATTTCCCAAAATGTTTAGAAACCACAACCTGTAAACTCGATTTGAGAGCAACTTTCTGGTGCTAAACCTGTAAAGGTGTCATAATCACAACCAGGCGGAGGAGGATGAGCTGCTATGAGACGTGTGTCGCAAAGTGCTTCACACAGGCAGCACAACAGAACAGGAAGTCATAAAAGTGCAGATTAAAAAATTAGAAATTAGTCATTCCAGAGCCTCAGGGTGCTGAGATTTTAGTATGGCCTCTGGAACAAATTAAAGATCTCAAAGTACGTACGGTAAGAGGTCAGAATTACAACAGGGAGGAGGCTGTGAAGAGCTTTAAAATGATCAGTAAAATCTTTCAAATCTATTCTGAAACATACCAAGAGTCAGTGTAAAGAGGCTAAAACAAAAAACCTTAATGAAAAGTATTATCAGCTCATGTGTATAAAGCATAAAATGTCAATTTACATTAGTAACACCGTGTTGCATGTATTAGCATGACTATAAATGTTAATACAAGCGATTCCGTCTCTGGAACAACGGAGGGCTGTCATCTTTCACCTCATATTACCTTCACCTGATTGGATCTAAAATAAACACACCTGCATGCAAGTGTGTGTGTGTGAGACCCATTACATAACGCTGATAATGCAAATGAAAGAATATTGGAGCAAATAAACATAGAGGAGTCAAGTCAAGTGCCACATCATACTTTTCTAATGATAAGCAACGGTTCAAAGGTGCATAACCACGAATTAAGCCAAAGTGGAGGAACGTACTTATCTTCGGCATATTCTACACGTTCATTTGTAAAATATTGATTATTATTCTCATCTGAATGGGATTCTTAACTTTTTCTACTTATGACCCGACCTTCATTTCCTCCCGTTTGCCCCAGTTTCCCTTTTCCCTCCTTCACTCGGCAGCCTTCTGTCCATTTCTGACACATTAACATTTCAGAGTTCAAAAGTACACTTTTTACTCCTTTTTTTACAGTCTCGCTGTGTATTTTCTGCTCACGGTATGTAGTTGCTCATCGAGATGTTATTTTCTTGTATTCTTCCATTCGAAGACACAACCACAGCTTCCGCCGCCAGCGTCGGCTGTTCCCAGCTGCAATCAGTTCACGAGTTGTGACAAACGTACACAACAAACATAAAGATGTTTTTTAAAAAGGCAGTTAGGCTTCTTTTTTTAAATCTCAACATGTACATTTTCTCTCTGTACACGAGGAGAAAGAGGACGAGCTGGAATGTCACCGAGGAGTTAAAATGTCCTCCAGAAATGTAAACATGGCGCAGACAGACGCAGGTGGACTGAAACGCCACTGACTCAGCAGTTGTCCACTGCGGTGACAGATGGAGGCGGATGAAGTGGATGGATGTTTGACTTCCTTTGTGTAAACCCGTTAGCATGTTTCAGCCCCACCTGGTAACCTGCCAGCCTGCTCTTTTGTCTGCCACATTAAGAACCGTTGCTTTGTCCAAGTCCAGACGAAAAGCCCGCAGTGCCGTCACAGTGTTGCTAAGGGACAGGTTTATGAACACATCTGTTACGTTTAGCGCGGCGATGCTCCACGTGAAACCCTGACTGTTACGTGCAGTACGTCGAAACCTTTCGTTTACTAACTAAACTACAAAACCTGAACTAAAAGATTAAACCTAAAGGAGTGAAACTAAAAGTCACTATTGACTTTGCTAATTTAAAAACAAACCGTGAGATGTTCCTGAAAATAATTAAAAGTTAAAAGTAATTTTGATTCGCCACATCAAACCAAACTGCTACTGAAAACTGGTGCTACAAAAAGCATCTCAGTGACGCCTTTTGGTAATGAGCCATGGGGATAAGTTTTGTTTTTATTTGGCCACGTTTTGAGGTATCTGCTTCCCATACAACAGAAGAGAATGGCATTTTGTTTTCTTTTGTTTTTTGTTTTGCTCATAACATTTAAAACTGACATTTAAAACAAGTGTTACCTGCCTTTCCAGACTTTTAGTTTCGAATATGAATTCACCCTCATTGTATCACAGTTACGTGTGCGTTAATTAACGATTAATGCTTAATTCTTCGGTTAGACAAACAGTGTCGGTTTGAAAGACGTTGTCTGGTTGGTCTGATGAGAAGATCGTCATATCTGTAAATTAAACGTGAAGTTACAGTCCGCAGCCGGGTAGCGTAGCTTAGCACAAAGGCTGGAAACAGCTGCCTACAACCCACCAAAGTCTAAAAACAACAAGAATCATATTTGATTTGGGGGGGGTTGGATCAGTCTTGGCTGGGACCCATAACTCTCTGGACTTACATGCTGTTCAGTTCCAGAAGTTTCCAGAACAGTTTCTGTCTTTCTGTGTCAAGCTAAGCTACCCAGCTGCTCACGTTAGCTTCTTATTCAGTGCATTCAAATCCTCATCAAAAGGGTGTGAAACCCTCCAGCGGCTTTTAGCTTTTATTCACAGCAGGACAAAAACTGATTGCATTTGACTGGACCAGTGACGCAGCTTTCCAGGCGCCATCATGTTGCACCGAAAGTCAAGAGAGTTTAAACTTTTCTGTGTTTTTTATTTCACGCAGAAAACAAGTTGTTCAGAGAGCAGCAGCCTAAACCTTCAGACGGATCTTTTAGAAGTGAAGACGAGGGAAAATGTCCTCGTTCACACACACACACACTCTCACGGCATGTCAGCACATTTGGGCATGTCTAGACACACTCCCTCGCATGTTTGACCCTGTGACCCTGTGAAGCCCTCTGCAGGTCAAACACACACACACACACACTTCCTAATCCCTCAGTCTGCTGAACTTGCTAACCCCAGAGCTCCAGCTGAGCTCAAATTCCTTTTAGTGGTTTTCATTTGCCCCAAACTTTCAGTCTCTGAAGGCTTTTCGCTCGTCCAGTCGGCCAGTTTTTCTTCAGCGTAAGCCTCTTTGTAGCGTTCAGGGTTTATATAAATGAATGGGGAAACTCTCCTGCATAATTAGACCTCAGGAGGAGTTTAGGGCCAGTTGGGACCAGCAGACTCAACATGACATTTTTGAGGGAATTTGCCTTTGAGTGAACCAAATCTTAAAAAGGACGCAGTGCTTGAAGCAAAGAGTGTCTCTGTATGCAAACATACGTGTTTCCTGCTAATTTAAGGACCCTTTGTTCTTTTATTTTTCTTCTTCTTACACCTAATTGAGATCCTTTATGTCCTCCTGTCACTCTCATGAATATCTTAACTCAACATGAATGACAGAAATAACGAGCGTTTCTCTCCTTTCTCTACTGTTTTTCATTTCACTCCTTTGTGCATCGGAAACTAGATAACTAGATAAAAGCCTGATATCAACCCGAAAAGACTTTGCCACCATGCAGCTTGTGACATAAAAACTGTCTGAGCTTTCAGCGGCGAGATGTCTGAGAAGTCGACACAAGAAGCTCGAACTCTTACTCGTTCATCCTGTCGCTCATGTGGAGTTTCATCAACATAATCCCACCAGCTGTTCTTGCAGTGGGAATTAATTTTACAAAAGCGAGTGATGTTTGTCTCGTGATGACTCTTTGATTGCAAGTGACCACTGCAACTTTATTTGTATTATTTTATCCTATTTTCCCCAGCATAAACGTTCAGACTCAGGATTTTAAATCTTCAATCACTCCACAACAGACTAACAGACATTTTGATGCATGTAGGAACTGGACAGCATTGACAGCATTTTAAAAAGCTTTTCATGCTGTAGGAGATTTGTTTCTTTGTAGTGTTTCTAAAAGCAACATTTGACATTTGTTCTGTCATGTATAAGTCAGAGTCTTCAGTTATGAAACTGTGATTCAATTCAAAAACCTACACTGTGCTGATCTTCAGCGGCTCAGTGTGAAAAAGGAGGTTGAATCCCTGTGATGACGACGCTTTACCCGCCTTTCACTGGACCGAAGGGCAATCGATGATCTGCTTTTATTCCTCATGAAAACACCACAGTAATAAAACCCATCAAGGAAACTGTAAAGCCTTTTTCTGGTAAACGTTTCCCATGTGACTTCAGGCCAAAGTCTGACAGAGGAAGCCACTAGGAAGCTACTGCTGCTGCGAAGTAAACAACTACAATACCAGAACTACCAATACTGATAGTGGTCGCAGCCGAGGCCTAGAGGTTGGAGAAGGTCGCTGGTTCAATTCCCCCACCGGATGGACAGGAGAAAATTGAGTGTGGTGGAGTGATAATGTCCCCACCCTTGAGCAAGGGTTTGTGTTTGGTTTTGTGTTTGATGCAGCCCACTGCTCCTGTGTGTTTCACTGCATGTTGCATGTCTGTGTGTGTTTCAATCAGTGAAGTAATTTCCCAGCTTGGGATCAATAAAGTAACTTAAATTAAAAATAAAAAAAAATTTAAAAAACTGTGACCAGTACTACTCCTACAGTAGTTATTTTGCTGCTGTTGCTGCTTCTACAACTTCTGCTTTTTAAGTGTAACTGCCACTAATGGGTTAATACACTACTTATACTGTTTACGTGCACTACTTATACTGTTAACACTGATGTTTACATCACCTACTGTATTTTTTTATATTCTACTGTTTTTATATTACATAGCATTGTTTATATTTATATTTATTTGTTAGGCAATTGGACTTATACTGGGACCGGGAAACTAATTTCGTTCCACTCATGTGCTACGTGTGTGAAATGACAATAAAGCTCCTTGAATCCTTGAATCCTTGAATACCAGACCTGGTAGATTTTGAGTACAACAACAGTGTAAATTAGTTCACATGCTTTGGCACCACTTCACCACCATGTCATCAAGTTATTTAAATATTTTATGAGAAAAACTAATGTTTCGATGAAACATGCTGAGTGAGCTGAGAGAAGCTGAAACAAAAGCAAAGTCTGTGCTGATTCTCGTCTAACCTGGACGGATTTGACTTCCACAACACAAGTAAGTCCAGAAACTTTTCAACATTGCGGTGACTGATTCAAATAAACCGCAGCCTTCAGCACGATCTCCTGGAAGAAGATTAATTAATTAGTAAATTTGCTTCAGAAGTTTCTGCAGCTTCTTTTGGAAATACACCAGCTGATAATAAATCCTGCTGCTGGCGGTAGATGAATGAGCATTATCGTATAATAAACTGGTGTGTGTGCGTGTGTAAATATTTGCATGCCATAGGTGTGATTCAAGCCCATTAATCACTTATCCTTATCTGACATTAAACAACCTCACATGACAGGACAAAACAGAGGACATCGAGGTGTAAAGTCACAGAAGTTACTGAAGTGAATGATTTAAAAACTTTTCCACAGTCGCTTATCAGCGAGCTGTTTTCACTCACATCGATAACGGAGCAATAAGGATCAAAGGTTAAACATTGTTTTACAAGCAAAGGCCATGAAACCTTTCCTCCACAAAGTTGTTGGTGTTATAAAAATATCTAATGTGGTAATGATGACCAGGCTGAAATGTTTTTTGGTTTTTTGGACAATACTGAATTTAAAAAACAAAAACAAAACAAACCTCATATTGTCCAGGTCGAATACTCACGTTTGCTCACAGGCTTTTGTGAAGTCCGTCAGGGTTCGGCGTCGTCCCACAGTGAGATGGATGAAGGTGATCGAGTGTCCGACACTTCTGAAGAAGCTCACAGGCAGATGTTTTTCTGAGTGTCTTCTAAAGGGACAGTTCACCCCATCGTCAAAAGTACATGTTTGTCCTCTTTGAGCACCAAAAGCAAAGTGAAAATCCATATCTCTAAAACTCAGCAGCTCACACCAAAGCAGCACAGATGGATAGACAGCACTAAGTGGAGGAGGGGAACGTGTGTGTTTTTGAATGCGGGGTGAACTGTCCCTTTAATGCAACACAAAGTTGAAACACGTCTGGTCATTCTTTCATTTCCCAGCATTTCTTTGCAAATCACACACTGAGGCTACCATGCAAATCGTGCCTGCCTGAGCTGCCGCTCCAGCTGCCAGACGACATTAACCGACATGCCAGCGTTCACATAACACCGGCATGCGCCAGCCTGTTTCAGCTCACTTCACTTGTGCTGCCCCGATACCAAATGCTCCAGTCTCATCCGGTGTCCAGATGCCAAAAATGACGCCATGAGGGCAGCGAGAGTGAACCACGAAAGTAAAGCTGTGGGGCAGAAAGCTACACGATGAGCTGAAGGTCACTTTGAGGCTCTGCAAAGAGAGGAGCTGCAGACGCTGTGGAGGTTCATCACTGTCGCACCCTAACACTAACCCTGTCGCGATGTCGTCACATGTGCGCCTTTCAGGGAGGACATATGAGGATCTACACATATATACACATACACACATGCCCATATATGTGTCTCCTCGTTAGTATAGTGGACAGTATCTCCGCCTGTCACGCGGAAGACCGGGGTTCGATTCCCCGACGGGGAGTGATTCTCATTTTAGTACTAAACTACGTCGTAGTGCAGGACCTTTGCTGCTGCGCATCAGGATCAGCTTTATTGGCCAAGTTTGCGTGTACAAACAAGCAATCTCACTCCGGATCTGTTTATATTTTTAGCTGTATATATTGTTGTACATTTTAAAACCTTTATTCTACTTAACTGCTCTTATCCACTGCGTCTCACTCCATGCATCTGACACTGACACTGACAATAAAGACTTCTACTGCTACACACACACACACACACACACACACAGTGCAGTGAAGTGGGTGACCTGGAAACCACCATCATGTGAGGAGACAAGCTAACTGCTGATCCTCTCCTCTGTCTGGGTATTTATATGCTCCTTTCTTCCTGATTCTTTGTTGCTTATTGCAGGCCTATAACAAGCCCATCAGCTACAGCTAAAGATACCAGTTTCTCTCTCTCTGTCTCTGTCTCACTCTGTTTGTCAGGCCATTCGATTTATCGATTCCTGTCGGGGCGTTAAAAGACTTCCTACAAACTGTTGAGCAACCTCAGCTTTAATTTAACCTAATTAACGTGATGTTTCAGGACTGTGGGAAGAGACCGGAGCACCGGGAGAAAACCCGTGCAGGCACAGGGAGAACATGCAAAGTCAACATGAAAATCTGTGTGCTCTTATTTCCATTTCCCAGCAGAGGCTGAGCTATTCCACACAGGACTTAAACACGCAACGCTGAATTATAGGCCTCAGCAGGAAGCCCTGAAGCCAGAGAGACTAAAAGCGACTGAGACGTCCTCCCACCACGTCTTCCTTGAGGTTGAGCAACGATTTTTTTTAACTCAACGTCTAACAAGTTGTGTGGAAGTTCAGAAGACACTTTACACGAGTTGGTGTGAAAAACCAGTGACAGGTGAAGGGGATAAATACAGTGCAGTGTTCTGCTGGGTCCTGGTATTCACGTGGACTATCTAACACCACATTTTAGGAATTTCATTATCATGTTTAGACAGCAAAGTAATCAGGGAGAAGGGGAACATCAGCAAGCTCTGACATGAAAACAGCAGCTGCTATTTCCACTTACAGAGTGATTAATATTCAGGCTACAATCCTGCCTCCTGGAGGTTTAAAGCATACACGCTAAAGAATTTCGGGGATAAATAAAGGAATTTTGATTCTGATTCTGACCAAACACTCAGGGCCTGAGGTGCTACTGTTTGACCATATCCTGTCTGTAGGATGGTCCTGAGCTGTTCTCGGTGTGGTAGACAAGCTCCAATGTCTTGAATGTGATTCAGGAAGCCACTGGTAGCCTGTGCAGGCTGCTGTGTGGGAGAACCTGGATAGGCTGAAGGCCAGCCAGGCTGCTGTAGTCGAGATGAGGTGCTGGGGTCAGATGGTGCATGAAGCCACACCAGCCAGGAGCGAGTTTTAAGGGAGGGGGAAGGTGTACACCTGATCATCACACCAACAGGGACTTCAATGATGTCTCATTCTAAACACACAGACAGCTCTGCAGCTCTAACAGCTTTCACTCTTCTGTGAAGGCTTTCCACAACACTCATCCAACCATGTCTTTATGGAGCTTTGCTTTGTGCACTGGGGCACAGTCATGCTGGAATAGAAAAGGGCCTTCAACAAACTGTTGCCACAAAGTTGGAAGCATAGCATTGTCCAAAATGTCTTGGTGTGCTGAAGCATTAAGATTTCCCTTCACTGGAAGTCAGGAGCCCAACGTCTCAACCACAGCCCCATAAAGAGGTGTGTCTGGAAACTTTTGTCTATGCAGTATACCTGATCATGTGACCAAAACAATGTTTACCTAGAAAACTGCATGAGAGGGGAGGGTGGGTGCTGATATCTTCAGGTTCATCACATAAAGGTGGTAACCAGGTCATTCACAACACAGTGGTGTAAACTTCCCTTTAAATAAGATAACGTGGCTCACATCGCAGACTGACAGGCAACAACCTCTACATGCCTGCCCTGCATGAAACAGTATGATTGAGTTCAGTGTTGTGTGCATATCTGGACTGCAATCTGCCCAGAGACTGCAGATCTGAATACTCTGCAGGTCCCACAAAAGGTGATCTTCATCTTTAATGCTGGACACAACTCATATTATCTGCCTGCGAGTGATACTCAACGGCTTAGGCGCTTTATTTGGTCAGGAAGTCGCACTGAGATCGAGATGTGGTTTGCAAGTGAGACCTGAGCCCAGAATGAAAGTCATAATTAACAAATAAAATGAAATAAAAAATAGTTCACAGTGAGCTAAAGCTTCCATAAAACTCTTCACTGCGCTGAGTGTTTGTTCATGTGAAGAGAAAATAAAAAAGGGTTTCCAGATCACCAACGTCAGATTCAGCCAACAGTTAATAATGTAGAGCATGTGTGTGTGTGTGTGGTCTCATAGCCGTCACTGTGCTAAGTAAAGACCCAACACCTGCTGCAGTGGATTTACCAGCACAGAGACGACATAGCTGCAGTACGTGGCCAAAAGTATGCGGACACGGAAGCGAAATTGTTGCGCTTTAATCTGCGACTGTTTTCGGGTTTTGCACCAGATGTTGCACCTTCATATCTCATACAGTATTATGTTCCTATGTTACAGTTTTATTGCATTATATTCTCTACTATAACGTAATATTACTATTTACTCCTTGATCGATCGTATCGTACTGCTCTTACATGTACTGTAGTGCTGACTTTGCTACGTCACTTCACTTTAACTACTGTTAATGGTTACGGCATGTGCATTTCTTGTAATTCTGACTTGAAATGTTCTTATTTTATGTACTTGTAATAACTTGTTTCGCACTTTGTTCCATCCCGTACTTATTTTGTCTTTAAGCTGCTTGATCTCATGTTGAAGCATTACAGTTCCCCTTCCTTGGTTAAAGTACACACAGGTGCTGCGTGCATCTTCGCTGTCCGGATACTTTTGGCAGTGCGTTGTATCACACATAGAGCGGACGAAGACGCAGAGCCACGTTGTCCCGACGTGCGCAGAAAGACGGAGACAACAACGCAGCAGACTGGTGAAGATGAAGTGAGAGAAAATGTAAGTGGCTGCCACACGTTCCGCTGCTGCCCCCAACTGGTCGCTGGAGGAACTTACACCACCTGTCGACAAGTAGTCACTGATGGAAACTGCAGGGAACCGTTCAGCCGTGTTTCACAGTGAACACAGTGGTTAGTCAGGGGAAAAATGATCAGTGATTGATAATTTGGGTAATTTTTCACATAAAAAAGCCAAAAAGGTGTGCTGGTTGCAGCCTCTCAACGTGAAGATTTCCTGTTTTTATTTGTCAAATATGACGGCAAACTTTTTGAATCGTTGTACAGACAGAACAAACATTTGAAAGAGTTCATCTCTCGCTGTAATGTTTACTGACATTTTGTAGACTGCGTGATTGATCAGCAAAATCTTCAGAAGGATAATCAAGGATAAGAATAATCAATGGCTGCAGTCTTAATTTAACTGATAAACATGTTGAGCAGCTGTGAGAAATAAATTAGTCTTCTTCATAAGCCATTCGGGAAGGCGGTCAGACATTTTGTTGATCGATGTCATTGATCAGTTTAACACACAGTGATCCAGCTCAGTGCACACTGCCAACATGAAAAGAGAGATAAACCGTCAGTAAAGCGAGCAGATCACAGGCTGTATAAGAAGATCTGGTCGCTGTGAGGTTCAGCCACCACTGAGGCTGCTGATGACGACACTGAATCAAGTGACCAAAGCTGAAAACACACCTGGCACTGGACTAACCTGGACACACCTCACAGGTGTTCATTTGGAGGTGGCATTTTTTAAAAACTTCTTCTGAAAATGAATCCATTGTCTCAGAGTGTGACGTCCGGAGAAAACAAAGCAGCAGCTTCACTTTAACTGGTGTTCACCCTCTTGCAGGTATTAACTGATTTTCTCATTGAGTGTCGGACATGATGCTGCTCCCCAGACTCAGGGGAGGAAGAGGTTACTTAGATGGTGACAGAAGTTTGCTTCTCCCTAAATCTCTTTACCACAAACAGGCTGGAACCTGATGGTTTCTACGCTGCGTTTCATTCACGCAGGCATTCCTGAAAAATCCAATTCAGTGGTTATCCTGTTTAACAATTTAGACATAAAATCATGTTAAAGTATAAAAGCTAATATTTCTGAGGGTGGGGGGCGGCAGTTGAATGCAGCACAACTGACCAAACTCCTGTTGTTGTTTTATCTTCAGATCACAGCATTAAAAATATTTGGGAGGAACCAAAGTCACTCTTTGATTGAGCAGTGCAGTGAGCAGCAGCAGGAGATGATAAACCTGAATGAACAGCTCAGTTACTGACCTGATTTACCTCCAAAGAAGTAAATGCTGTAATCTGATATATTTAGATCATCGCTCCCTCTGACTGACAGTGTTACAGTGCACGTGAACGCATTCGAGCTGGAGGTATCATCTATCCAGTTCCTCTGAGCAGCAGGTATACACCAGAGATGGTGATGGCCGTGGCTGTGTAGGTGAACACGGCGTTATAAAAAGTGCTGGTCCTGATTCGTTCTCCCAGTGTCCTCTGGGTCTCCTCCAGACGCCTCACCGCCGCCTCAGACCCCCACTGGTCTCCTGTTTCTGGTCTCACTAGCGTTGCTAACGGCGGCTGACCGGCCTGCGGTTCAGCCTGCGATCGGGTTTCCAGCTGTTTCCTCACCACCGACAGTTCGCGCTCAACTCTACCGAGGCCCTGCTCCAGTTGTCCCAGCTGAGGAGGGAGGGACTCCATGACAGACTGTGTCTTTTGGCTGCTGAGGCGGAGGTCTTTTAAGGCTGAAAGAGGCACCGTGTGTGAGTCTGAGGTAGGACCTGGCTTGTCCTGAAGGACGATGTCCTTCTGAGTGAAGACGTCCGTCAGAGCGACCCTGAGGCTGTCGATGAGCGTTCGGAGCTCGTCTTGCTGGGAACGATGGTTTCCAGCCTGGACTCTGAGGGCTTCCTGCAGGCTCTCTGGACCTTTCTGGGCTTCCAGCAGCAGACTTTTAAGCTCCTACAGATGAGAGAGATGAAGATGTGACAGCTGAGATTAGTGCAGCACTACAGACTAAGTAGAGATGAGACCACTGAATAATTAATTTTATTTATATTTTTTTAAAAAAGAATTTATTTAAACAGAAATAATAACCAAATTCTTGTCAAAAATCATAAGAATGTCTCACTCCCAACCTGACCGCTGAGTGCATCACACAACATAACAAAATGATTCCAGCTGCTATCATCACCTCCCCTCACCTGAAGACGGACGCGGTTAATGTATGTTGATCCCATGACGCCGATCAGGGCTCCCAGTACCGAGCCAATGATGGACCAGTTCTTGGTACGTTCCGCTCTCGTCCTCTCCTTCTCGTGGCTCTCCCTGACGGCCGCTGAGAACAGGGCGAACTTCTCCCTCTCAGAACTCTCCGCGTTCTCATGGGCTATCCGGAGGCGGCGCTCCTCCTGCAGTCAGGAGAGAGCACCAGGCTTGTTCATGTCAGGTTCAATTCAATAAACCAATCTGATGACCTTTTCGAAAGCAGAATCAACTCAGGAAGGGCAGCCGTGCTAACAAGCATTTAGCTACACAAGACAGACTACAAGACACACTTTTCTTCAGGGCTTTTGTCTTTAAATGCACTCCTCCTCAGCTCCACCTTTTCTTTTCTTTTTCCCAATGGCCTGACAGTGAGTAATGTGTCACTGTGGCTAACGCTGTCTGTATCTCAAACAGCTTGAATTTTCCTTCAGGTGTTTTTATGCACATTTTCAATTGGCTCGGCTAACCTGAAGCAGTTTGTGCTCCAGCGTGGCCAGCTCCAAGTAGTGAGCCTCCTCCCTGGAGACCCTATCCAGCCGATCTCTGACCTCCTTCAGCCTGACCTGCAGGGCCTCCAGGCTAGTGTGAGCCTCACGCACGATCCCTCTGGCCACCATGAAAGCTGCCTCAGCCTGGAAGAAACACACACAAGCCTGAGACTCAGGATCTTTCTCAGTATCATCTCAGGGCAACTGTGAGCCACAGAAAGAGCCTGCAGATCATTGGCTGTTTTCACTGACTATAACATGCACACACAACATATCTTGGATTTCAAGGGTTGGCTGCATCGTACTGTCTGCTAACCTCAGTGACCTTGGTCTGGGCCACACGGACCTCGTTGAGCCCGACAAACTCCTCGTACCTCTCCCACCAGTAGTTGACTGAGGCAGCGGCCGCCTGAGCTGACCTCCGACTCCACTGCCGCCCCAACTCACCCGCATGCTGCAGAAGGGATAACAAAATTATTAAGACAACTCTAATAACTCAGTGGTTGTCAGCATGTTGGTAGTGATGTCTACAGCCCATAAAGTTGATCTGAACAGCCAGAAGATGGATTTTCTTCACCTGTAAGGCAGCCAGGGCATGCTCCTTCACCACCCCGGATCTGCCCTTCCCCTCAGGGGGGGTGAGGTTAGTGGGTGGGGGGGAGCCGGGCTGATGGTGAGCGCTGTAGGTTCGGACCAGAGTGATTCTGCCAGGCAGAGATCCAGAGAGCACAGAGAGGCGGGACACACAGCAGGAGCCATGAGCCCAGAGACAGATCTGAGCTCCTCTGTACCTGACATAGTAAATATACTGTTAGCTGGAATTATATACTGTTAAAATGTAAGTTAATGAACAAAAAGCTCAGGTCTCCTCTATGGACTACACTGTGCAAATGTACCTCATTGCGAAGAGAAGGAGTTAAAAAGTGCAGCTGGAAAACTGTCAGAGCTTCACCGCAGCAACAGAGCCAACACTGACAGAGCAGCTGCAAAAACAACAGCAAAACATTTGATCAGATAATCGATAAACTATTCACTGTTTCTCAACGATCAGAACAAGGTCGGACGATCACGTTTGGGCTTCGAGGGGATCTGACTACCACACTGGGTCCAGCTCTCAAATGATTTCTGAAGCAAACTCAGCAATCCAGCCAATTTTAAATAAAAGTTCTAAAAAAAATTGACTAATACTAATGATTTAGACATTTAGATGTGAGACCTTAATGTTTGTACCTCAATTCATGGCAATGAATATTAACACAGTTCTTGCAAACATTAATTTAAATACACATGACTAATATGCAGTCTAATGTATCTGCGGTTCCCAGCCCTTTTTTAAGGCCTGCCCCCACAGCTGCTCTACAAACTCTCCGTGTGTTACTACAGCGAAAACACGCACTGATGTGTCCCTCGTTGGGAGTCACTGTGAAGCGTTACAGCATGATGAATGATTTCCCAATACCCACGTTGAACTAGCCAACGACTAGCTAACTACAAATACACAGCCGTTATAATGACTGTTATTTCAAGCGAATAAACAGACAGAGTAGAGAGAGATCAAGTTTACAGAGCCTAACACCAAAAGTGTAACTTATGCTACACTGTATATTTTCCCCATCAAGGTTAGCTAACCGCTCCGACCGCTTCAATGCCTCATTCACAACTAGCTTGCTTTTAGCTACACGCTGCTAACAGAGATCTGTAAACTGACTTTTTAATCTTGTTGAAAGTCTGTGACATCCTGTGATAAGTTTACTCATATAACAAGAGAAAACAATAAAGATACCTGTTTTCTTTAGTGTTGTCGAAGCACACATGTCACACAGATGCAATTTCTTTTGGCTAACGAGTTAGCATCTTCTTGTCAAGGCAAGTTTTGTTTCAGGCAAAAAAAACGGTCATCCTATTTCCGGTTCAGAGTTCACTGGGGTCCTAACAGCGCGGATTAGAAAGACAGCTGAGTGTGCTAGCAAAAGAAATACATATATTTCTATCCTCCAGACCACAGTGATCAGTTTAATTATGTCTGGCAGAGAAGGTGAGACATAGTTTCATAAGATGTCCGCTGAAAATCCCGGTCATTATGAAAGATATTTTTTGACAACGTACCAGAACTTATCTTAGCATGTTTTACTACGTGGATTAGCAAGCTAACGACTGTTTAAGAGAGCGCGAGCTCGATACGTGCCGTCCTTTCACCAAACTTCACTAAATATTTTATACATAAATGCCTTTTTTGTAGTTTTCGGGAAATACATACATAAAGATAATGTATCATGACCATGGAGGACTTACTGTTATTATCTGGGAGCACTCGGCTAACAAATTGTATTCAAGCAACAGATAATTAAAAAGAAAATCTATCAATAATATATTAAATGTTCATTCATTGTCCTCAGGAGGGAAAAAGAAACCACTGAAGGCACCCAAGAAGCAATCCAAGGAAATGGATGAGGTAAATGTATCCTCTCCTCTCACTTTATCACGCTGTGCTTGTGGTCTCCTGTTGTCAGGAAACAGTTCCTTTTTATTTACCGTTTTCAGCTTTGGGATTTTTTTTAAATTAAAATGACTAATTACAAAAGTAGTTATAAATAAATATTAGGTGCAGTCCTGACCGAAGATGAACATGAGTCGGAGGTGATGTCATGCAAAGAGTTTAATCACAGATTGAAACTGTTTTGGTTTCTGCAGGATGATGTGGCTTTCAAGCAGAGACAAAAGGAAGAACAGAAGGCTTTGGAGGCGATGAAGGCCAAAGCTTCAGGAAAAGGACCTTTAGGTATTACCAGAACCCTGTTCAGTTTGATGTGTTTTCAGCCCTTTAGAGTGACCACTAACTCTACACGTGCGTATGGTCGTGTGAATGCTGTATTAAGAAAAATTCTAATATATCTTCAAGGATGGAAGTCGAGCCACGGATGAATGTGGTCTTATGGCCAGTTTAAACCTCTACCATGTAATAGTTATGAAATCAAAACAACCTCTGCTATCATTTGTAGCCTACATATCACTTAAACAACTCTTTGAGATTTGCAGAAACCATTGAGATTCATTTGTCAGATTAGAGGTTCATGCTAATTTTTTTTTTGTTTTGTTTTGTTTTATATAAAGCTTCCTGTCATTTTTTTTCATTCTTCCAGGTGGAAGCGGCATGAAAAAATCAGGCAAGAAGTAAAATCTGAATCTGGTGTCTACATATGGTTGCTCCCCGGCCTCGCTTCCCGCATCATCAAACTCAAAACATGTCCTTGTGTCGACCCCCCTCCGCCAGTGAAAACGTACAGAAAATTTGTGAATTTGAGGATTTCGAGGACAGGAATTATCTGTTGCCGGTCAGGTACACCATAACTCCTACAGGCATGTAATTAGAGGTTTCACGCTGTGACACTCAGTCGTACACACTGACCCAAATCTTCAAATCCGATTTAGTAACGAAGGACTGTGTGCCCGTGTGAAAGTTTTAGCTCTCATCAGAAACACGACTCACACCGAGTTTTTTTTTCTTCTGACTTTTGTTGTATTGTAAACAGGGAGATACTAATAAAGTTTTTGTAATTACTGCTTGTTATTCTAATTCTTTATTAAATTGTTAAAACCATCACACTGAGTTAAATGTAATAATGAAGTTTTCTGTGTCTTTAAAGATCAAAACAAAATCTTGATTAGTTTTTAAATGAACAAAAAAAACTTTTTGTGACCAACAACTTCTGTTTATTGACAAGCAGCAGCTGCATTTACAAGACACGAGACTCTGATGAGACTCCAAAACTGACAGCATCGGTTTAGCAGGTGCTGATTTTCTTACAGTGTACAGTTTAAGAGCTATCTTTCATAATTGCGTCAAGTAAATGTACTTGCTGCTTAAGCTTAATTCAGTCAAGAGTCAAAACGCACAGTGAACGGTGTTCATACTGGTGAGCCATACGAGCAGTCATCCACACAATCAGAAATGTGCAGCAGTCCAGGATGCTGCCTGAGGTAATGATGGATACATACGGTACTTTATTGATCCCGAGGGAAGTTCAAGATGTGCTTCCAGCGAAGTGCAGTGAGCTAATGGTATCAAACTGGTTCATCTCTCCTGCAAAGTGGTTCTGTAGGTACTGGTTTAAGATCGGGGTTTATTGTTCCGTTACGTGTTCTGGATGCATCTGGCGTCTTGAGTTTAAACTACATTTCCTTCCAACTTGGCCATCTTTGCCCTGAGAATCTTGATCTCCAGGCTGAGCTTCTCCCTCTCCAGCAGCAGGTTTCCTCTCTTCAGCTCCAGTAGATCCGCATCCAGGGCCACGAGACCCGGCGGCACCACCTGAGTTTGGGTTTCCATATCTGCGGAGGAAAAATGCCACATAATCCACTGAGCCCCGCAGCGTCGTCAGCGCAGGTCGGCAGGGCCGACTTTTAAAGGAATAGTTCACACTTAATCAGTCACATTGAAAAATGAATGCCACTCTCATGTACATTTGTATTTATTTATTATTTAAACCTTTGTTTAGTTGCTGTAGTCTGCTGATTTACTACTGTTGCTCCCTGACTTCAGCTCTGACTGCAGAGTTCTCGCTACCAGTGTGCAAGTACAAGAAAGTTGCCACCACAGACTCCAGGTTTAAAAACTCTGGTGTGCTATGAAATACAGAGGGATTTGTCTGCAGGTGGTAGACTCGGAGCAGTGCTGTGTGAAGCCGTTTGGGAAAAGCTTGAGTGTAACAGTCGTTTATATTTGAAAGTCCCGAACTGCGCTTTTAACAATTAAACACTGATTTTACAATTATCAATGGTATCAATGGTAGATATTGTGCTGGTTACCATCCTCTTCCTGCTTTATGGACTTCAGCTTTACCTCCACAGGGTAATGGTCACTCACTTTCAGAGCCTGGAAAATAAACGGTTATTCAGTGAGCGACTGAACTGTAATATACACGAATGTAAAGAAAGCCAAACCAGCCAAACCAGGTCCCAGCTGCACCGGCTCTTTGTGGAAATGTAGCTTGGTTTTCAAATAAGGGGACTAAGTTAAAACAGGTTGAACCACAAAAAAAAAACAATTCATATGTAAAGATTAGCTGCAGCTGACTCACACCCACTAACCGCCAGCTATTGTTTAAAAATGTTGAGCTGTGTTTTAGTGCCATTCTGAGGTCAGACTCAAAAGGTTGACAGGCTTAAGTCTGAGGCTCTGAAGAACAGGACGGCTATTCATGTCAGGCCCTGTGAAACGACGGGCGACACACCTGCTCCTCGCTGAGTGCGAAGGCCTTCTGGAAGTTGAAGGGTTTGGCCGAGTTGGGCACCACAGCCTGCAGCATGTCGTCTCCGTAAACCACAATCCTGAAGGGAGACCACCACAAACGCCATGGCTTTTAGTCAAAGTCTGCCTCGTGAGAGGTTCGCTCTACATCAAACTACTGTAAGAAAAGTCGTCTTGATGTAGCAGTCAAAAAGTACGGAAAAAAACTTAAAACCTTTATAAACAAAGAAATACAAAAAACATAAATAAAATAATGGAAAACAGTGTCCTTTGCAAACTATCTTCACGATTCCTTTAAGCCCTTTATTAATGTTTAATTTGTGTGCCCTTGTTAAGAAAGCAAAATTAAATTACATTATTCACTTTAGTAAAAGTACATACGTATTTTCAGCTATACATATACATATATATATATATATATATATATATATATATATATATATATATACTAAAAGTACACATCTTCTAGCTCCAGCCAAGTGGATGTTTTAATATCCGGCATCCGTTGAGCGTTGAGGTAAATTATGGTCATGAAGTAATATCATAAGCCAACTGTGATATTACTTCATGACCATAATTTACCTCAACAGTGTACAACCGAATGAAGGTTTATACAGGACGTCTTGTCATAAAGTCATATTTTCTGCTCTCTCCTGAATGAAACACACCGTTACAGCAACAGAATTACAGACTTCTCTGGGTTTAAACACAGCTGAACATTTTAATGAGGAAATGCAACATACAGTTTCATGTCTTTAAACGCTGTTGCTCATTGAGGTCAAACTTTTAAACATTTGATTTATTCAGTGGTGTGTGTGTGTGTCTTACCTGTCGTACGTGTGGTCGTTTCGGTTGCTCGCCGTGGTGTCGACGTCGTCTCCGATCAGCCAGTGGAAGTTCTTGTCGGTGCGGATGCGGATGCCCTTCATGTCCTTCTTGGAGACGTACAAACCGTCGGCGTTGAAGTCGCCCAGGATCATGATGTTCTAGAGAGAGCAGAGGAACGTCGACACTCAGAAACCAAACCTCATAAATGTGATGCTTTTGTTTCCCATTATGTTGGACTGTCCTGAGGGAAGGCTACTCGTTTCCCCACAGGTAAAGCACTTTAACATTATCTTCACGTCCTCGCCGCTCATGATGTCCTTACATCAGTCCTCCACTTCTTCTTGACGTGCTGGAAAACATCGTAGAGCTCATCCAGCTCCTTCTCCGAGTCGTCTGGTTTGGTGTGAACTGGGATCATCACGAGGTCCTTCAGAACTGTGACGGACACACACACACCTCAACTTTATCTGCTTTCCTGTTGTTGTTGTTTTTTAAAATGAAAATACTGGCTTCCTCTTTAAAAACATTCAGGTGTTATTTTATCTCCTACCTGTGTTGAGGCATCTGAATCGCAGGATGTAAGGATCTCTGGCAAAAACATCTCCTCCCTCAGTTACCTGGTCATCAAACTGATAGGAGCCCACCAAGTCAACCATGTCATCCCTACACACACACACACGCACACACACACACAGAGTTGTGAGTCAGTACATTTTAATGCTTTTCTGAAGAAAAGGATCCTCCGGTCGCAGGGACGGAAACCTGCACAAATCAAAAATGTAAAGACCAGTATAATGTAATGTTTTCCAGCTTGAATGATTAATATAAATGTATTCATATTCATCTGGCTGCCTAATTCGTTTGAGGGCAGCAGGAGGTCACTGAACGCCTCGTTTGCTCCAAAAACTTATCATTATATTCCATTGTTTCTGTCCTGAAATCGAGCTGCTGTTCTTCACGACAAAGTCTGTTTCCTTGCATGTTTCAGTCTACAAGAGGCGAGTAAACACACACACACACACACACACACACACACACACACACACACACACACCTGTACAGGAACATGAACTGCTCCTTGTAGCGCGTTCGGCCCAAACGAGTGCTGATCTTCATGGTGTAGTGATGCTTCCTGTTGACTCTGGGCAGACAGACAGACAGGCAGGCAGGCAGACAGACAGACGTGATGTTAGACCAAACATCTTTCCCACACTGTGTGTCTTCTGTATCTGCTCGTCTCAGGTCACATTAGAAATTCAAACTCACAACACACCACTTTTCAACACCACCACGAGGTCGTAGTTCTGAGTCAAACATCTCAACAACCGCTGACTGTTTGTCTTGTTTTTATTATTTTTCTGTATGTTTTAACACTGAGGAGCTCACTTTGTGATGTAAATAATAACAATGATGATAGTCTGATAATTCAGACTGCGCTCACTTGTTCATGGCATCCAGGAAGATCTTCACAGACTCTCCGCTGATGTCCACCACCTCCAGGATCACGATGATGTCGTACTGAGACACGATCTGAGCGGCAGAGACAGACAGGTAACAGGTCAGGTGGGGGTGACCTGCGTGGGGCTCGCCAGTGTTTCCTTTGCTGTAAAGTTGTGTTTGGCGTTAACCAAGTCAGAGCTGCGGGTCAGTCTGACGATGAAGGCTTTTAACAACATTCTGCAGTCTTTACGATCACTAAACCAGCTGATCTTTTTTTTTTTTACCTGAACACACCTTTTCACCCAACTATGTAAGGTAACCTCAATACTTTCAAATCACATAACTGGCTCGTTAAACAGCAGTAAAACCACACCATGTAAAACTGGACTGTGTGGTGTAACTGGCCAGCTGACAGATGCCAACACACTGACTGGTTATAATGACAAACACCACAGTGAGATGAGCTGACCTAACTGCTCAGACGAGTGCTGAACATAGAAATCAAATCTGTAAAACGCAACACGTCACGGATTTGCAACATGTTAGTCGCTTAATCTGCCGCCATCAGCTGTCATAACTGAACAATCTTTTCAGGTAATTTTAACAAATACGTTCAGCAATTTCATCACATTTAACTGAATTTTAATTTTAAACACATTTAATGAAAATAAAACTTGCAGGCCTCGTGCATCCACTCACAATGAACTTAACTAAACTTAAATTATATCAAAATGTCTTTTACGCATCCAGATGCGTAAAAGACATTTTGATATAATTTATTAGTTTTCTTGTTTTAACTGTGTGCTCCAAAGCCTTCAAACTCTCATCTGCTCCAACGTTAAAGCACAATTTGTCAAGTTCTATCCCTGACATAAATCTGGGTTTAAAACGCACCTTTCTTAAAAAACAAATGCTTGAAGAATGCTGTGTGTGTGTCTCTGTGTGTGTGTCTCTCTGTGTGTGTGTGAGACCTTCGTCAGGATATTGAGGACATCTGGATCAGACACTTTGTTTTTCCCAAACCTCTGGATGTTAAAAGATGCTATTTTCATGGTGGCTGCAGAGAGAGAAAAACAAACAAAACAAAGCATCAAAGGCACAGAGTCTGTTGTGTCCAACATGCCCAGACATGTGTGGTATTACCGTCTGTCCGACTGTGTGTCTGTCTGTCTGCTCATTCAAGCTCATTTCACCTGAGGCCAGTGTAACACGTTCTCACACACATGACTGAGTATTTGTAGTAGTAGAAGTACACGCTGTAAAGTTTCGCGGTCTGCAGTCTGACCTCATTTCAGCTTAGCTTTAAACAGACGGACAACAACGTGACGACAACAGGACAGGTGATCATCATTAGAGTGAAGAACCCAGCAGTAACTGAGGGTAGAGAGCGGGAAGAACATTTAGGAAATATAAATGATTAAAACATGAACCGAGGAAGACAAAGCAACCAGCTGTGTGATGAAAAGCAAACCGTCAGGAGGTTAAACTCAAATTCACAACGAATACAAATTCTCTCGCACACGGCTTCCGCACTGGGGCCCGAGCAGGACGGGGCCCGAGCAGGACTCGTCCCGACAGGTTTCGTCCCCTCGTCAGCCCACCTGTGTTTACCTGCAGCCGTCTGCTGTGACGCGCTGTCACAACACTGTGCTGTTTGCTCAGCTCTAAACAGCAAACCAGCCGTGAGCCATAATGAGCTGCTCATACCTGCAGATCCGCCACATCCGCACCGGCCTCACCTGTCGACGAGCTCTGATTCTGATCCTTTACATGTTTCTGCCACTTTAATGAGATTTCTCACGCACTGATTTCCTTTACAACCTGTACGCAACTGCAGTACAACGATAAGGTGTTTAATGTTCAAACTTAGAAACTTTATTGTTTTTTTTGGTAAACGTTCTGTTTGGTCGGACTTTACTGCTGTGTTTTATCACCTTTTGCTTGAGCAACACTCAGCAACTTGTTGGGACCTTCATGGGAAGTTGGGACTTTTCATTGTTGAATTCCTGCCTGACAAACGACTTCAGTTACTCAACAGTCTGGGTCTCACTTGTTGTATTTTATGCTTCCAAACTCTTTTTTCCAAGGGACCATAACACGTACAGGATGCGGTTCGCCTTCCTGCACCGCGTGTTGTTGCCAACCTGTGAGTGGACCTTTCAGCTCTGACGGCGCTTTCACAGGTGTGCGTCACCACCTGGCTTGTGAACGTCGGAGGATGAGACGTTCATGATCTAACTATTTGTCCTTTCACTTTGGGTGAGCTTCACCCAAACCCTGCCTGTGAACGACTGAGCTTTTCATACCCAGTGATGACACGTTTACCTGCAGACTGACGCAAACAGGTGTTTTTAATTACACTCTCAGCATGGAGTGAGTATTTAAAGCATGTTCCCTTAACGCAATGACACATTTCTGTGGACAATATGAGGAGCTCAGTTCCCTTAAACTAAACTCAAATCACACACACTCAAAATCGACAGCAGCACACGATCAGCAGCACGAGATGACACAGAAACTCACCACAGGAACGTTACTGCCTTGTAATCACTGCTGTCAGGGAAACAGGATAAATGTATGTTAAGTTAAGTTAGTGTGTGACGTAGATCTCTCTCTCACACACACACACACGCACACACACAGCTGGCAGCTGGCAGCAGGCAGTAAACATCAGCCGTGTGTCTCATTTTCTTTTTCTTTTTTTAAAAAATGTATTTATGCATGGCACTGCCTGAAATGTTATTTAAAATAGTTAAGTATTGACTGGCAATATTTTATTGGCATCTGATTCATACGATTGAAGACTGTAAAACGTGGGTTATTTTTGATTATGACATAAAGAAGTAAGAAGTTTATGTTCTGTCACCGACAAACGGAGGAAACGATGACAGAACATTCAAGTTGATAACTGAGTAACAGTCGAAACTGAACTGAAAAATACTCTTCATATGCTTTCTTTGATGGAAGTGCTCCTCTCGTCCCGCTGCAACAACAACATGGCGGCATCGTGTTTCGGATGTGCGGTGGAGGTCGTCCAACTGGTTCGTATGTTCAGCCGATCAGGTGGTAACAAGATACGACGGCCGATAGCAGCCTCAACGTGACAGCACTCACAAAGCAGACACTACAGAACTAACACCGGGATCACATTTCTAGATGGGTAGTTTTACATTTTATGGATCTTATGAGTAGGTGGGATTGGCTCCAACCCCCCCGCGACCCTGACGGATAAGCGGTATAGAAAATGGATGGATGGATCTTATGTTGGGTCAGACTGGTGGGTCCACCAGTTACTTTCATTTTCACAGTCGTGTACCAGGATGTCTGTGACTTCATGCTTCAGAACTATTAAGGTGAAGTTCGTAGCAGAGAAACAAAACGCACCACAACATTGTTTGAACTTGTGCAGGGCGTTCATTCAGACCTGAAGCAAGGCCTGGCTGGCTCACTGTCAGTGTTAAGCCTACAAATTACTACAATAAAAATATTTAAACTGTCCATTTCAAATTTAGTTTCAGCACAAAACAACTTTGTTAGAATTCAGATAAGATCAGAGTTTGTGTTCAAATAATTTCTTTCATAAGGTGATGGAACCTTCACGTTTAAGAGAAACTGATGTTTGCTGTTGGTAGGAAACAGGAAATAAACGGCCATCTGCTGTGTCAAAGTCCAACACTTTGTGGACCCATGCGTCCACCCGGACCTCCTCCTTCTGTGGAGGCTTTACAACTTCCTCCTTCACTCCTCGCAGGCAAAAGTTAAATTTGAAACTGCTGCCACTGAAGGTAAACTTCTCAGCTCCAGTCAGCTGGAACTGATCGTGCTAAGGAAACATACTAACGTGATAACATGATCAAACATTACATTAAAAATGAAAGTTGTTTAATGTTTGTTCAACCCAAAAATTCATCTGCCTGGTGTGATGATGCTGTAGTATTGTAAATATGTGATCATCTACCCGCCGTCTGCTCAGGTATCTGAACAAAAGAACTCAGTCGTCCAACAGCTTACTTGGAGCTTCGGGTTTCACTTTTATTTCATCTTTTTGTTCAGACCACATTCCACAGCGTAAAGGTGGAAAAATACTCACATCCTTTCAGTGGCGAAGGAAGTACTCAGGTCTTTTATTTTAAAGTAACAATACTGCAGTGCAGAAATACTCTGTAAGTAAAGTAAGTAAGTAAAAATACATTAGCATAGTCGTATTACTATCAACAAAGTATCAAAATATCATATCAGAATAGTATAAAAATACTCCTATTGCAGAATGACCTATTTTAGATACAATATAATATAATATAATCAATATAATGAGATTATAATTACTGATAATGACAAAAACTTTACAGACAGCCAAGTAGTTTAATGTACAGCAATTTGGATAATAATCATTTAAATTCATTATTTAAATCATGATTACATTTCATAGTTATAATCTGTTATAATCTCTGCATTGATTTTTCTATTTTTTCATTCTTTTGCTGCGTTTGGGAGGTTTTTGGGCATCAGTGATTCTGAACAAAGACAGCTGAGTGATGAGTCTCATTCCCAGGTCGTCTATGGATGACGGCTGGGACTGAGACTCAACACTCAGCTGCTTTTCTCCAGAACTGCAGAAGAAGAATCAACTTTATTGGCAGCATATGTGTTTTTCAATACACTGAATTCTTCCTCTGCATTTAATCCATCCTTGGTTGAACACACATGTAACACCCATCAAATTACCTGCAGTGGACAAACACACACACACACACACACACAGGAGCAGTGAGTTGCCACGTCAGGCACCAGGGGAGTAAATTGGGGGTTAAGTGCCTTGCTCAAGGGCACATCAGCCAGCTAATGGAGGGGGGAGAGCATTTTTCTTTCTTTATTAATCACTCCACCACACCCAAATTTTTCCTACCAGTCCGGTGTGGGAATCGAACCGGCGACCCTCCGGTCACAGGCCGCTTCTCCAGCCTCTAGGCCACAGCTGCGCCCCAGAATGGCTTACTGGTGTGTTTACAAGCAGAAACAACCAAATTCTGCACAGTTTGCCTTTAAGTGAACACGTACAGTATGTGCAGTGAGGTCAGGTCGGTCAGGTCGCAAAAATAAGAGTGCTCACAGTCAGTTTAAATTACAAAAGGGGGGAATCTGCCTGCTGCGCTCAGAGTCGTGTTGTGGTCATTTAATGCCGTCTTTGTGGTGGCAGGTATGACGATTAGTGGACTTTAACAGTATTGGTTTAAAAAACTACAGTATTTCCATTTGGAGTGTAGATGAAAAGTGGAAGAGTGGAGTAAATAAATAAAATAAACACCCCAGTTTTGTACTACAACACAATTTTGAGGTACTTTAGTAAATACTTTAACAACTAAATTTGCCACAGGGATCGATAAAGAATTTCTGATTCTGATTACTCCACAATATTTATTTGATGACTAGAGTTATTAGTTCAAATTTCATGCTGTTATACCTCCAAAATGTTTTTGTTACTTCTACTTTAATTAGTGTTATTTTACATTTTTATTTAATTAAAAAATATTTATTTATATGAAATAAAAAAAATAAAAATAACAATGAATTAAGGATAATTAATTGTTTAATTATTTTTGATTAATGCAACAACAGACACATTGTGCCACATCAGAAAATTAGCTCCCTTCTGACTACACCATCCTATACTGTTCACATGTCTGGTAGGTTTTACTGTTCATGCAGAGTCGAACTTTCAGCACCTCAGATCTGTGCTTCAGATCTGATCACATGCTGCTTCAGGTCTACAGATGGAGGAATGCTGTTTCATTGTCTAAAAACATGTGAAACCTCTCAGGCATTCAGCTCAGCGTGAGGAAAAACAGACAAAAAGATGGTTTGTTTCTCACCTGCTGGAGGTAGAGAATCTGCTGCTGCCGGACAGGACCAGATGAGTTCAGTTTACTCCCACCGAGAACAAACTAATGTGAAGAAAGAGAAGGAAAACTCTTGAGGATTCACCATGAAGACTCCTGAATGCGCAGTGGAGCCACCAGGAGCAAAACATTCTGTAGTGGGTGACCACAGGCAATGTGATTGGTCGAAAGCCAACCAATAACAGGAGCTGGAGAGAGAGAGAAAGACAAGGACCCCGCCCTCCATAATGTTTTCCTGTTGTAGGTGTAATAAAACCTGTATGTGTGTGTGTGTTTAAAAGGATATCGTCTGGTCTTTATGATCTCAAAACACAAGCAGACTGTAAAACAAAAGTAGACTTTGAGGATTAAAATGTGTGTGTGTGTGTGTGTGTGTGTGTGTGTGTGTGTGTGTGTGTGTGTGTGTGTGAAGCAGGATGTTTATCTGCTCTTGGTTGCTCAGCAGCAACTCTACAGAGATCAGACAAGATCCACAATGCAGTTACATGTGACACACAGGAAACTGTTTACCTCCCTAATACGTTTGGCTTGTTTGACAGCCTTCCCAGTTTGTACTGGGAGCAAACTGGGCCAGCAGGAGCCTTTGACCTTAAGTCGCGATGCATTTATGGTGAAACCGTTTCAGTTCCTGGTCTAAATTGTTTTATTGTGTGACTGAGGTGTCAGAACGGCTACACCTCTGCAATAAAAACACACAGGGAACCTTTCACTATTTAACCATTTAGAGAGTACAATATATGTGATAAAGTAATTTATTTATCAACAGAATTTACACAGTAACCAGTAACCAAAATCATCAAATTAATGTCGTTAAAAGAGTAGAAAAAAGGGACAATATTTCCCTTTGAACTGCAGTGAAGCAGAGGTATAAAGTAGCAGAACAAAGTACTACTACTACTACTCTAGTAAAGCAAATGATCAATGACATGTAAAGTGAGCAGTGGGTGAGTTAGACAGTGGAAGGTGGGAACTCCACTTGTATCCTGAATAACCTGGATTACCTGACCGGCAGGCCATCATTTGTTCAAATATCCAAAATGACGAGCGTAAACATTTTCCTGACAAGCAACCTCTTATGTGCATGCAAATAACTTTTTTTTATTTATTTTTGTTGGCCCATGTGTGATGTTATTTCATTTCCCACTCATCATTTTGTTTCAACAAGAAATACCTTGTGTCAAAATTACCGTTCACAGTAACGAACTTTAGGTGTGTCACTGACAGGTACTGATGGAGAGAGGAAAAGATGAGCAGCCAAAATAAACAACTGCTTTCGTTTTCGCAAAGCTCTCCCTCTCACTCTGTGATTCACTGGTTGTTACAATGGTTGGACAGGTGAGCTGTGCTGTTGAGTCTAATCTCTGCAATAGAAAAATACTGGAAACCACATCTGTGTCAGAGGACCTGTAATGTAGTGAGAGGCTGGCAAAATATCAATTCAGAGGGGCTGTGAAGGATTATTTGAGTTTATTGCAACCTTTGATAATAGTTAAGAAGGTACAAGTGAGAATGACTCAGGAACAGTTTAGATGATGAATCACATCTAAGTAGTTCCTAAATTACAGGACAACTGGAGTAATAGAAGTAGAAAATGACCAGTTACTGCATTAATGAATCACTCATCAGCTCGCAGGCAGGCCTCCAGCTGCTGAGTAGCACTGCATTAAAACTACTCAATCAGTAATTCCTTAAATCTGCAATGCCTGATTTGTTTTGGCCACTTGGGGGCAGCAGAGCAGAGGTTGTAAACATGACTGTGACACATTTTAATTTTGTATGGCAAACAATTCAGCAAACAAAGTCGCTTATTTACACATCCCTAAGAAAAAGAGCAACATTATTATTCATTTGGAGCCATGCTTGTGCCCACCTGATAAAGTAAGTGCAAGTCCAGCATTCAGCCATCATTTCTGCTCTGATTCGACTGATTCCTGGCGAAGTTCTCCACCTGTTTCATCTTTGCGCAGCTGGCCAATCACACGGCGAAGTGAGTTTAAATGCTGGATTGTCTGTCTCATAAAGTCACAAAAACGTAACGCGTCACAATTTTTGGATCTCTTTTATTCAAACTGTGCTATTCCCAACTAAGAACCATTCAGCTACAGTTGATGTATATGTAATTTTTTATGAAGTAATAAATAAAAACAGTTGTGATTTTAGAAGTAACTTGATGGTGCATTTGTTGTTGTGTCCTTGTTTTTCTTTTTTCACAGTTTTTACATCACGTCAGTTTGCGATGCCAGAGTGCAAATAAAAACCATGACAATGGGAATGACAATGTAAGTTAATTTGGTTTGATATATTTTTTCTATTTAAGCAAAACACAGCAAGCCGACAGGTTAGAACTCGCCATCTTTTATTTGCACTCTTCCCATTAGAGGAATGCTGATATAGTGAGGCAATCTCAAAGAAGCGTGACACTTCATATTAATCACATTTATCTTTCACCCTCCTCAACAGTCTGTCTCCACAAATGGAAACATGTTGACGGCCTGACGAAGATCCATCTCTTACCACCTCATCCAGCTCCACCTCCTCTGTGACGAACAGGAAGTAGCATTTGTTTCCTGCATTTCTCACTCGAAGACACAAGGACATTCTGAAAGACGTGACAGCAGTAATCTTCCTAACTGAGGCAAGAGAGAAAATTAAATGTTGACTACTTCCTCTTCAACGTGCTACTGACCAAAAAAAACTGAACCAAAGTGAAAGTAACTGAGGGAACTTACAGTCGGTTACAACTGGGAGGAGAAACACAACCAACCGCCTTCGACATTCTGCCTGCCTGCACTCCATTTGAAGAGAAAATGGCCTCCTGTTCAGAGAAGGATCTCTCCTGTCCTGTCTGCACTGACATCTTTAATGACCCAGTTGTCCTCTCATGTAGCCACAGCTTCTGTAAAGCCTGCGTGCATACATTTTGGAGGGATAAATCAGTTAAGGAATGTCCGCTTTGTAAGAAAATATACGTGTTGAGTGATCCACCTCGTAACCTGGCATTAAAGAACCTGTGTGAAGACTTTTTACTGGAGAGAGATCAGAGAGCTTCAGCAAAGTCTGAGGCTCTCTGCAGTCTGCACTCTGAGAAACTCAAACTCTTCTGTCTGGACCACCAGCAACCAGTGTGTGTCGTCTGCAGAGACTCTAAAACACACACCAACCACAGATTCAGACCAACTGATGAAGCTGCGCAGGATTTTAAAAAGGAGCTTCAAGAAGCCCTGAAGCCTTTACAGGAGAAACTGAAGCTCTTTAAACAAATCCAAAGAAATTTTGATCAAACAGCAAAACACATTAAATTCCATTCCAGGCACACAGAGAGGCAGATTAAGGAGCAGTTTAAGAAGCTTCACCAGTTTCTGCAAGAGGAAGAGGAGGCCAGGATCACTGCTCTGAGGGAGGAAGAAAGGCACAAAAGTAGAGTGATCAGGGAGAAGACTGAGGCTCTGATCAGAGACATAGCAGCTCTTTCAGACACAATCAGAACCACAGAGGACGAGCTGAGAGCTGAAGACGTCTCATTCCTACAGAACTACAAGGCAGCAGTGAAAAGAGTCCAGCAGCACCCCCTGCTGGATGATCCAGAGCTGGTGTCAGGAGCTCTGATAGACGTGGCCAAACACCTGGGCAACCTGACCTTCAACATCTGGAACAAGATGAAGGAGGTGGTCTCCTACACTCCTGTGATTCTGGATCCAAACACTGCTCATCCAGAACTCATCCTGTCTGAAGATCTGACCAGTGTGAGACATGGAGGGACGCAGAAACTTCCTGAAAACCCTGAGAGGTTTGATTTGTATCGCATTGTCCTGGGCTCAGAGGGTTTTGACTCGGGGACTCACAGCTGGGATGTCGAGGTTGGAGACAATACAGGCTGGGTCCTGGGAGTAGCAGCAGAGTCTGTCCAAAGAAAGGGAGACATAAACTCTTCTTTGTGGCGAATAGGTTTATCTAATGGTAAATATGCAGCAGTCTCCCCATCAGATCCCAACACTGTTCTCCATGTGAAGAAGAAGCTCCAGAGGATCAGAGTTCATTTGGACTGGAACAGAGGAAAACTGTCATTCTGTGATCCTGATACTAACACACTCATACACACTTTCACACACACTTTCACAGAAAGGCTGTTTCCATACTTTAGTAATAAGACAAAAAATCAACTGAAAATATTACCATCAAAGCTTTCTGAAACAGCTTAGCCAGTGATGACAATGTAGCAAGAATATAACACATTTTTTGAGTGGGAATATTGAACAATTACAGGTTATTTTAAGATATTTTGTTTTCTTTTCAAGACTTAACTGTGTATTATTTAAGTATTATACTTAACTACAAAATGTTAGCAGCTCCTCCACTCTTTGTGTGTCATGTTTTATTGACTTTTGACTCTTTTTAGAGAGCTTTGGTTGGCTTAGGAAATGTTGATTAATGCAAATGTTACACTGAGCAAAAATAAATAAATTTGACATTTAATATGATGACTATAATCTCAGACTGTTTTAAACACTTTCTGGGTTGTGATTATTATACAGGCCTTAAATATACAGTCAGAGAACAAAGCAGTGCTATGGCTTTTTAGCGTCTTATTCAGGTAGCCAACGGATCACTATTGCTAGCTTTAGTCAGCCTAGCTAGCTAAAATTATTTTACAGGATTGTCACTTCTTGCTCAAAGATTAAATTACCATTTCATTGTGATTAAAAAAAAGTCAACATTTGTAATGACTTGTGAATGGGCTGTTTTTGTTCACCTGAAAACACATATTGAGACATACTGAGGAAAATTAGCGAGTCAAGTTGAATGGGTAATCATGACACCAAAGTGAAGTAACATGAGAAGGCATCTTTGATACAGCACTATAAAATTGTGTCTGTTGACTTTATGAAAAGTAAGTGCCTTATAGTAACATTAGCTCAGGAGTAAATTCAAATGTATTCAAGGTTTGTGTTCAGATTTGTAACTAAGTTTGCTAAGTAACTCTGAGTAAATGTAACTGAACATACTTCACCAACCTAAATGTTAGCTAACAGACACCAAGTAGCCTACTTTTTCTTTGAGCAGGCTAAAATTAGCCACAGCCACAAAAGTTATATTTAATATAGTTATAATAGCCACCCAGTATAATTAATTTGGTGACACAAGTTGATCAGCAATTTTCCCCAACTAAATACATGAAAGTCACCAAGGTACAATTACAACTAAGGTGAGGCTACTTTTCTGTTTTCTGTTACTGAAACAAATGACCTGGCTAGAACTGACCCTATAAAAATGCACTTCCTGGTTTTCTTTGATGCATTTGCGACTTAGTATTTAAATTTCAAGACTCCACTTTGAAAGGTAAGTCCTAGTATGTTTTACTCTCTGAACGTCTGGCTGTTTAAAGGAAACCACAACAGCACTGAGCAGAGTATCTGGTAGCTGACTGTAACGAATCCTTTAGAAGCCCAAAATACCCATAAGCAAATCTGAGAAATAGTCCCACTCTTTCATTACTGAGGCTACTTGGTGTACAATTTGCCAAAGTGCTGCTTCTATTGTACCGCTGTCCTTGGTGAATAAAAACCTACTATAGTGCCGTGATGTGAAAGGAAACTCATGGCTTATTTATTCCACTTCACTGTTTGACACAAACTGGTTGACAAAGCTCCACCCCCAGCTCACCTGAGACAAACCACGAAACAGACCGTTGTTCGGCAACCAGGAAGGGACACACACACCCAGAAACAGACGATAAGAACCTTTTTTAGACCGGACCCAAAGCTTCCCCTGAGGGAGGAAAGCTTCACCTGGAAATACTGGAAGTCCTGCAACTTTAACATGCCACTGACTGCATTCACGAGCTGTGAATTTAGAGGGAAAAGACTTCCTGAAGTATCTTGACTGACTGACTTCCTGTTTTGCAGACTGCCTGAAGCGTTCAACTTTGCTTTGAGAAAATGTCTCTCCAGTCCGAAGAGGATCTCTCCTGTCCTGTGTGCCAGGACATCTTTAAAGATCCAGTTGTCCTCTCATGTAGCCACAGCTTCTGCAAAGATTGTCTGCAGATGTGGTGGAAAGGGAAACCTATACAGGAGTGCCCAGTTTGTAAAAGGAAATCGTCAAGGAGTGATCCACCTCGTAACCTGGCATTAAAGAACCTGTGTGAGGTCTTCATATTGGAGAGAAAGAGAGCTTCCTCCGGGTCTGAGGCTCTCTGCAGTCTGCACTCTGAGAAACTTAAACTCTTCTGTCTGGACCACCAGCAGCCGGCGTGTCTCATCTGCAGAGACTCCAAAACACACACCAACCACAGATTCAGACCAATCCATGAATTTGCACTGGATCACAAAAAGGAGCTCCAGAAAGCCCTGAATCCTTTACAGGAGAAACTGAAGCTCTTCGAATATGTCAAAGGAAACTGTGATCAAACAGCAAAACACATTAAAGTCCAGGCACAACACACAGAGAGGCAGATTAAGGAGCAGTTTAAGAAGCTTCACCAGTTTCTACAAGAGGAAGAGACTGCCAGGATCACTGCTCTGAGGAAGGAAGAGGAGCAGAAGAGTCAGATGATGAAGGAGAAGATTGAGGCTCTGAGCAGAGAGATAGCAGCTCTTTCAGACACAATCAGAACCACAGAGGACGAGCTGAGAGCTGAAGACGTCTCATTCCTACAGAACTACAAGGCAGCAGTGAAAAGAGTCCAGCAGCACCCCCTGCTGGATGATCCAGAACTGGTCTCAGGAGCTCTGATAGACGTGGCCAAACACCTGGGCAACCTGACCTTCAACATCTGGAACAAGATGAGGGAGGTGGTCTCCTACACTCCTGTGATTCTGGATCCAAACACTGCCAACCCAGAATTTATCCTATCTGAAGATCTGACCAGTGTGAGACATGGAGAGAGGCAACAGCTTCCTGAAAACCTTGAGAGGACTGACTATCATCGCTCTGTCCGAGGCTCAGAGAGCTTTAACTCAGGGATTCACGTTTGGGATGTTGAAGTTGGAGACAATACAGCCTGGTTTGTTGGTATGGTGGCAGAGTCTGTCCAGAAAAAGGGACGCATCAAATCTGGCTTCTGGCAAGTAGAGTTCTACAACGATAAATACAGCACACGCTTGTTAGGATGTCCACCCACTGTTCTCCGAGTGAAGAAGAAGCTCCAGAGGATCAGAGTTCATTTGGACTGGAACAGAGGAAAACTGTCATTCTGTGATCCTGATACGAACACACTCATTCATACCTTCACAGACACTTTCACGGACAAACTGTTTCCATGCATCGGAACTTTGAATGAATTCCCACTGAAGATATTACAAAACAAGATTTCTGTAACAAGAGAATAAAGATAACGTATTTTTCACTTTCAGCATACTTTTCTTTGACGCTACATGGACGACATATTGTGTTCAACCAAAAACTACACCCATGTGTGCTTTAGGATGCTGGTGCTTGCAGAGCTAATTGAACATGTGTTGGGTCACAGTGTCTGGCGTGCAGTTTGTGTTCCAGTTCATCCCAGCAGTGTTGAAGTCAGGGTTCTGTGAAGAACAGTCAAGTTCTTCCACACCAAACTGAGAAAATTATTTTTGTACATTGGGATATTGTGTTGTGGAAATAAGAACTTTTGCCAATCCGTTGGAATAACACTATTGTCTAAAATTTCATTGAATGTTGAAGAATTAAGATTTCTCTTCATTTTGGGCCCACGAAAAGCAGCCAAGTCAACGCACACTTATGTGGACAGTGAGAGGTGTCCACACACTTTTGGCCACACAGTGTATCTTTTTCAAGTGAAATGTTTTCGTGCTGTTTTTAATGTCTTATTCATATTTCATTTTCTGCTTTGCTGTTGCTGTCTGTTGTTAAGTGCTGCTGCACTGACTTATCAAGAACCAACTGACTTTAATCCCTTCTGCTCTGTCGTGCTGTTGGACATACAGTTAAAATACAAAAATAAAACTAATCTCAGATAAATCCTAGACTTGTGTCTTATTCCATTTCCTGATTCATTGGTTGACTGCACTGACTATTAGACACCAAGACAGACAATTAGACCTTAGAGACTGTTATGATAAAAAAGACTTTGGCGATTTGTCACCAACAGGTTGACATTTGTCCTACACTCTAATTCATGTCCAAACTCTGTCCTGAGACCGACAAGCACCCATCTATAAGTTTACATGATTCAAAACAAACTGACAGTACTTTACACTTGAACTTGAACCTTTAAACGTGTCCTCTGTGTGGACAAACATTAACTGTAGATTATAAAACATACTAAAGCAAAAGCAAGCAACGAGGAACAAAAGAGTACGAAGAGTATGAATGAGTATGAATGTTATTAAAATTTAAAAATGTAGGAATATAAAATTAATTTAACTGGATCATTGATCAGTGCAGTCTTTATTAAAACCTGTGACCTCAGCACGAGAAATTTGACTGCACATAAAATTGAACAAATTGCTCACCATGTCAGCTCACTGTTGTTACATCAAATGACCACATGAGGGCGGCTCAAACACTCTGCAAACTTTGATTTGTTCACTTGGTCTAAAAGCCTTGAGGGTAGAAACCTCAGGGGTCACTGAGATGTTGCTGCTGTGCGGTGTGTTTTAGTACGCTGTGTTATCAGTAACCTCCACAGGCTTCAGGAGAGGAGTTCTCAGCTTTCTGTAAACTATGGCCCACTTAGGACACAGCATCTTCCCAAATAAATGACCAAAAAAAAGACATGATGAATAAACAAACAAACAAATAAATAAATAAACTGTGCTCAGGGTCGTCTCCCTCATTTACAGAAAATAATAATAATAATAAGCTAAATATCTGGCAGCAGCACTGCCTCCACATCCCACTGGATGGAGCTCTCAGGTGCAACTTTGGACCCAGTGGTTGAGAATAGCTGTTAGTGAATTTGCTGGGAGTTACGTTTTTTTTGTTTTTCGACCTATGAAAAACAATGTTAGGTTAAAGTGCTCAGCTCTGTTGGAGGATATTTCAGTACAGAGTCGTCAAAGTCAGACTCTGGATGTTTTCTTTTCTTAATCACATCCTCTCTGCTTTATGTTTTCTTCTCTTCTCCTCACTCGTTCCACAACATCATTAATTAAACCATAAAATATGCATCATGTTTTTCTTCCTTTTTGTAATTTGGTGCCACTCGACAGCAGTTATTGATTGTTACCATGGAAACGTGACCCTTAGTGTCCTGGGTTGGTCTGCAGACTTTTAAAGACACTTTGATTAACTTTTTCTGTTAGATCGGGAGTTTCGTTTCCCTGCTGATTTTGTATTCTGTGTGTGTGTGTGTGTGTGTGTGTGTGTGAGTCTCTCTTCAGTCTAATAAGACATCTTGATGTGCTCACCAAAAAGAGGAAATTCCATCCTTTCATTGCAGCTCCAAATCTCTGCTGGTGAGACGTAAAACTCGGCTGGTGAGTAAAACAAACAACATTCATTTCTGTTAAATATTGGTTTTGTCATCAGCAGCCAACGGTAGAACAACTTAACTACACGTAAATAAATGTCAGTGTGATTATCTCTCTGAAGCAAACTTCCAACTCAACACAAGTTGTATTTCACAGAAATTAAACGGAACGGATGGCTTTGTGAAACGATGAAAATCTTTCTTGGAATTATTTCAATTCTGAACTGAAATCATTACATGTGATTATTGATGATGCCACACATGCCTGCTCTTTAGGTTTTAGCCTTTGTAGTTTGGATGTTGTCGGTCAGCCAGAGATGTTGGGTCTTTATTTTTTCAGTCTTCACACCAACATATTTTATATGTTTTTAAAGCAGTTTGGATAAATTCTGTGTTTTTTGTTTGTGTTGTGCAAACGAGCTTGTCTGAGCTCACCACTCGTTACACAAACAGTTGAAGAAGTTAGAAATGAAATAATTCCAACAGTTTTCTGTGTTCCAGACAGCCATGAATATAAAGTTGTGTTATCTTTGACTTTTACTCAGCTCAGTACAAAAAAATGCAGCCTGTAATTTCATTTCTCTTGAAATATTTCTCAAATTTTACATTCAAGTCCTGAAACTGTCCTCCAAAATTTTACTTCTCAATATGAAGGTTTGAACATTGTTTGTAAGTCTTCCCCACAATGTCAGAAATTAATTTTTGCTGGAGAAAAACTGTTGCCTTTAAAGCAGTCGTGTGCAAATCTAATAAGTCTGCAAATACTGGACTCAGTGTATCATCCAGACCCTGGATGAGTCAGGTACAAGTGGCATTAACAGCGGAGTAGCTGCTAATGAATTCCCAGGGTTAAATACAGAAGACGTGACCTGTGAGTCAGGTTTCTTCTCAGTATCTCACATCACATTCGAGTTCTTCACTGACTGTTCAGTCCAGGATTTCGGACCATGGGAGGTTATCACAGGCTGGAGGTTCTGGTGGGCGTGGCCTTGTTCCTGACCACCGGTCAATGTGATGTGGGCTGTGGAGGCACAGACGGCCGCCCAGGAGAGGCGGGGATCCCCGGCAGAGATGGACGAGCCGGTGTGAAGGGAGAGAAGGGAGAGCCAGGTAAAAGTGTTGTGGGAATACGCAAACACAGAGCAGCTGCCTGCTGCGCTTTGCAGATCTTTAGACATCACAGGAACCAAACTTTCACTGTCACCTGAATCTGCAGCCCCACCTCGGGCTTTATGAAGCTTTATGGTTTGAGTTCACTGTTCAGCTGTCACAACTTTTCTGTTTCATATCTCTAAAAACCTGTAACTCACTGCATGCTCAGCAACAACCAGCAGACAGACACAGTTGGCAACTAGTTGGTGAACACAGTGGAGCGTTTAGCAGCTGAAGTGTCAGATATTCCCCTCAGGAGTTGGTGGAGATTCACATGTGAATTGTGAGTTTAAATCTTTCACTTGATTGTCTGTAGCTGTGGTGGCCAGCGGTCCGGTGGATACGGCCGCCATGCTGAGGCTGAAAGGGGAAACTGGGAATCGGGGCAAGCACGGCGACATGGGTCCTAAAGGTTACCGTGGAGAAATAGGAAAACCGGGTCTCCCAGGAATGCCCGGACGTCCCGGTCCTGATGGGCAGAGCACCGACCAAGGTAATAATACAAGCCAATACTGACTGTCAGAATCATGCTGACTGTATATCACACTGACATACAGTGTATGTATGTATATGTATATATGTGTATATGTGTATGTCATGACACACAGCATGTGACAGGGCAGAATAAGAAAGCACCTAAACAAATGGAATAAATTAAAAAGGGCAAACAGAAGCAAGCTTAGACAAGATGTACAACCAACCAGAAACGTTAGGCTGGACAACAGTCATAACTGATCTAAACTACACCTGCAAGAGGAGTGGATGAAGGGAATATTTAAATAAATACGCCCACTTCTGTCACAGCAGAGTCGTACAAACGCATTTCTACCGCAGACCACAATTATAAGAGAAACATCTGGACAAGATCAGCTATTCCTCCTTATGTCATGAATTCAGAAACTATGAAGACTTCATACGTGTGAAACTTGCACATGTGCACATGTGCAGTGGGCCTCACAACACGGACAAAAACCTGACAGGCAGAAAAGTCCAGGATGCACGACTTGATGTTTCACTGACTCGTTGTGGTTAAAAGATTCACTTTCTGTTGCACCCTTGGTAATTATTTTCTTAAGAAAAGTGGTGTTTATTCTTGGTTTGTGTGTCTGTCTGTTCCCTCTAGGACAACAATCCCTTCAGCAGGCCCACAGAGCCTTCTCAGGGACGAGGACTGACTCCAGTTATCCACGGTTTGGCAAGGTTCAGCCCGTCGTCCGTCACTCCTCCCTCTGCTGTTCCTCTCTGTAACATTTCCAAGTCTGTGGTTTTACTTTTCCTGTTTTAACAAGAAATGTCACCATATGCCAGCAGTTTCAGATAGTTTACTGAGGTGTTCCCAATTCATGGGCCACACTTGAATTATTATCAATTATGATCATTATTGATCATTCTGCTTCTTTGTTAAAAGGCATTTAGTTGACTGAATGTCGGCCAAAGACATGATGATATCAGCATGTTTGTAAAAGCTAAAAGACAAGACCCAACGTCGAAATCTAATGAGGTTTTCATCCAGACATGTCAGTGGATTAATGTAATATTCACAGTCTTATCATTACTGATAACAGCCATGACAGGCTGACATTATTCACTGAAGACCAGTTGGCTAACGTTAGCTAAATATCACCAGTTAACCACAGCGCAGGCTTGTCAGACCCACCACACCGCACTTCCTGTGGGCCTCAGCAGTGTGAACTCCATCAGTGAACGATGGAGTGCCAATGCAAAAGTAACCAGTGCCATTTGAATCAGATTCTTATTTATCTGTTCTGTGTGTGTGTGTGTGTGTGTGTGTGTGTGTGTGTCAGGTGGTGACCTACCAGAATGCTGGGGTCAACACACACGGGGACTTCAGCGCAGCCACAGGTTACTTCACCTGCAAAAAAGCTGGTGTTTATTACTTCACCTTCACCTCTGTTGCCAAGGTAACACACGACTGCTGCACTGCTTCATATAAATGCTAACATCAAACCGCGCTGATGTCTTGTGTTTTTTCTTTAGGTCAGCATGTGTCTGTCTATAGTCAATGGGGCGACCAACAACAGGCTGGGATTCTGTGATTACAACAGGAACACTGATCAGGTCAGTTTCAGTGCTGAGGACCGTGAAACCCGTCAGGTATCAGGAGCGGAAATCAATACGTAGCTATTGCAGCAAATGCAACGAAAGCAAACGCCCTCTGGTGGCGGCAGCAATAATGACAGGAACAAAGGAGGAAGTCTGGTGATGTTATAGAGCGTCAAAGTCTGCGTTTCTGCGGACTCAGCTGAGCGATGTGGTGAACCCTCGCTGTGATTGGCTGTGCTGTGTTTCAGGTGCTGACTGGGGGCGTGGTCTTAGAGCTGACAGTTGGACAGAAGGTTTGGCTCGAGTCCTTCAGGGACCAGCAGAGAGACAGTGAGACTCACGACACCAATGAAAAACTGATCACCTTCAGCGGCTTCCTGCTCTTCTAAAATTAAGAATAAAGTTCATTCAGCGCTGAAATCAGACCGCACGTCCTGATGATTTTAGCGTCTAAACAAGTCTGAATGCAGTTTTTCACATTACGGTCGTGTGTGTGGTTTTCACGTGAAGCCACGTGTAACTCTGGATTCGTTCACCTGAATTGTTTCCTTTGTGCTGACTCATGTTAACCTTTTGTAAATGTTGACTTTGATGTGAATGCAACTAAAACAAAATAAAAAATTATTATTCAATGTGGGTATGTTTTGGAAGATTAAAGTTGTGATGATTACACCCACACACACACACACACACAGATTTCACACAGACAATCACAAACGTTTAAAAACCTAAAAGCAAATTAATAAATCTTTAATTTAAAGGGTTAGCAGACATTTTTTGTTGTTGTTGCATCCATCAAAGCAATAAGGAAGCAACAGTAGTTGGTACAGAAATGCCAAAAATGTCCTGTTATTTAGTGTGAATGAAAGATCTTGGTTTGGTCTCGCCTCTCTGCCGGCGCTGGTCAAGTCTTTGGCTGGGTCTTTGACAGAGGAGGCCCCTAAAACACAATGCAGCTAATATTTCTGACAACACAGATACATACAGTGATGCTTCTAAAAACCCAGACCAGAACAGGCAAAGACATCGTCCCATGTCCACATGTCCACATGGACAAACGTAAAAAAGCAGACTCCGACATGTGGACGTATTTGGTGTCGGGTCTGAGTATGAGCAGATCTGGCCCGTTCTCCAGTGGGTCAGAGACTCTTGTACACAGTTTGGCCTGAGTTTGGGCTGGTAAAGCATGTTGAACACATCCATCTCCCCGGTCAGTTCATGCAGCACTCATGCAGTTTCTCTGACCACACAGAAGACCCTCGTGTGAACCCTCTGAAGGTTACAGAAGTGAAACATCTTGGGGTGTTGCACTTCTTCTTCTTCTTTTGGGTACACTACTGACTTTGGCACATCCTCAGCCGACCTCCTTATGTTACTGTGAGTGTGTTGTTTTGTTTTGTTTTAATGAAACTGCTGAAACCTGCTTCTCGGAAGAACACAGTGAGTGATGAGTCAGGAGTTGAACCGGGGTCGTCGGAGGACGGAGGTCCTGGACTCTGAGAGACAAACCATGTCTGTAGTCCCAGAAGCACACAGGGGTGAAGCTTCTGTCATTTGATTTGTTGACAATAAAACAAAATGCAAAAGGTCACCAGGTTTATTCTTTAAGCACACACTACATGTTGTAAATGTGGCAAATGTAGTAAACATGGCCGAATGTATGTGGACACTCCAGTCACCTGTTTTGTTTTTCAGCTTTGGACCCCTTAGTTAAAATTAAAGTAAAACAATGATATTTTATACAGTAGTGTTCTTTCAATTTTTTTTTTTTTTATTAATCAAAGTTCAATATTCATCAGTGTTTTTAAGCAGAGCTGTGTTGCACAACTAATCTCCGTTTAGTAAATCCAAGTTTATTGATGTTGGACAAAATTAAAGTTTAATCGATATGGAGACGCTTGCTAACCAAATAAATAAACAAACTCACTCATTCAAAGCATCGGGCTTCTGAACTTGGGTGTGACTACAATCAGTATCACCTGACATCTCTGGAGATCCAGTGTACCTGTGCAACCCAGCAGCATCATAAGACTTACTGAGTTTGCTCAGTACGTGTCAACCAAACATTGAATTTAAAAGTTAGATCTCCTCATGGTTAAGTTTAAAGTTAAAACTGGGGGATAAAGTTTCAGTGTTTAATCTAGATTCAGAGCGAAACCCAAACTTAGGTCTGAATTTAACCTTTCTTCATTTTAAGACAGTTTTTAAGTTAAGCGTAACTTAACCTGAAGTTGGTTTGCTGAAGCCACACTCAGTAACCTCCCAGATTTGCAGAACTACATGCAGTTGGCAAAGGAAATCACTTCCACAGGCGAAGCTGCTGAATCTTTGGTTTTGTTTCAGCTTCCTCCTCAGGCTGCCGCAGGACTCGCAGCTCCACTTCGGTTTGCTTCGAGCTCACTGTGGTGGGTTTCACTGATCTGCGATCCGTCTGTTCCCTCAGGTGAGTTTTAAGCATTTCTCACGTTTATGTTGCACATTCGTCAGCTGATTGGATTTCACTAAAGTGAAGTCAGTGAGATTTGAGTGTAAGAGAGAATCTGCTGTTGTTAACACGATGGGCTCCTGGTTGTGTAATTTGAGGTCTTTGATGTTTGATCAGTTTGATCAGACCTCACATTTCATTTGTTTTCATTTTCTGTCATGATTCAGCTGCTCAGAGGCCCTGTGGCAGAGCTGAATGCTGTTACACCTCCCTTATCTCCTTGTCTCCTCTCCTCCTATTCTTTTACATTCCCTCCTCTCTTGTGTCCTTGTCTCCTGTCCTCCTTCCCTCTCTCCCTCTCCTGTCTTTCCATATGTCCTCTCTTTTCTACTCATTTTTCTTTATTCCTCATCTCCTCTTTTCTTCCGTTGTCTCCTTGATTTTCATTTGTCCTCGTCACGTCTCCATCTTGTTCCTCTCCTCTCTGCTTTTCCATTCATCACCTCTTTTCTCCTGTCCCGTTGTCTCCTCTGAATTTCTTGATTTTCTTCTTCATTATGCCATCCTTTCTTGTCTTTCCATTCCTTTCCCTTCCTCGTGCTGTCTCACTGTTGCTCTTTTCGTCTCATCTTTCCTTTGCTTCTGTTTTTGTCCCCTTGTCTTCATCTTTCCTTTGTGGTCTCCTCTGTTCTGTCCTCTCCTTCTTTCCTCCTCTTCTTCCCTAAGCTTTCCACATGTTCCTGTTCTTCCCTCCCATCCTCTCTTCCCTTTCTTTCCCTCCTTTCCTACTTTGTACCTAAAATTCTCCTCCTCACTTTCTTCATCTTCTTTCATTCCTCCTCTTTTCTTCATTCTTTCTCCTCCTCCTCTCTTACCTCAGCATCCTCAGTTCTGTCCTTGTCTCCTCCCCTCCCCACCTGTTTCTTCTTCTCTCCTCCTCCTGCACTCTTTTTTCTTTCTAGTCTGTTTCCTTCTTCTCTCCTTCTAATCTCTTTTCCTTTCTACTTCTCCAGTTATTCAAACTTGTCTCTTCTTTGCTTTCCTCGTCTCCTCCTCCATGAAGTCTCTCCTCTCATCGGTTTTTGTCTCCCCTTCTGTCTGTCAGGTCCTCCATCATGCTCCGTCACAGTTTCGTGCTGATCGGCGCCCTGCTCTCATTGGCTGTGCCCCTGCTGGTTGCCATGGAGACCTGCCCAGCGACAGTGATGCCAGGAATGCCAGGTATGTTTGTCCATGTGCGTCCTGTGTGAGTGCATGCGGGCATCTGTTCTTGTTTTGTTTATCTACCTCTCCGTCCTCAGGTATTCCCGGGATGCCCGGCAAAGACGGTCGTGACGGAGAGAAAGGAGAGAAAGGACAGCCAGGTATCCAACGCACACCTGCTGAGAACAAACTCAGGGTTGTTTAGGTCGGGAGCGGTCATGTTGACCCATCTAAAGTTTGTACAGACACTTTTTAAATTGTTTTGTCATCATCTTGTCCTCATCGTCCCTTTGAGGTGCGAAACTTTGCTGAAATAACCAAGAGATTCAATTTTATTTGCGATTTTGGAAGCAAACTTGCTGCATGTTGTGCCTTTAGTTTTCGTCCTGTAGCGGCAAATTACATTTTTAAAAACAGGGGCATTTTGTGTAGTTAAATTCATTCTTACAAATATACATATACAAAAACAAAAGAAAAAAGAAAAACCAACAAGACTGGAGCAAAACATTCACAGTTTGATTCCAGCGCTGGTCATTTGTTGCTTGTCAAACCGCTTCTCACTTTCTTCTGTCTTTTCCCGTCTGCCTCTTCACTGTGAGCTCTCCAGTAAAAAAAGACAAAATGCAAGATAGTAACAGTTAAAATAAATACAACTGTTTGTAATGGACAAACTAGATGAAAGAACATTTTTTCAAAGAGTTAGTGGAAATAAAAGTATGCTGGACAGCATGTTAAGTGTGCAATGATTAGCATAAAAAAGATTAGCAGTTGGCAGAACCACAAATTGTGTTTATTAGTTTCTCTTTGTGTGTGGATTAAACAAACGAGAAAGAGCGTTTGGACAGAGCCCGGCTAGCTGTTTTCTCCTGCTTTCATGCTAAGCTTGGCTAAACATTTCCTGACTCCAGCTCCTTACTTTGTTTTACTTGATTTTCGCCTTCTCATCTAAATGCAGCTTATTTCCAAAAAGACTATTCCTTTATTCTTTCTCTGTAACTATTTCTTTAAACAGTGAGCCACAGCAGGCCAGTTTGTCTGGTTATTCGGTACAATGACCTGCCTGTTGTTGGCATTCACAGGAGCAGTGTGGCAAGGCGGTCTCGGCCTTCAGAAGGGAGAGAAGGGGGAGCCTGGCATAATGGGATTCTCCGGGAAACGAGGTCAGAGCGGGGACACGGGGAAGCCAGGGTTCCCAGGGATGGCCGGACCTCCAGGAGAACCAGGAGATCAAGGGTATGTGCTCAGACAAACCCCTGAGCCACGCACATGTGTTCTAATGAGAACAGCAGAGCAGTTTCTGTTGATCTGTTGAATTGTTAAACAAAGATGAGCCAACAGTTCATGCTGAAACTGAGCTGAGCATTAAGGCTGAATTATTGACTGAGGCAGCTGCTCTACAACCTCATATTCACTGTGTGATTAGCTGAATAATTTAAACAATACAAAATAGAACAGGAAATTAACTCACAAGGCCCTCTCTCAAAATTTAATGGTGGGTTAAATCCGGCTCTGAGCATCTCTTTGTGCTCTCTTTGCAGGGCTGTTGATGTCCAACAGAGGGCAGCCTTCAGCGTCGCGAGAGGATCCAACGAATATCCCCTGAGAGCTAGCGTCATTCGGTTCACCACAGTCATCACCAACATCAACGATGACTACAACATCACAACGGGACGCTTCAGGTGTTTCTTAACACAGAAACCCATAAGTCTTTTAGCACAAATTTTCACTGTAATGTAAACAAGACTTGGAGTCTACAGCCAGGAAAAGCAGCGCGCTGAGCTTAAAGCTAATGTTAGCATAGCAGAACATGAATAACAAACTTTCATTTTATTTCAGCTCCCTGGTGGAACTTGAGGAAAAGTTGGGAGATCACAAAAGTCAGACAGATTCATTGTCTGGGGACCATGAATATCCGAACAAAATTTCATGAATGCATCCAATATGTGCAGAATGACATTGCATCCACAGAGCCATGCCTCCAGCTGGCAAAACATCCTATGTGATCAGTCTGACCAACCAGATAAGAGGGGGAAAAACTTTTAGAGAACTAATTAAATTGGTATGTTGCAGGTGTCGGATTCCTGGAACGTACTACTTTGTGTACCATGCTTCTTTAGACGAGCGACTGTGTGTGCTGATGAAGCTGGATGAAACACTGCTGGCAGCGTTCTGTGATCATCGCCGCGGCAGGAGACAGGTACGCACAGTATGAAAAATAACACTTTACTCAAAGTGAATCAGATACTCAGCAAACATGGCTTCAGGTTGTCCTTGAAAGTCGTCTGTCCTTGGTGTTAAATGATGCACCGGTACTCATTCCAGGTGACCTCAGGCAGCCTGGCGGTCTACCTGGCCAGGGATCAGGAGGTTTGGCTGGAGACTAAAGACTACAGAGGGATGAGAGGAAAACGGGAAGGTTACAGCATCTTTTCTGGCTTCCTGCTGTAGCCTCACTGACCCACAGGACGGGAAACACCAACAAGTCCTCTCACTCAGATTTACTGGACAGCTCTTTGATTGCAACACAATGTCTTCCCTTCCTTCAACCTGACCCTTTAACCTTTTTGGAAAGTACATGTTGGTTACTTTTCACATTTAATTCTCCTTTATTTAACCAGGTAAAGTCTCATTGTGATTAAAATGGAGACATGATCAACAAAACAAGCATAAAAACTTTGCTAAAACAACGAATACAAACATTATAAACAAGTTGTTACATGCTACAGCAGGCAAACTCAGGCAGACTCAAAATCTGTTTAAGATGAGTGAACGACTTTGTGTAAACTTTATGAAATGAAGTAAAAATATAAAACCAAACGCTTTGACCAAGAGTGTTATTTTACAGATCCTTCATATATTTAAGAAACTTCAAAAATTCACCAACAGTATCAAACTGTTCACCTCACATTGCACTCAGCAAAGAAGAAAAAACTGTACTGCTGACCAAACTTTCATGTGAGCCGTTTGTGTTCTACTGAAGTTTGCGCTATGACAGCAACCAAAATGTCCACATCTAATAACAGAACATACAATAATGTGATAAAGTATGGTGAGATTAATGACCCCATCGCAGAGTTATGATGTCAATTCTTTATGCAGATGACACTGTTTTGTATGCATTCGTCTCCCCTTCAACTATATCAAGATTACAACCTCCCTTTAATGATGTTCAGGCTCTTCTGCATAATCTCAAGCTTGCACTGAATGCTGATAAGAGAATTGTTCTTTATTCTCAATTAAGTCCACTTCGTATCAACGTGCCATCTTCACAATTAATGGTACAGAAATTGAAACTGCCCAGGATTATAGGTACATGGGAATTAAATTAGTCAACGGACTCACTTTTAAACAGCATATGGAGCAAACAAAGATAAAAATTTGTTTCTTATTGGAATTGGAAAAGCAAATTGAATCCAATATGGGAATTGTGTACTCCGCCACTACTAACAAAAACTTCTATATAGAGCGGTAATTAGGTAATATATCACATTATGATTGTATAAAAAATACCAACCACAGATAATATCAAATAATGATATTGATATCATATAAATCTCAAATTTAACCTTTAAAACTGTTGCTTGTATCAATGCATCAAGAGGACAAAATAAGAAATGGAAAGAGGATCTCAGTAAGACAGAAATAAACAGAGAGTTTCACAGGATGTAATTATTACATGAACGCAGCAGCTCTTTGTTGATACTGTTAAGGAAATTAAATATTTTGTGGAACAGATACTCACATCCAGTAACTGGCAACATTGCCAGGAAACAAGATTGTGCTTAAGGCAACAACAAAGAGGAAGCTCAGAGAAAACAGAACAAAACGTTAATTTGGAGGAGAGATTTTTTTCTTAACAAGACAGACTCAATGATGCTTCATCATCAATTTTTCAGCAGGTGGAGTTTTTCTTGACTTCCTGTAAAACAGTTTCATTTCCTCTGGTGGGCAATTTGTCAGATGAATGAAATGAAAGTGGCACTGAACTCACGAAGATGAAAGATGAGGTTATGATAAATTGCTGAAACGAACCAAACATGCAGTAAAGACAAAAAATGTTAACAAGAACAGAACAAACAGGACGGTCACTGAACAAAATGCAAGAAGGCTTAAACACGTAGAAAATCTGTGGTCAGTGGTGGAAAGTGTGGAAAGTAAAGTGTTTTATGTGAGTAGGTTTAATTCACATCACTTTAAATTTTGACCTCTCTACATTATAGAGCAAAATATTATAATTTATACTCCAAAATATTTATTGATAGATAGAGTTTCTGGTTATGTTTTCGACCTTTATGTGAAAATATACATTGTTCTTACAATCACTTTGATAGATATTTGAATACGTAAATAACCTGAATATGTCTTCCACCACGGCCTCTGCTAGATTACCTAAACTGGGCTCATCTTTTTTAGCTAACGTTTTCATCTTTAGTCATACTCAGAGCAGTTGCACAAGAGTTCATCGTCCACTAGCAAACCAAAGTCCTGGCTTCAAAATGTCACTTAAATTCACAATTTGGATGATATGGCAAAATTTTTTTTGTTCAAAACATAAAAAAGAGAGACAGAACAAAAATTATAAACAGACTGACTGAGCTAACGGTAGCCATAGCTACAGCCAGAGAGAACTGCAGTAAACACAATAACAATCAGTTGGCGGTTTCTCTGGAGATATGCTGCCCCCCATATTTTTGTACCTACCTTCCAATTCTGTACATATTTTACAAGTCGGCTTTTTATGTAAAAAATACATAGTACCAATAATGTCCCCTTTGAATTAAATTGTCAGTAAAATGACAATATTAAAGTATACATACTAAATACTTAGATACTCGGTACTTAAAGTCCTCGTAAAGCAGAAAAATATCCCCTGTGAGTGTTAATACTGTGTTTATTGTTATTTATGCTTTAATGCAATTAGCATTTTATTGCTTAAGTTGGGCAGTAAAATGCTAATTACAACTCTATCACAACTCTGTTTGAAACTTTGAAAAAAATTGAAACATTTGAAAGCTGTTTATGTAGTTAAATGCCTCATATTTTTGTATGTAAAACCTTAATCTGCAAAGTAACCACAGCTGCCAGATAAATTATTGCCATAAAAAAGAAAACATTTGCCTTAAGCAAACTAGTGGAGCAGAAATTAAATAAATATGTCAGATTTTGCTTAAGTACAGCACATGAGTACATGTACTTTGTTTCAGTCCACCACCACAGCAGAAGTTTTTATCCTTCTAGATTCCTGCTTCAGTCACTCTTTCTGTATCCTGAAATGACTGGTGTGAACGCCAATAGAGCGGCAATCGTGCACTCTTGAACCGTTTCACTTCCTCTTTTGTTCCTGACTGAGCTGCTGCTGTCACAGTGAAGCAGGACTCTTCACCTCCGCTTGCAATCATCTTTTACAGGACGAGGGACTGCATTACCTGCAAATGGTGAGACTTTTGCATCCTGCAAAACTAAAAGACAAAGACAGAGAGAAAGGGAAAATAACTTAATCAGACAGACGTGGATCGTTTCATCGCATTTCTTGTCTAATCTTAATCCTTGTTACTGTGTTTAACCTTTAAAGACGCATGAGCAGAAGCGTTAGAGCTGTTGTCCTGAACAGGAGGTCTGCATGCTCTTAAAAACTTTAAAATGTCTTAAATTTAAAAATAGGACTTTGCACTTCATATTATATTGTACATGTAATTTGTGGGTAAGGGGCTACAACATTCAAAACCCCCATATAAGTACTGTCATATCAAACTGAGAATGTCAGTGTGCGCTTTTTGTGATTTGTATTCAGTTTTGTGTCACTGTCAACTTGTTGCTTTTTGTGGGGTTTACTTCATCCTATTTATATCTTTTTTTTCTATATGTATTAATAACTAAATTGAAGACCATTGATTCGGGTACAGGAAAACCTTCCATATTGGTACAAAGAACTGGCACCCACGAGCCAAAGCATTATACTTTAATGTTCCCACTTGGTGCTTAGTTGAGGTTATTGTTATGGTTTCAACATGAACAAAGTATAAGGGACAAAAGCAAGTGTGTGTATCTGTGTGTGTGTCCATTCAGGCCCCCCAGTGGCTTAGCTGCAGTGCCGCACTGTTTCTGCTCTTGGTTCACGTCGGCCCGGTTCTCACACAGTCCTGTGGAAGCCCGGGAATTCCTGGGATACCAGGCACCCATGGGCGCAACGGCGCAGACGGTCCCAAGGGAGAGAAGGGAGACCCTGGTGAGCTCATAAAGGACACGACAACATCACAACATGAATTTTCAATTTCATGTTGTCAATATCTCTGATTTGAGAACATAAAAATCTGATGCATCAGATTTACTCCATATGTCTTATGACTTTGAGGGAATAATTCAAGTTCAGTTCACTTAGTTCACTTTTTTCACACAGCTATTGATTGTTTTCAGTTGAAGTTCATTTGGATTTTGGTGGGAAATCTTTGACAAGAAAGGGTGATGTCACAAAAAAGAAATTACTGAGGAACATGTTCTCAACTGGTAGACCAACATTTTACAGGATTTTCTCAGTTAATCTTTCACCTCAGTGTCAGTTCACACTAACAGCATTGTGACTTGTAGTAAGCGTTTCTCGGTATGAGCAGGTGAGGCAGGTCAGCCTGTCAGGGGCCAAAAGGGCATGCCAGGTCTGGTGGGCCCCCCAGGACGACCTGGAATGAAGGGTGATGTGGGCCTCCCGGGGCTTCCTGGTAACCCAGGCCTGCCAGGGGAGAAGGGAAGACCGTTCAACCCATCCACCCAGCGGAGATCCTTCTTTTCCTACAAACGGGTGATGTCACACCTTCCAGATATGGACACGGCCATCAACTTCAACAGGTCTGAGGCTGCATTTTGAGCTACATGCTAAAGTCAGCATGCTAACATGCTGATGTTAAGAACATGCAGTGGCTACCGTCAGTAGGGGATTGTAATTAAGTACTGTACTTAAAGAGTAACTAAACCCCAGAGTCATGGCTTAACTTCCGTCATCCATGAAATTCAAAAAATGCGTCTAGAACGTGAAAATATCAGCTTGGGTGTTGCGGGCTGGCCGAGAAAGCAATCTTACCACCAGCTAATGAATACTAAAACTAAAACTAACTGATGCTAAATCAAAAAACTCTCAAAAAACACCCAAAGTTAAAGTGCGAGCTGAAGCTAGCCTGCTACCTAACAAATGTCAAACATTGCTGACTAACGTCACCCGCCTCCAGCTCAGCCACTCACACAATTCAGTTGTAATAGCGGGGTTTCAACCTGTAGAGGGCGGTTGCTATGCATATTTATCACACAAAACCAAAAATTCAAATACTTTCCGCTAAAATGGCAAGATTTGAACCTGAATCAATCAGTAACCCTACTAAATACCTATTTAAATTGATTTTCAACAGAAAAAAGTGGTTTAGGGGTTTAGTTACTCTTTAGGTACTAATTTGAGGTACTTGTACTTTACTTGAGTTTTTTTTCATGCTACTTGTCCACACAATTTTCACAAACAAAACAATCAACAATTTCACAATTGTTGATTAACAACAACAGTGATTGATTGACTCCTAAAATGCATACTAAATACATACACTACTCGCAGCACAACACATACGAGAGTACAACAGAATAAACTGAAATGTTGGCGTAAACTTCCCCACAGGCAGATTTTGCCAGAGTTGGATCAACAGTATCGAGGAGAAACGCTGACCAACGGGACGTTCACGTGTGCCGTCAAAGGCGTCTACTTCTTCAGTTACCACATTTCAGCCAAGAGCAGAGTGAGTCCAAAGAGTTCGTTCGCTTTAAACTCGTCTGTGTTGGTGTCTTCTTCAGTCTCATATGTTTGAGTTGCTTACAATACACTTACTTAAGTGATCAGTAGTTTAGAGTACTTAAATACAGCACATTCTCACATTTTTAATTTTATTTTTAATTTTTCTATTTTACAATATTTCATTTTTAATTTTTACTTACCTTTCTTTGGTAGCAGGGACATAAAAAATTTCACTGCACATTGTACCGTGTATGATTGTGTATGTGACAAATAAACCTATCTTGTATCTCTTGTATCTTGTACTTCTGAGTACTTTTTCTGCATTTAAGCAAAATTAAGAAATTTTCTGGCAGCCCATTATGATCTATGTCCACTGTTTTCCAAGCTTTGTTGCATCTCTTTCTCTCTTGTTTGCTGTTTTATTTTTATTCTATTGTCTTTTTATTAACCCAAACAACTAAACTGAAGTTTTGCAGAATCACGTCTGGGTGGATAAGAAGATCATTTTGTGTTGAGATACGACGCTGAACACTGAACAGATATTTGTCTCGTCCCTTCTAGGCGTGTCTCAAACTGGTGAAGGGCAGTGACAGTCACATGACAATGTGTGACTCCTCTGATGGCTTCCTGGTCACCTCTGGCTCGGCGGTCCTGCAGCTGGAGGCCGGGGACACGGTCTCACTGCAGGCAACCAGGTACAACAGCATGGTGGCGAGCCAGAGCAGCACCAGCCACACCTTCACCGGCTTCCTGATCTTCCCCACCGCCTAAAACTTCTCTGAGCCCTAAAATCATCATTAATGAGATCACAGACTTTTACAGGGACATTTACAGCAGTTAAAAATGTGTTTTCTGTAACAGTGCAAAGATGAGTAGACTTAAAAAAGATTGACTCAATAGTCGCACTGCTGCATTAAAGGAAAATGTCAGTGTTTTATCCCATTAGCTACAAATTGTGTGGATTTTCAATTACTGGTTGACAAATGTACCATCTTAGATTTACAAGATCCAGTTGTTTTTGGTTATTGTAGTACAATAAATCCATCACAGAGAAAAAATCATCAGTTTTATTATGCACTGTGATTAACACGCTGTTTAAACTACTAAATCTACATTAGTAATGTTTCCTGAGTGTGTGTTTTCTCTAATGATAAGAAATACTCTTCATTATAAACTCTTCAAAAAAACCTCACATTTCCATTGTGAGAAAATTACTTTCCATGATTCTGCACAGGTTAGGTTTGTCAGAGCTTCTTCTGAGCTTGCTCACACGTTGTTTTCTACACAAGGTGAAATTCTCGTCACGTGTGCGTTCACGCGTTCGTGTGCGTGTAATTTTTATGTCAGTCAAAGGCATGACATGAAAAGCTTTTATATTTTTGAAAGATATTTGCATTGTACTTGTACATGTGTAATGACAATAAAGTTGAATCTAATCTAATCTAATCTAATATTTTACATTGAGTGGAAAGACTGATTGATGATTGATTAGTTTGCAGTTAAATTTAAAGAGGACAAAGTGGTGACTGTCAATAGGAAATCTGGATATTAGTTTAGATAGACAGATATACTTTATTGATCCCAGGCTAGGAAATGACAGTTTACTTAGAGACATGCTACTGTTCAGGTGTATTCAAGCAGATACACATTTCACATTTCCATCAGCATCATGCTCATATGCAGTAGAGTGGATTAGAGTATTTGGGCTTTAATTATTTTACTTTAAAGATGTTGAAAGACTGACATTATTCTCCTCTTATTTGTTGTTAATCACAGAAGTACAGTAAACTGTTTAATCCTACTTTCTGTGTGTCCAAAGCCTGTTGCATCTTATTCCTCCGTGCCATAAAGATCAACAAAATCTATGAACTTTAAAACACATCAATATAAATAAACTGCAGTTTATTTTGACTCAATCCCGTCCTGCTGCTGAAAATATTCGCTACAGCAGCAAATGTGGATTAATCTGCCGCTGAAAATAGTCCCTAACACATTCCTCCACAAACAGCGCAGGTCAGTCAGAAACACAATGATGGACTTTTCATGAAACGTGTTCACAAATTCTGGTCAGTGGGGGAGTTTTATCATGCGGAAACAAACGTGGGAGCAGAGAAAGGAAATAAAAGATAATAGATAGATGGAATAATAGTAATAATAGATAAAAAGATCTTATCAAAACATTAAATAAGTTTACACTTTAGACTATGCACCTGCATTTATCTGTATGACAAGAATAAATTACACTGCTTGAAGGAAGCACAATGGAATCACCATGATAAAATTTTTAACATTGTGGTTTGTGACATTTCCTGCAGCCGCTCACCATTTAAAAACATCGAGCTATCAGGTGAACATCTTTCTGACGCATACCTGGCCAGAAGCTCATTAATTATCCATCACAGAGGATCAGCTTGGCAGATACTTAACCTTACAGGTGTGTGACTGCTAAACAGAGCGTGTTAGAGGAAGGATTTCTGGATGGAGTTATCTGACTGGGCAGGCCCCTTCGATACAGTCATGAATATTTCCTGTCCTTTCAGATTTGTTAAATCTGATCAATTAGTTTCCAAACAAAAAATATTCAGTCTCACAAAATTTAAAATACGTGGTAACAAAACAAAACAAAAAAGGACTGTGTTTTAATGGATATGACCAAGAGATACTGAAATACCCCCTGAACAGGAGCGACCCCTGGTGTCTGGAGGCTGAACTTCAGCCCAGTTTGTCGGTGGCTGATGGGCTGCTGAACACGCCGTTCTTGGCGTAGAAGGTGTTTTTCACCACTGACGACTTGGCACGAGACGGAGTTCTGTAATCCAGACTGAAGTCACCTGTGGATCAAGACAGACTGCATTAATCTGATCTACAACAAAGAGGACATGATGGTGGTGGGCTCGGTGAGTATTAGATGAAGTGCAGACAGTCATCAGTTTAGTGGCTCTATCTCACCCAGCCTCCACCCGTACTCCCAGGACGAGAGCAGTGGGAAATCAAACTTCTCCTCAGGTGTGATCTGGCCACGCCTCTGCAGGTACAGACGCCGTCCTTTCCCCTGCAAGAGGACATGTCGTTTAAAACACGCCATGTTTAAACATTTGAAAGAAATATAAGAGACCAACCAAACGCCGTTGTCTTCAACAGGAGCATTAGCATGATTAGCTTTGGAAACAAGTCAAATGTGCCTTTTTTAAATTTGAAAGTAGGAACACACACGTTTTAATATCAAGCAGTATCAGTGATTCATACGTGGTGAGAGGAGTCCTGATAGAGAGCAAATCTGGTCTGGTGGGACACTGGCCTCATCAGGGGGGTCACGGTGGGCCGCTGTTCCCCTTCCACAGAGCGCACAGGAGGAGGAGGAGGAGGAGGAAGGTCGCTCCGCTTCTCAGGTGTCCTGGTAACTGGAGGCAGGACGGCCCTGGTGGTTGGAGGGTAAACATGTTTTACAAATGTTGTTATGGTGAACGTTAAGGCTGAAGTTTCAAAGAGACTTCCGGTCTCAGTTTTTACACGAACACAGCAGCTCACCGGGGGTCAGCAGGGAGGTGTGGCGGCTGTGGTGGCTCCGTGCTGATGCTTCGAGGGTTGTTGCAGGACGGGTAAAGCTCGGCATAGCGGTTTTTCCAAGCCAGCCGAGCCAACATCTCCTTCTGGATCTGCTCTCTGTAGCAGTTCTGGTTCTGGGTTGTCAGCAGGCAACGCATCTCCTACCAAAAAGCTTCCTGTGGACAATTTTGTGCAAAGTTTTGTTATGATGATGTTGTTTAATTTTTGAATGTTTTAAGCTGAAATGAAAAGGTGTCACTAATACAAAGCACCTGAAACCAGGTTCAGCCAGATTTGCAAAGCGGGTGGAGCTGTTTCAAAAAGGACTCAAAAGTCCCGTTCATTTGAACTGTTAATGAGAAAAGATTGACTTGAACACTGAAGCAGTGTTCAATGACAGTTACAGCAGCATCTGATCCTGTTTGGATGATCTCCTTCCAACCAAATGTCTCTTTAAACGATGACCTTAATTCTTCCTTAAACTTAACCCAAGTTTAGTTTCAGTTGCTTTAAATTAACCAAATCTTAAATGAAAGAACAGTGACATGAAACTGTATTTGAATGACAGCGAGAGGAGGGGGTGTCACATCAGAAAACACACACATGCGTTTAGGTTGGATGACTCGTTGTATTCATGAATAATCCACCATTTTGGTCTGACAAAACTGTCAAATGTTCTTGTAGAGATTCCTGTCAAATACAAGACGACTTCTCCATCTTCTGATCATCCGATCAGCTTGTTTCTGGTACAAAATATAATTCAGTTTGAACAGATGAAAGTAAGAAAATAAGTTACTGACCAAAAAAAAAAAAAAAAGAAATCTGGATTTAATTCCTTTAGATCAAGACAGTAGCTCCATGACTGTAGAAACTAAATATCTTGAATATTTTCTAATGAATCTGCTGTGTATCTTAAGACCATCACATACACAACACAAAACTTTTTAAAACAATAAATAAAAAAATAAAAGAAAAATCAAAGGCAGTCGAACTTAGCATAAAAAAATCCATCTGTTTGCTTGATTTAGCAAACTGTTTGTCGTTATTCACGTGGTAGAAAATGAAATAAAAGATAACCTCATCCTCATATGAAATAATGAAATGAGATAAATGTTGAATATCTCACCTTTTGTGAGTCTGATGCAGAGCAGTGCAGGATCAGCCTCTCGCTGTGGAAATGAGATGTGGATCAGATAACACACTGTAACATGGAGAAACATGAGACTCACACACACACATCCTGTTCCTCTACCACCAGAAACCACTGACACTGATCCCAACATCATCCTTTTTCAATACCTTAAGACTTTAACTTGAGCCTCCCTGTGCTCAAATAGCGATATAATTATCTGTCCGGTCATCTTGGAGCCAATCATCATCTTCATCTTCTTCTTACCATGAAATTTGCCTTCGCATGTATGAAAATTAACCAAACTTTGCCCAAAAGTCCAGTCCTATTCCACTGTCCTGTTCTGTGGGCTAACAGACCTGATGGTGGCGCTACAGTGACCGTCTACATTTCAAAACCTTGAATATTTATAACAACTCAGTCGTTCACGTGTGCTACAAGATTCACCAAAATGTTGGGCCAATGAAGAACAATTTTTCATATGTTGGCAGGAATTATGAAGTCCATTACTGCTTTTCGTAAAAACTAAAACTAATAAAACAAATTTAAAAAATGTCTTCGCACATTTTTTGCTCAACTGACACCAAACTTTCTACAAAGCGTCTTCAGACAGTCCAGTCCAGAGTGCATCAAAATGACTGAGATTCTCATCTTCAATCTTAATGGGAAATATGTAACGTATATATTATGATGAAGTGCGGTAAATTCCAGAATTCTACCTTAAAAAATTGAATTTTTACAACATTTTGAACCCTGCCCTCATGTAAACTATTGGTCAATCGGAAATCTTTCCACAGACAAAATTTTCAATCAGTCTTTGTGATTTTGTGATAATACATTTCAATACATGAGTTTTTATCTCTGTGTTGTCCAGATAAATTTTCGGTTTTGGGCGAACTGTTCCTTTAAAAACAAACCCTGCTGAGTTTTCCTGTTGGTACGTTGGGTCTGGTCTGACGTGAGAGCAATCAAACAACTAAACAGAGACTTCTTGAAAAATAAATCATACATCAGATCAACCTCAGTATGAATGGACTTATACATAAACGACTCCACATGTAAACAGATTCCAAAATATTTGTTGTTTATAAATGTAAAACATAATAAGGTTGAAGTATGTCGGATGGACATACAAATAGTATAAATGTACAAATAAACTAATTTAAAAGTGTTGGCAGTTTCCATGAAGTAAAATATTTGGACCTCATTACATTCATGTACACAGTGCAATGGGTTTGAGACTCCCCCGATGTAGCTCAACCAAGTGCGTTTGTTTTTTTCCAACAGGAAATTATCTGCAGCCAATCAGATCGCACCTGGTGAATACACCCTAAAACAGCCAGCAGTTTCTTTCTTTTGCTTCAGCTGAAGTTCAGCACTTTGGAAAGGTATGGATCCACCTTACGGACAGCAGCGATCAGGGCCGAGCTGGCCTGACTTCCCTTCCATCGCACCGTGTCAATCACGTCTCGCGCTTTTTCTGGCGTGACCTTTGATTTGACCGACTGCATTTCATTATCACTTATAACGCCCTGCTCAAGGAGTTTATCCACAAGGTTGCTCAGAATGGGGCCAGACACTCGCTGTACAAACTCTGTCCGAGCTAAGAGCAGCCTCTCCTCTGCTGGGACTGGGACCTCTGCCGGTACCGGGACCTCTGCTGGGACTGGGACCTCTGCCGGGACCGGGTCCTCTGCCGGGACCGGGTCCTCTGCCGGGACCGGGTCCTCTGTCGGGGCATCCCTCCGTAGAGATTTTCTTCTTGAATCTGGAAGATAACAGTGGGAGAGACGTCTCACATATTCGCTTTTAAACTCAGATCTCTTTCAAAATTCAATGTGATATCTCCTTCGAGGAAAAAAGAGAGAATTTTCTGTTTTGTGGTTTCATGATGCAGCAGCTGCCTTTAATCTGTTGATACACCATTATACTCTATTTAAGTAGATGGAGAACTAACCCCCCCCCCCCCCCCCCTTGCATAAAGCAGTAACGTCAGCAACGGACTTGCTATGGTGATGGCGTGATGTGCAGATTCAGCAGCCAGTAGCTCCCTCAAACTTGGCTACATTTTTCTTTTTATTTATTATTTTTTCCCTGTAATACTGAAGCATGTATCACCTGTGACAGAAATCAGCAGGAGGCCCATGAGAACCCAGGTAAGTTGACCCAGTTTGGACCAAAGGGCGCCTACTCAGCCTGCTTCTGGCTAATGTCCACTGACATGAAAACAAAGTGGATGTTCGGTGAACACGTTCACAAAGAGCTCCCTCCATCATAACATCCCAAATCAAGCGACTGCACTCGATGGACAGACTGTAAGACTCCGATAAGCCGAGGGGTTGTGGACATTGTGACTGCATCACGATGCTTGGGGCTCACAAGTAGATGGACAATGTTTACCAGAAGGCAAGGTGGTAGCATCAAGGAGTCAAAAAGTAGACATTAGGAAAGACTGGGGACATCAACACCACCTCCTGTCTTCACTTCACAGCCCCGAAAGTTGGGATGCTGTGTGAAACAACAATAAAACAGAATGTGATACTCTGCTAATCCTTCTTGGCATACACTCAATTCAAAACAGCACGACACACAACTGCGCTAAAAAGACTCAGTCGTTCACAAGCAAGGAATGGCTGAGGTTCACCACATGATCACTACGCGGGCTCAGGACCAGTCTGGCAAACCTTTATCGGCGCTGATGCTGCGGGTGAATGACAACATTACCTGTCAGATCAACGTCATGCTCCCAGATCACCTGCAGTCCATGGTCTCTGACCGTTACAGTCACTTCCTCTGTGTTTGTGGGCAGTCGGATCTCAAACGTCGGGTGGTAATTTGGTCCAAAATCCAGGTCGAAATCTGCTTTCTGAAAAATCACAATGTCAGCACCTCCGCTGTGTCGGCATGTTACGGCAGCAACTGAAAATTTTATTGAAAGTGCTCACCCTAGGCTGTATTTTAATGGCCTGAGGACAGTGCAGAGTGTAACTCTGATCTGTGATGAGTTTACATGCGGAAGGAGCCTCGATGTTCTCTGTATGTCGCTGCTGTGCGCTCACCTTAAGAGACAGCAGAACATTGAAACGTTTGAATTAGAAGGTTTATCCAAAGCAGAGTCCGACTGATAAATCAACAGACCGTTTACTTCTCGTTACAGACATATGGTATCAACAAATTTGTAGATAAACTCAGGGATTACACACAAAAGTGCCACCCCATACATAATCATTGCTGCTCTTCTCTAATGCAGCCATCATCATTGTACGAAGTCTTAAATACTCGAGACAAATAGCACTTAAAGCATGAATGTTGTTCTAAGACACACTTGAAAAACTTGCCCTTTAAGAAATCACACACAAACTGGGACCTGCAGCTGTTGCTTTACCTCGTCCAGGTGGATGTTCCTCGGCAGCAAAAACACATTGAGTTTCCGTCTTTGTGTTTTTGGGTTTGGTTGTCCGAGATACAGCAGAACTTGGCCCTTAACTGGTTTCTTCAACAGCCATTTAAAAAAACTTCTCACTATGCCCAAGGCAGAGAAGTGAGAGACTGTTACAACCACGTGAGTTTCTGTGATCTCGAGCGGCTGGAGGATGTTCATTCCATCGTCAGTGATGTGGACGACAGACAGCAGGCCTTCAGGCAGTGAAGCTGTGAAAACACGAGAGCTGTAAATCATTTGTTGTACCGACAACAACCTCATTACAACTTTAGTCCTAATGCTGTTGTATCTGCAGGAAGTCTAATCATTGTAGTATTAAAGTGTTTATTGAACAGGATTCTCAGTGTTGGTGGATGGGAAGCTGGTGAGGGACTGTGGCAGTCGTCCTGGGTGAACTACCAGTCCAAAATGAAAGAAAAATAACTGAAAAGAAAAAGGAAAGGAGTAAAAATAATCCCCAGATGATAACTTCCCAGTGACCTTGTGAACTTTCCTCTTGCATCTTCATTGGACAGTTTGACAGTGATGAGTTGGTGCTGTAAAAACACAATAAAAATGTACACAACATCTGTGCAAAATGGCGTGAGGTGTTCTAAGTTCATGGTCCCAGATGGATGTTGATTGTTCTGACTGTGGCTGTATTGCAATCTGTAGCCACTAAACCTTAGAGCTTAATCACTGGTCAAAACTCTACATTCAGAAAGCACAATAACATGCTCACCATCCATAATTTCACAGTGTGGCAGGTGGAGCTGACAAACGGCATCGTCCTTTGAACACTTTATATGGAACAGCAGCCCCGCTGGCACCTTTTGAGCTGACTGGAGGAGGCGCTCATCCCACTGAACTGTCCTGTACAGCAGCTCCGCCTCCTGAGCCATAACAAACACCAGTTCTGTCGAAGTACACTGGAACACACCTGGACCAGGACACCTGAACCTGTGAGACACAGAAGGGCTGATCACAATGAGCTTTCAGACACGCAGCCTCTTTCATTCAATTTATACGTTGTGTTTCACACGCTCTGATCTTCCTTTCTGCAGAACCTGCTCATGTTAAAATCCATCTGATTCATCCGATTCAGAGCTGAAATCAGGCTTCATGCGTACAGCATCTGCCCAGCAATGACAACACAACGCGAAAACCATTCAGCTTCTGTAGAGGCAAGAAGTAATGTAAAAAACACAAATTAAGCATTGCTTAAAAGTTGGGATCCAAAATGAACTGTTGCACGAGGTATGAGGAGTCTGTGTAGGAAGCATGTGAGTGTTTAAAGTCATTCATTCATCACTGGTCCACAATCACAGCAACTACAAGCCTGTGACAGAGTTGGCAGTATGTGTGGGAGGAGGTTTCTGAAGCTCTTCCACCTTCTGAACAACAAATCCGAATTTAACCGAAAAGGTTGAACTTTCAGCTCAAGTGCCAAAAGGAGGAGAAGTGTGGGTTGAAAAGAGATTAATGGATTGTAGTACTTCATGTTGTGTTACCTGTATGCAGTTTTTCCAGAGTGAGTCAGCCGCTCAGGTGTGAAACTGGTCTTATCCTAAAATCGAGGAAGGCATTATTTTATTTTACATTATTTTAAAATTGTTAAATTAGACTGTCGTCCTTCATTCAGTGAAACAAACCAGCACAAGTGAAGACTAAAAGATAAAAAACATGTACATATGTGTGAATAAACTGACATTTGAATTGAGAACGTCTGCACACGCCTGCTGCTGCTGCTTCAACCTATCGGCGTCACCAGCAACAAGCTGCTCCTCCTCCTCTTCCACATCCTCCTCTCTGCCGGCCTCAGGCACATCGAGGTTTGTATTCGAAGTGGACGGATATGCTGGGTGATTAAAACCATAGTATAGGGACCACTCATCCCTGTGTAGACACAAATACAGCAGTTAGCTGTCATGAAGAAGGGTACAATGTTCAGATTCAGTTAGTGTTAGCTGTGGGGGACTCAGCGTGCAGGCTATCAAACATGGAATGACTTCAGCTGTTGGACACATATCATGTGACTGACCAGGTGTTTCAGGCTGTTTGATGCATTGCCCTGGCCACCTTTCACATCACTGATACTACAGTGAGGGTTGTATGCATCCAGTTTGGAACAGCGTAAACAAACTTGCAGTGGTTCCTATTGTCTCAAAGTTTCCGTGTCACCCAGAGAAACTCTGGATTTAACTGGTATTCGGCAGAACCAACTTAATCAAGTCAGACTCACACAAGTTTGGTACAAAGCCAACTGACAGATGCTTTTCAAAGAACACAACTCTCATATGTAGTAACAACATATTCGCTGACTGATTCCGCCAAATGGGGTGGATTAGGGCAGGTGCTAATTTTAGCACAGCTGATGCTGATGGGAATGTCTTTAGCTCTGTGCATATATCAAATTATTGGACACATGAAAACCTGATGATGGCGCTAAATGAAAAGTCAGAGGATCACCAAAGTTTTTGCAACTCACTCTGGTGACATCACGCAGTCATGGTCAAAAAGACTGTCCGACGTGGTGTAACCCGTCAGTCTGGACCAAAGACAGAAAGACACTGTTATTCCTACAGCCATGACTAGAAACTGTACTTTTATTACATATTTTTGCAGTAGCGTGTGGTTGATTGGGGAGTTAACAAGTCAGTAATTTTACCTGACCTAATGAAGTGCATCACAGTAAGTGTTGTGTACACAACTGAAGAAACACTTTCTTACATTGTGTTTGTGGGTCCTGGTTCATCATTGAAGGCTGCAAATATGTGTTGAATCTGGTCACAACTGGATCCTGGAGACTCTGATCTGTCCTCCCTCTCCAGATCACTAATCTTCTGGGCTAAAGTCAACGTGCGATGCGGACGTTTAGCACTTGACAACCTAGACGTGTAAAGATAAATACATTTCAGACACATTTGACATCAAGGAACTGACCATGTGTAGCCAATAGTAAAGAATTAATTCTCTCAACTGACTATCCTGTGCACCTATTCAGCTCACTGTACCCAGAGATACTTCATCTGTGATTGGCTGCTAACTGCATGGCTCGACTACAAGCCCTCTACGAACCTGAGAGTCTCCAGTCTACAATGTGGACTCCTCAAGAGATCAGACAGCAGCTTCACTTCTGAATCCTGCAGCTTGTTGTCACTTAGGTCAAGCTCTCTCAGACGGGAAGTGCTGCACTCCAGAGCTGAGGCCAGAGAAGCACAGCTGGTCTCTGACAGCCCACACCTTTGAAGCCTGCACTCACAGGATACATATCAGATATACACATCACATATACAGATCAAATGTTTTACATGCCCCTATGTGTGAGAAATACTTTTAACATCCCCTCTTAAAGACTGAGTATCTACTAGAGAGCAGCGACAGTGGACTGACCGCAGAGTCTCCAGTCTACAGTGAGGACTCTTCAGTCCAACACACAGCAGCTTCACTCCCAAATCTTTCAACTTGTTTCTACTCAGGTCCAGCTCTCTCAGGTGGGAGGGGTTGGACTTGAGAGCTGAGGCCAGAGAAGAACACGTTTCATGTGTGATCCCACACGCAGACAACCTGCAGAAAGAGACAGACGTTAATAATGTTTCAATGTCACTACAGGTGAGAAGAGTTCAACACATAAAGAAAAGTTTTCCCCACCTCAGAACCTCCGGTCTGCAGCGTGGAGTCTCCAGAAAAGAACACAGCTCCTTCAATTCTGAATCATACAGCCTATTTTTACTCAAGTCCGGCTCCCTCAGATGATGGGGAAAAAAGTAAGGAGGTGAGCCCAGAGAAATACAGCTGAACTCTGACAAACCGCAGAAACGCAATCTGAATAAAGGACAAATAAATCAGAGAAAAACTCAGCTTCTTTTCAACCTGGCACATAGTCCATAAACATCTGGCAAATGCTTCTTTTAAATGGCAAAAATATGTTTGTCTGACATATTCGCATGACAAAAGTGATACCAAACATGAGGTAAATTGTTCATGTGACATTAAGATGTACAAAATTAATGCAAAGCGTTTCTCACAAGTTCAAAATAGTCAACTGGAGAAAAAATGTGACCGGCAGCAGCGAGCTGTGGTGTAACTATTCTCCATTCATTGTTGGGGACAACTGAGTGGAGGGGGCGTGCATTTTACTTTGAAGGTACAGAAAGTCCAGCAGTTAGGATCATCTGCACCGCGAGAAATTAAATAGAAGATGAGATGAATTTCTACCTCAGAATCTCCAGTCTACAGTTTGGACTCTCCAGAAAATCACACACAATCAGTTTCACTGCTGAATCCCCAAGCTTATTATTACTCAGGTCCAGCTCTCTCAGATGGAAGGGGTTGGACCTGAGACCTGAGGCCAGAAAAGCACAGCCGGTTCCTGTTATTTCACAGTGATCAAGTCTGTAATTACAAGATAGATGTCACACCAGACACGTTTTAGAGAAACTTCGTTAAAACGTGAAAACACAAAAAATGTTAATTGTTTTCATATTAAAGATATGTAATCTAAAGTAAAACACAAAGTGAACTGACCTTAGAGTTTCCAGTCTACAGTGTGGACTCTCCAGACCAGCGGACAGCAGCTTTGCTCCTGAATTTTCCAGATAATTTGAGCTCATGTCGAGCTCTCGCAGGTGGGATGGGTTGGATTTTAAAGCTGAGGCCACAGTCTTACACTGTATGGTTGACAGGTCACAGCGACAAAGTCTATTAAAGCAGAAATCAGTAGAACAGATCTGAGATATCCTAGATACTTAACTGGATAACATTCTTGTACTGGAACTTAAGAATTTTTATTCTGTTAACAAAATCTAATCTAACAAAAGAAACAAAGCCAATACTAGAGATCCTGTGCCAAGAATAACGCTCAGTGTAAAACAAAACTAAAATCAGAATTTAATGATTTGCAAATTATTTTCAAACTAAATTCAACCAAATACAGCAAAAAGACAACATACTTAATGACATCAGCACATTAATCACTGTGTTACATCACTTTTTCTTTTAATTACACTCAGTAAGCATTGGAGCTCTGAGGACATTCATTGTTCAAGTTATGAAAGTTACATTTTTTCCCCATTATGTCTCAGGTCTCCACTGTTGTCAGTGTCAGGGTACTCAGATATTTTTGCTGGAACAGCTAAAGTGCCGTTTTAGTTTTTGGTTTAGTTGGCTACAAACATTTTATGGTCCTCTATACAAACAGCCAAACTCAGGCATGCAGGGAGGCCCAGAGAAGTGTGGGCAGGATCCTGTACAACCACAACGACAAAGGAGATCAAATAAGTGAAGGGAAGCTACACTGAACACTTGAGAAGCTGGTTTTCAAGTAACGACGTCTGTGGTCAAGACAGGAGTACACTACAACAAACAGTCAGGACTGTAGACAATATCACTGGTGCAACCCTGCCAGTGGTTCACGACTCAAACATGTCCAGGATCAGGAAAGGGGCCAGACACTGGGGACACAATCTGTTCTAGTTTCTTCCCTCTGGTATCACAGAGCACAAAACAACCAGACACAAGAACAGTTTCTTCCCACATGCTGTCACTGATGAACAGTTAAATCAGTCAGTCATTCCCACGGCTTCACCTCTTGTAACCAGTGACAATATCTCATCAACAGACACAAACAGAAATCTTAGATCATTTGGCAATTTTCTTTTGTTCAGTATAGTTGTCATACATACTAGCTAACTAGACTAACACTCATTATTCTTGCCACAGTTCACAAGACTGTTGTGAAGTCAAAACATGCCATCTTTTCCTCCGACTGCTCATGTTTGTTGGCACATAATTCCTATTTTTAGTGATGTAAGTGTAAGTAACCAGCAACCTAGTAGAAGCAGCCATATACATAATATTTCCAGCATATACTGGGCATACCAGTACCAGTTGGATACCCATAAAGCCTCCTTGTGGCTGCACTTACTTGTAACCCTGAGGTTACCTTACTAGTCTCCTTTCTAGCACCTTAGAACTTTCCTTTGTTTTCTCATTCTTTCAATCACTACCCAAAGCTCATGATCATAAGTCAGGGCTGAAACATAGACTGACTGGCAAATTAAGAAACCTGCTCATCACCATAATGATCTGGTACAGAAATTACTGCTTATGCTGTACTAACTGTTGTTGATCTCACACTCGCTCATCCTTGGAACCAAAGAAATTTGATCTTCTTCACGCTGGGCAGACCCAAAGTTGTAGTGAACAGTAAATTTCCTTTATGTCAGAATCGTTTACAGTTTGTCAACATGTACAGCTCATTAAAGTACTGACCGAGCCTTCCTGCAGTTCCTCACAGCCGGAATCAGTCTTTGTTTTCCCCTTGAAGATGTTCTGTACTTGCTCAGGTCCAGGTCATCCAGAACCTCGTCTGACAACAGCAACAGATAGGCCAGAGCAGAGCAATGAAGCTCATTAAGTTTAATCTTTGATATGTTTTCTGACTTCAGGAACTTTTGGACCTGCTGATGAATTAAGCTGTCATTCATTTCCATCAGACAGGGGAAGATGTTGATGCTTCTGTCAGGAGAGATTTCATCTATGTTCATTTTCTTGAGGTTTCTGATGATTTTCTTGATGATTTCTGGACTGCTGTCTATATGAATCAGAAGGCTTCTTAAGAGCCTGTTGCTCAAGAGGCCATGAATGAAGCGAACAAACACGTCCAGGTGGCCATTTTCACTCTCTAAGGATTTGTCCATGACTCTTGTGAGAAAGACATCCAGTGATGGGCCAAGTCTGTTGGACCTGTCATGATCATCGCCATTGCCTTCGTCGTCGCCTTCATCGCTGTTATCATCAGTAATGAATGAATCATCATCAACCATGGATGAATCATCATCAACAATGAATGAATCACTGAGGAAAGCCTTCTGTACTTCTGCATTTTGGTAACAGCTGACAGCGTAGACAGCAGCCAGAAACTCCTGAATGCTCTCATGAACAAAGTAATACACTGTTTTCTGGAAGATCAGACGCTTTCTTTTGAAGATCTCTGTACAAACTGCTGAGTCCTTTAGGGCCCCTGTGACATCAAGACCATGTTGTTCCAGGTCTTCTTGGTAGAATATGGAGGTTCCTCCCCCCAGATGTTCAAAAGCCAGCTTCCCCAGCTTCAGAAGAACTTCCCTGTCAGCCCTCATCAGCTGCAGTGGCATCCCCTCATGTGACTCATCAAACTTTAGATCCTTGATCTTTGCCTGAACCAGCAGGAAGTGTACGTACAGGTCAGTCAGGGTCTTGGGCAGCACTATACTCTGGTCTGTAATCAATAGCTGCTCTACCACTGTAGCGGTGATCCAGCACAAGACTGGGATTCGACACATAATGTGCAGGATCCTGGATGTCTTGATGCATGAGATGATTTTGCTGGATATATCTCTATCACTGCATTTCCTCTTGAAATACTCCTCCTTCTGGGCATCAGTGAAGCCTCGCACTTCTGCTACCCTGTCAACACATGAACGAGGGATCTGATTGGCTGCTGCAGGTCTGGCAGTTATCCAGACCAGAGCAGAGGGAAGGAGATTCCCCTTGATGAGGTTTGTCAACAGCATGTTGACTGATGACATCTGTGTGGCGTCAGATACAACCTCACTGTTCTCAAACTCCAGTGAAAGCCTGCTTTCGTCCAGGCCGTCCAAAATGAACAAAAGTTTACAGACAGCGAGCTGCTCTGCTGTGAGCATGTGTAATGCTGGATGGAAAACACGGAGCAGCATGAGAAGACTGTACTGCTCATCTTTGATCAGGTTCAACTCCCTGAAAGAAAGCAGAATCAACAGACTGACATCTTGGTTTTCCAGATCCTTTGCCCATTCCAGAGTGAACCTATGAGCCGAGAAGGTTTTTCCAGCACCACCAACGCCAGTCGTCAGAATGACCCTGACCCTCTGCTGGCCAGGTAAGACTTTAAAGATGTCACGGGACTTGACTGGAGTGCCATGGGTCTCCGTCTTGGCAGCTGTCTCAAGCTGCCAAATCTCATGTTGGGTATTGACCTCTTCGCTCAGTCCCTCTGTGATGTAGAGCTCAGTGTCGATGAAGAGGGATCCACTTCTTGTTACATCAGTTTCCCCCATCACACATTCACATCTCCTCTTCAGACTGTTTTTATGTTCTTCTAAAACCTTCTGCAGGTCCACTGTAAGACAACAGAAAAGGTAAATGTAGTTTCCAGCACCCCAAAAATTATAACAATAAAAAAGAAGGAATGAAGAGACAGAGATTTAATTCAGTAAGACTAAAAATTGTTAAGATATACATTGTGACTGTAGAAACACAGGAAATGCAATTTTCAGACATGAAGACATCGGCAGTGAGATGTCCCAATCTTACTTCCAGGTCTTGTATTGGATCTTTTTCCACACAGGGGACAGGAAGAGTCATGTGGTAAAGCAGACTGGTCTCCGAGTGAAGTGATGCACTGCCTACAGATCCAGTGTCCACAGCTGCTGGCCACTGGATCCTTTAGGACGCCTGAACACACAGCACAGCAGGACGGCTGGTCCACCACAGAAAGGTCACTCCTCTTGTTCACTCTGCGAACACAAAAGAATTTCTTTTGTTAAACCTTTCAGGAAAAATTGCAGCAAATTATTTCAACAAAACTGGTGATCACAGGCTGCGTGCTCGTCTCCACCTGATGACTACATGACTCTAATCCACCATGAGAACCACTGCTGGGGTGATTGTGATGACAGCTTCTACACGAAGAGCCGTTCAGATATTATCTTCACATGCATCAGTGTGACAGAGTAAATATCTCTTACCTTGTCCCTGATGGTCCAGGTTCGTCACTCAAGTCTGGAGGAGGTAGGATCGCGAGGTCTTCGTCTTCCTCCGAACTGCTCATCTTAAGTCAGTCTGAGGGACACGCAAACACAAACACACACACACACAAGGACCATAGCCATAATGTTAGTAAGAACACAAGAAACCTGATTTATATCAAACTATTATTTGGTAACAAAGACAGCCGTGTCTCCAAATCTCAGGTTCACTTTGTGTCCAGGATCAGGTTCATTGTTAGATTTATAAATTATAATATTTTGTATCACCCGACCTCACTAGTTAAAACTCTTGACATTTCTTTCAGCTGCTGACACCTACCATCAAACAGAAAACTACACAGAACGGCCCAAAAGGCAAATAAATAAATCAGTAAACAAATACGTAGCCATTGTTGGCGGAAGAAGAAAAAAACAAAACATTGCCGGGCCTGTAAACACAACTTATTCTATTTAGCGTTGACGCGCGCCTTTTTTTCCTCTTTTCAGTCCGTCCATTTTTCACAGTCACAGCAGCTCAGATTAACGTCCCGTGTGTCGTAGAAACAACTCGACAGCCTCTTACCGAATAAACCTCTAAATCTTTTCTTCTCGATCAGACAGGAAAGCGAAACGGAGCGAGGGCGTACTCAGGGCTAGCAAACACAGATGTCAGGGAAGTTAACTTACCTGCGGATCAGATCCAGACACATCCGAGGTCTACGCATGCGCACCAGTGAATAAAACACACATTCTTCCAGTCTCCAAATGTTAACGGACTGAACCGATCAAGTTGTGATATTGAAACGAGGCGTTTCGCGGAGGTTGGGACGAAAATAGTTTTTTAAACCGCGTCGCTGCTGTCGGTGTTTGGTTCTCAGTGTGATACTTCGGTCTCCTTTAGTGTTTTTCTTATAGATAGATGGATAGATAGATACTTTATTGATCCCGAGGGAAATTCAAGAATGGAATTCTTAATGGCGAATTAAAGGAAAACAGCAATAGCAAGAAAAAAAGAGGGAAATTTGCAAAAACAAATCGACATTCGCTTTGAATGCGTAGGGGACACCGGGACAGTTGTAACAGGGGATGGTTGTAATATGTCATTTTCCTCTCATCAGAAATAAGCGATGACACTCACACTGCACATGCGCAGTTGTTCCATTCTTCCTATGTCACTGAAAGCCTATTGTACTTTATATTAATTTGAATCTTACATCTGCACATAAGGAATTCTCATCTAGACAAACCTGTAATTGTCATCTGATCAAAGCTTATAAATAAATAACACTAATATTATTGTAACGTACATTTTTGATAATCCCTTTAATATATTGGAATATATTGTATTTGTAACATGTTGCAACCATCCCCAAACAACGTTGTAACTGTCCCCAGGACTGGGGTCAGTTGCAAACAGAAATTGAGAAGAATGTACTTTCTGTAATCATCTTTAAATGGTTTTGACTATTAACAGACAGAGGTAAATTTATTGTATAAAAACTTGGTTTGTCTAATCCAAACCGTCTCTGAGAGTCAAATGCAGAAAGTGTTGCAACTGTCTCCTCTACGATGTCTGACATCTGAAAGAATTTGAAACAAATGCAGAAAAGCTATTTTGATATTTTAAGAAGATATTAAGATATTTTGAGGTACTTTGGGTACAACAGCAGCAATGTGATAGTTAAATTCAATTTAATATCATAACGTTGTCCTTATTAGTGAAAAGCTCATTTACATGTTTCTGAATGAAGTTGGTTGTAAAAATATTCACAGTGAAGAAATGAGATCCAGAAAATTAAAGTCTGAATTCCAGTTGATTTTAATTACCAAATGTACATCATTTCAGGATTCAATTTCACATGAAAACACCCATTAATACAAAACGAGAAGCCCCCCCCATACAAAAATCCTCTCATCCCTTAAGTATCAAAAGTAGCAACAATTAGGCAACAATGTCCAGTAAGACATGAAGACAGATTCATCAGATTTCTGCAGGATTTACACACAAACCAAAAATCTGACCTCAGATTTTGTAGCTCAGGTCTGATTTGTTTAATCACCTTATGCGAGTGGGTGACAGTTGATTGTTTTTCTCCTCTAACGTGAAGCAGATCAGAACTGGGTCACAAAAGTTAAAAGTCAGATCAGTTCATGTGAAAACGCAGCTGAAGGGACAAACAGGAAGCAGCGATGAACCCAAAACTCGAGCACACAAGTAAGTAGTCTGTTGTACAGTGCAGGAGCCAGTAGTGCGAAGGCAGCTTTAACAGTCATTGATTCGTTATTGGCAACACTTTGTATTGATGGGATTCTGGGAGCTAAGCTTCAAGAGCAAAAGACTTAAAACACTTAAACATCAGTAGTTGCGTACAGTTGGAGCGAGTCCAGTCCATCCAGCCTTTCAAAAAACATCATGCTGACAATAAACCAAAACAGAAAATTCCAGTTTCAGTCTCTTAAGTGAGATGTGAAGTCATTTGTTCTGTTCACAGCACATTTAATCGTTTTTGTACAGAAAAGTTCTGCCCAGGTTTGGTCCTCTAACCCGAGGCAAAGTGCTGTGTGATTCCAGTTAAATTTCTAAGAGGTTTTGCTCCAATCGTCTTGGTCAAAAGTTTTATTGTTTTGGAAACACACATTCTCACTGACTGACTTCCTGTTTAAAACCAGCAATCTTTAATTTACCAGTGAAATATATATATATATATAAAAAAAAACGTGGTCAAGTGCAAAATTTGTCAGTTGATATTTTCAGGGCAACGAAAATCAACAGATGTGAGCTCTCTTTCCCCGTTTCTTTTATCCAGTTTATTTACATCTCCAGCTTTGGGCCGGACATCAATCACTTTTACCATTTTGCCTCTCTGATTCACTGCAGAACAAGTGTCCAACTAACAGTACCAAGTCTCCATTCACTGATGTGTTCATTTTGCCCTCCCCTGCCACCTTTTTAAAATCTGTTTGGTTTTTTCTTTTATGGAGGGCAGTTTGGCAGATTGAAGAATATTTCAAGAAGTAAAAATTATTTGAAACATCTGATTTGAACTGAAAACAAAATTAGCACACAGAGTTTGGTTGTTTGCAGTGCAGCTAACATGTTCTCTCATACAGGGATGCAAAATGGCACAGGTGGAGGAGTGACAGCTGGTGCATCATGGGACGGTTACATGGAAGGGGGAACCTGGAATGTGGTCGTCGCCCCATTTGACCACCAGGACGTAGTTGCCCCGCTCCTTCAGCAGGTAGCTTACGTTGTACTGCAGGTTGCCCAAGTGTTTGACCAGAACCTCCTCACAGGGGACCTGAGGACCGTACACGCCCACCAGGAGCATGTTCTTACCTGGGGAAGAGGAGGCGAAGATAACAAGTGAGGTATCCAAACACAAATGCTGTTAAAAGTGTAGTTTCAAACCCAACCAAAATGTGTCTGTAGCTTTGCATTTCCGAAACGGTCCAATTCTGAAAGCAGACACTGAATGCCTCGTCAATTCTTTAATCTGATATTTCTGTACAAAATGTGCTTGTATTCCTCAAAGGAAGGTACTGGAAGAAAGAACTGTTTTCATACTGAATCTCCCGATTTCTTGGTTTCAGTATCCATATCAAAATTACACCTTACTGATTGTGAGGCCAATCTTACTAATTATGCACACCTCTTTTTTAACAAAACCTTTTTCAAGGTAACAAAAGAAGTCAAAGTTCTTAAACATAAACTGTCTAAAAACAAGCAGCTGTACACAAACAAAAATGATCGCGTTTTGCATTTACATCAGGAACTCTCTGATCTGAGAACAAACTGAGAACTGTTGTGCCGTCTTCCTTACCGGCCTTGCTGCAGTCGACAGAGAAGCTGCTCCTCTGGCCCACGAAGGCCTTGCTCAGGCCGGGTCCTCGGCTCAGCACCTTGCTAGCGTCGGAGTCGGCCATCTTGGGCATGGCACTCTGAGCGAAGCTGCTGCTGGTCGCCCTGACAGCCGGATCCACAGTCAGGGTTGACGTCTCGCTGGCGTTGGTCACATTCACCAGCCGAGGACCTGACAGAGAGAGAGAGGGGAAAAACAAAAATACATAAAAACCTTTCCAATAAACCTCACGGTGGTAATTTTAAAACCTTTCATGTTCTACAGAGCAGGAGTGGAGACAATTAATAGTAAGAACGAAAAGTCACAATGCAAAAACAGGACATTTCACAAAACTGAGTTTAAGAAAATTAAAGCTTGCTGTATCTGCTGCTACTTTCTTCTCTTCTACATACTTCACATACATCACTGACACCCGGTCTGTAGCTGAATGACTGACACTGTCTGTAGCTGATGTTACTTCACCTGTGACCTTGGCCTTGAAGGGGCTGCCATTGATGTGGTTCGGTCCTCCATATTTGATGCTGATCAGGTAGTTTCCAGGTGCCATGGGTGTGTACTGCACCTTGTAGCCCTCTGGAACCTCCTGGCAGTCCATCTTCACCTTAGACGGACCCTCGATGGTCACAGCCAAGGCCCCGGGGCCTGCCTTAGTGTTGTTAATGATGAACTCGGACTGGGTACCTGCAAGATTTAAAACACTGTGTTTTACAGCTGGCAGCGTTGTGGTCGTTTTGTTAAGCATACAAAACTTTCATTAAACTTAAGACTCTGAAAAATCGTAATTGTTTTGACACAAGCAAAGGGGTCAAGAGTCATGTGACCAGACAGACAGGTAACACACCTGTTGTGCCTCTCTCCAGTCCAGCTCCATATGCTGTGACCAGTCCTGGCTCTCCAGTCTGTCCTGGTTCCCCGACTCTGACCTGGAAAGGACTTCCTGGGATGTGAGAGCCATTGAACTTGACGTCGATGAAGTGGACGCCATTCTCTCTCGGGATGAAGCGCACTGCGTACTTGTCTGGAGGACAGGATGGAAGAATTTGGTTACCAGCAGTCCAAGTAGCAAAGAATCTGGAGGCCTTCAGGCTGCCACTGTCTGGCTCCTTTAGCCCTCGCCATGTTACCTTGAGAACACACATACACACTCGTTTCCATGCCCTATGGGGACATTACATAGACTTACATTCTTTTCCTGCAGACTAACTAACCATAGCCATAACCATTACATACCTAACAGTAACCTTTACCTTAACGTTAACCGAAACCTTAAAGCAAGTCTTCACCCTAAAATGTAATCATTTTAATTATGGGGACTCGCATTGCAACTGCATAAAAAGATTTTTGTCCCCACAAGGTAAAGTGAAACACACACACACACCTCTTTCCAGCTCGGTAATGACACACTCCTCCAGAGCTCCAGAGGGGCTGTGGACTTTGGCTGCCATCTTGCCCTGTGCACCGTTCAGACGCACTGCAAAGGATGCTGGGTGATTCACCTTCAGACCAGACTCCTACCAAGGTCGCACACACACACAGTCAGTGCATGGACAGTTTAACAACAGGGAAAAAATATACATATACACACACACACACACACATTCACAATCACTTAGTAATAGAGTGAAGTGCTCAGATGAAATAATGAGCTCCTGTTCACAGTTTCTATTCTATTATTATATTTCTTTTCTGTTCTATTTCTACCGTTTCTCCCCGTGTACTTTGCTGGTGGTTGTCTACTCTTACCTGAGCTCCGGTTGGTGCAGCTCCAGCAGACGGAGGCCAACTCCCACAGTGTTAAAAAGCAGTTAGACACACTGTGCTACAGTCTCACGGTGTTATAGTACAGTCTTAAGTCTTTTTCAGTACTGACATGGTTTGATACATTTTAGAGTTTGTTTTTAAATGGCTTTTTCCAGATATTAATTATGACAAAAAACATTTTAGAAAACGAAGATGGTATGTGGGACAGTGTAAAAATAAACTTGCTCTTTGGTGTTTCTAAGAGTGTTTCTAAATGCATCTTTTGAGTGGTAATTTAGATTCTAAACAATACTGATGCTTCTGTCTCGGGATCGATCAATTATCAGTCGATTATTGGATTCGCTATTCAGCATTTTTCAGATTATCTTTTTGTTTTTTTGTCAGAGTGCTGACAATAAATTATTTCAGTTATTTTTATTTTCTATTAATAATCTAAATCTGCAAAGTCACTGTTAACTAAAGTCATCAAATAAATTAGTAAAAAGTACATTTCCTGGCAAAAAGTAGTGTTGAGGACGTATATAGTGGCAGAAAATGGAAATACTAAAGTAAAGTACCACAAAGTTATGTTACTCTTACAGTACTTAAGTAAATTACACATCCTATCACTGATTATTCTTAATTTTGATTTTTCTATTTATACAAATTCATACCCAAAACATTGGTTAATGGGCTCCCTGATAACTAATAATGTGCATCAGACACAGTAAATGGAAGATGAATTACTAAACAATATAAGACAGCCTTAATGGACTGAATGAACTAATCCGATGAATTAAGACTTCATCACATCAATGTGAAGATCCTGTAAATGGCCAAATACAACCAGAAACATTAGAAAGGATGCAGGCAAAATCCCGCCTCATGTCTTCCACCACATTATTGTCATTAGATGCCACACAACAGTACCTGACTGTACTATAAGACCCAGATTTAACTAACACGTCAGCGTCGCAGAGCAGGGTTTCGTCTACAGCTACAGACAGGAAACGAGCTACAGTCTCTAAAAGGACAGCAGGGAGTCTGCCGTGGCCTGCCTCCGTCTGCTGTAACCAGGCAACCAGGGAGCTGACGATGCTGACGGCGATGAAGATGACGTGCTGTTAAAAGCCTTTAAATGAAACACAAGAGAAACACCAGCAGTTCCACACCAGACAGATGAGGGATGACCAGAGCCAGGCAAAAACCACTACGAGACTGCAGATCCCATACTCAGCCAGTCTGAGCTTCAACTGAACGGATCTTTGTCCATAATGTCTGTCCATCCAACAGGGACAGAGAGTGTGTTACTGCGTTCAGTGAAAGTCAAAGATGATGTTTGAGATTTTGTTTATGAAAGCTGACAGAAAATGGAAAAGGTCCAAACACTGTCTCTATCAGCTAATCAATCAATTCTTCACTTATCAAGCAAAAGTGCTGATAACTGTGGATAAACATGAAGAATGTGTCCAAAAAAGGATGGCGGATGAACCATTCCCATCTTTGAGTCTCCATGTTGTTCCTTTGGCGCCCCCTCTTGGGCCAAAGTGTGAACTTCACAAAGAAACACATTTGTTTGCCTGGCTGTGGTCACATCCATGAGAGGACAGTTGCATAAAGAAAACACTAACGCTGTAACCTAACTGTACAACTGCAAGGGTTTGACTGATACAAACTATTTAAGACTGGTATTTATACTGGTACAGATACTGGTACACAGTGTTGGGAGTCTTCAAAAATACTTTCTTCTTGATGCAGTGGAAAACATGTTTTGACTGTCATTAAATTACACTTCCTCCCTGCTCACTGATGTGTTAAAACTCCGCTGTGAAGCATGATGTTGGGTTTAGAACATTACGGCTGGGATCAGTACAATGTTGTTTATTTTTTTAGCAGCAGCGGTTAGAAATTCGATCCCAGTTTGATCCCAATTTGATCCCAACACTCCCAATCCCACTCAGCTCATCTGCTCTGCACGGAAGTCTGTCTTTGCTTTTGACATTATGTTTTATGCAACTGTGCCCCAGAGCCCTTCAGGAAGGCAGGGCGCTCTGGCTGTGGAGGTGTCTCCTCATGCCTCACCTGAAGGCCGGTAACAGAGAGGCGGCGAGCGTCGTTAGCCGGAGCAACAACGGGAACAAGGTAGGGGCTGTCGGGTATGTGCTGGTCGTTGAACTTCACCGAAATCTCATAATCACCTGGAGACGAGAGGTGGATGAAAAGGTAACTAAGAGAGTCAAAGAGACACACTGATTAACAATCAACAGGGGTCAGCTGAGTGTGTTTTCTCTACCGGGCTCCTGGGCGATGTACGAGACGCCACAGGATCCGTCTTTGCGGTCGTCGAAGGAGATCTCCGCCCTACTAGGTCCTTCCACAGCGATGGCCAGACCGCCTGCACCCGCCTCCCTCGTCCAGATACTGAACTCAGCTGGTGAAAGGGAGAAGATATAACAAAAACTCCAAATCAACAGCAGCTTACGTGTTATGAGCCATCTGTTACTGATCCTCATTTATCGGCTACTTCTGCATAGCTCTTCATTGCCAAACAGTCATGTAAAAAACATGACAGCCTTTAATGTGTTAGCAGATCAGCTCATCGTTATGCGTGGTCGATATTAAGTCTGCGCGCTGGTGTACCTGGCTCTCCTGCCTGTGCTCCCTCCAGTCCCGGACCTCCTGCCCTCACCTTGGCTGCCCCGCCCTCTCCCAGGGGCCCCACGGTGAACTGGAACGGGCTGCCCGGCACGTGCGCACCCCTGTACCTCACACTCACGCTGTGCACGCCCATCTCTGTGGGCACGAAGCGTACGCAGTAGGTGTCGTTACCCGCGGCGACCAGCTCGGCAGGCTGAGTGGCTCCAGAGGGGGAAGTGACCTCGGCAGTGACGTCCTTCATGTCGATCGCTGCAAAGACAGTTTTGTTTATTTGTGTGTGTATTCGTCGACTTGATCGATTTAGTTTTAACCTTATCCTGGAACATTCCATCACTGGATATTCTAAATTTTGACTGTATGGATCATGGCAAGTACAGGAAGACGACAAAGTAAACAAAAAAAACGAATATGGTGAGGTGAGAATCCAACGCTCTTGACCACACACTCACAGCTGCAGCTTAAAGCATCTTATGTTGCAAACCTTGTGCTGCCACCACCTGCATTTTTTTCCTCCCTAGGACACTACAACGCACCCTCCACCCCGGCACGGCCCACCGTACAGCGGGCATCAACGACCCAAGCGCCCCTCGAGCCTCCTGTCAGCACCAGACCGGAGAGGCCGGAGATGAGGCGGACGCGCCCAGGGGAGAGGCTCTGATCCCGGGCCACGGCAGAGGAGCGAGTCCCGCGACCTCTGGACCGCCCAGACCACCAGAGGGAGCAGTAGGAGCGAGATGAGGGATGAGAGAGGAGCTGCCGAGACAAGATCAGGAGGAACCAGCTCACTGGAGGAAGAGGAGGGTGAAAAGAGGGAGGAGGGAACAAGGAGAGAAGAGAAGGAGGAGGAGGAGGAAATAAAAAGTAGCTGAGGAGGAAAAGAGGGAGGCATGATGGAGATTTATGGAAGAAAAAGAAAGGAAAAATAAGAAGGAATAAAGAAGAAAATGCCAAGGAGGCAGGATGAGATGAAGGAAAGGATGGAAAGTAAGAAAGAGAGGAAAAGAAGAGATCAAGAAAGAACAAAAGACAAAGCTGACACACACAGTGAGTACAGAGCAGCAGTAAGAAACAACAGGCAGAAACCAGAGACACGTCAGAGCTGCAGACAGGACACAGTTTTCGAAGAGGAGGAGGAGGAGGAGGAGGAGGAGGAGGAGGAGGAGCAGCTCTGATGCCTCCATATACCAGCCTGACGATCGGTAATACATCGAGGCTCAACGAGTTCAGGACCTGCTTACTTTTGTGCACTGCTTTCAATGCAGGCCTCCGAAGCCAGCCAATCAGACGAGCTGATTAGCAAAGTAACAAAGCATGTATATGTGTGTGTGTGTGTACCTGGTATCTTCAGACTGAGGTCACACACACTCCCCACACTGGCAACAGACGCCGCCTTCTGTCGTCGCATGATGCTCTCCCGGATACGACCCTCCCCAGTCACCCGCACCGTGAACGGACTTCCTGTTGACAAAACACGCACACATGACCCAAATGATTTAAGACGTATGCCACTCTGGTTCACATGAAAGAAAAAACAAACGAACAAACACTGAGCATCTGTGGAAGGATTTTTAAAAGTCTCCCACATCAGTGCAGCCTTTTAATGTCAGTTTGTAATAAAGTTGTAAATACCTTCACTTAAAATGACACAGAAAAGATAGAAAGATATTTTCCCTTCACTAAAGACTCTTTGTTTTCTTTTTTACCTGGAACGTGTTCGTCAGCGAAGCGGACTGAGACGATGTAGTTTCCTGGTTCAGTAGGACAGTAGGTGACTCTGCACGTCCCATCCTCCACGTCCTCCGTCTGGATGTCCACCTTACTGGGACCTTCGATGGACAGAGCCAGACCGCCATAACCTGCACAAACACGTTTTAGAGTACAAGCTGAAACTTGTCGTGATGATAGATGAAAAGTACAATCAGTCGTGGGATGGACATGAGTATCCACATTTCAACACATCCAATAGC